>NC_135961.1:65798169-66111863 GCF_053455715.1 Rhinoraja longicauda | reverse complement strand
CTCTAACCATTTGTAGGGAATGAAACCCCCTCCCTGCAAAACAATCAAGCCGGTGTTAATCAGTCGCACAACGGCTCCTTTAGTGCATGCGACACTCAATGGATATATCTACCGACTGAGGAACAAAAAACAGCGGTAAAGATTGGGAAAAACTCTGCAGTTTCGAAATGAAGTTTAGCTGGGCAACTCAAACGCCCCAGAACGAAGGAGATTATAAAATGTGGTGAACACTACCTGGTCCATGTGTAGGAAGGAACTGCAGATGCTGGCTTAAACTGAAGATAGACACAAAAAGCTGGAGTAACTCAGGCAGCATCTATGGAGAGAAGGAGTGGGTGACGTTTCAGGTCAAGACCCCTTCGTCAGACTTCATGGTCCATCACAGGTTCTGAACTCCCGCTATCGAAGGGATCTATAAGAGGCGCTGTCTCAAAAAGGCAGCCAGCGTCAACAAGGACTCACACTACCCTGGCCACACACTCACCTCATTCCTGGCATCAGCAAGAATTCATAGGAGTCTGAAAACTGTAACGTCTAGCTTCAGGAACAGCTTCTTCCCAACAGCCATCAATAGACAATAGACAATAGGTGCAGGAGGAGGCCATTCGGCCCTTCGAGCCAGCACCACCATTCAATGTGATCATGGCTGATCATTCTCAATCAGTACCCCGTTCTTGCCTTCTCCCCATACCCCCTGACTCCGCTATCCTTAAGAGCTCTATCCAGCTCTCTCTTGAATGCATCAGCCTATTGAACACTACGAACTCCAACTAAACTCCGATTGACAACCTGCCTGACTGCACGAGCAACTTTGGGCTTTGTTTTAATTTTGCACTGTATTGTTTTTATATGTAGATTGGACTTTTTTTGTCAAGTTATCATATTATCTGTTGAGTGACTGTGTTTATAATCCTCTTAAGCTGCAACTGCAAGTAAGAATTTAATTGTTCCTTTTCATGTGACAATAAAAAAACTCTTGGCTCTATCTCCCGACTCTGAAGAAGGGTGTCTGATGTACATATGTGGCCCTCAAATGTAATTGCTTCACATTTAGTGACCATGCCTTTAGCTGCCAAGATCCAAAACAGTAGAAAGGACACAAAGCCTGGAGTAACTCAGCGGGTCAGGCAGCATCTCTGGAGAAAATGGATAAGGTGACGTTTCAGAGTGCTGGAGTAACTCAGCGGGTCAGGCAGCATCTCTGGAGAAAATGGATAGGTGACGTTTCACAGAGTGCTGGAGTAACTCAGCGGGTCAGGCAGCATCTCTGGAGAAAATGGATAAGGTGACGTTTCAGAGTGCTGGAGTAACTCAGCGGGTCAGGCAGCATCTCTGGAGAAAATGGATAGGTGACGTTTCACAGAGTGCTGGAGTAACTCAGCGGGTCAGGCAGCATCTCTGGAGAACATGGATAGGTGACGTTTCACAGAGTGCTGGAGTAACTCAGCGGGTCAGGCATCATTACTGGAGAACATGGATAGGTGACGTTTCACAGAGTGCTGGGGATCTTATCGAAATGTATAAGATTATTAAGGGGTTGGACACGTTAGAGGCAGGAAACATGTTCCCAATGTTGGGGGAGTCCAGAACCAGGGGCCACAGTTTAAGAATAAGTAGTAGGCCATTTAGAACGGAGATGAGGAAAAACTTTTTCAGTCGGAGAGTTGTGAATCTGTGGAATTCTCTGCCTCAGAAGGCAGTGGAGGCCAATTCTCTGAATGCATTCAAGAGAGAGCTAGATAGAGCTCTTAAGGTTAGCGGAGTCAGGGGGTATGGGGAGAAGGCAGGAACGGGGTACTGATTGAGAATGATCAGCCATGATCACATTGAATGGCGGTGATGGCTCGAAGGGCCAAATGGCCTCCTCCTGCACCTATTGTCTATTGTCTATTGTCTATTGTAACTCAGCAGGTCAGCCAGCATCTCTGGAGAACATGGATGGGTGACGTTTCGCGTTCGGACAAAGCGTCTGAAGACGGGTTCCAACCCAAAATGTCACGTACCCATTTGTATACCTTGGGTATGCAAGCAAATAATTTCACTGTGCCTCGTCAACATAAAGTATTCCATTCCATTCACCAGAGATGCTGCTGACCTGCTGAGTTACTCCAGGACTTTGTGTCTTTTTCCAAAAGTCTGCTTATTGAGGAAGAATGTTTTCAGGTCTAATAGTAGATATTTTTTGTCAAATAATAGATATGGGACAGGGTTATAGGTCTTCCAGTTTTATCCTTTTAAATGTGGCACGGTGACGCAGCGGTAGAGTTGCTGCCTTACAGCACCAGGGACCCGGGTTCCATCCTGACTACGGGTGCTGTCTGTACGGAGTTTGTACATTCTTCCCGTGACCGCGTGGGTTTTCCCCGGGTGCTCTGGTTTCCTCCTACACTCCAAAGACATACAGGTTTGTCGGTTAATCTGGCTCTGGTAAAAATTGTAAATAACTGGCCTTGGGATAGTGTCGAATAGTGCTCGAGTGCGGGGATCACTGGTCAGTGTGGACTCGGTGGGCCGAAGGCCCTGTTTCCGTGCTGTACGTCTAAACTAAACACCCAAATTAAGAGGAGCCTTCAACTGACCTCTTTGAGTGAAGTTGTGTATATCTCACGATTTTGTCCTTTCAACTCTGCCTTCTGCCGATCGATCCAATCCCCCAATGCTGGAGTAACTCAGCAGGTCAGGCAACATTTCAGGAGAGAAGGAATGGGTGACGTTTCGGGTTCTCCCCCTGTTGCTCAGCTCTGATTGCTGCAAAAATCAGACACCAGAACCATCCTACCAACAACTCGAGAGTGGTCCTGAACTACCATCTACCTCATTGGAGACCGAACTATCTTTGATCGGACTTTACTGGAATTTTGGGCACCATATCAGAGGAAGGATGTGCTGACCCCCGGAGAAGGTCCAGAAGAGGTTTATGAGAATGATCCCAGGAATGACTGTGTTAACTTATGATAAGCGTTTGACGGCACTGGGCCTGTACTCGCTGGAGTTTAGAAGAATGAGGAGGGACCTCATTGAAACGCACCGAATAGTGAAAGGCTTCGATAGAGTGGATGTGGAGAGGATGTTTCCACTAGTGGGAGAATCTAGGACTAGAGGTCGTAGCCTCATAGAATTAAAGGACGTTCCTTTAGGAAGGAGATGAGATGGAATTTCTTTAGTCAGAGGGTGGTGAATCTATTGAATTCTTTGCCACAGAAGGCTATGGAGGCCATCAATGGATATTTGTAAAGCAGAGAGATGGATTCTTCATTTGTACGGGTGTCAGGGGTTATGAGGAGAAGGCAGGATAATGGGGTTAGGTGGGAGAGATAGATCAGCCATGATTGAATGGCGGAGTAGACTTGATGGACCGAATGGCCCATTTCTGCTTTTAGTACATGTGACCTTATGACTTTAACTTGCACCAAACGTTATTCACGTTATTCCCTTTATCATGTATCTGTACACTGTGGATGGCTCGATTGTAAGCATGTATTGTCTTTCCGCTGACTGGTTAGCACGCAACAAAAGCTTTTCACTGTACCTCGGTACACGTGACAATAAACTCAACTCAACCCCAACTACGACACCAACTTTGGTTTAAACCAGCACCTGCAGTTCCTTCCCTACACCCTCCCACAATCAGTCTGAAGAAGATCCCGACCTGAAACTTTGCCTGTCTGTGTTCTCCAGAGAGGCTGCCTGCCCTACTGAGTTACTCCAGAACTTTGTGTCTCTCCTTGAGGTCATGTTGGGTCGAAAGGCCTGTTTCCATGCTGTATGACGCTATGTCCCCTTATTTCTTGTGCGCTCGGTTGTCAAATGTTCCTTCCTAATGGTCTTGTAAAAGCACTTTCAGATGTAATGCAATGTTAAACATACAACATGTATACAAGTTGTTACTGCTGCAATGCTCTCTCGTGCTTAATTTCAAATATCTTTTGACAAATGACCAATATTGAATTGCTGGCATGCCCTGTGCTTTGCACTCCTCTAAAGATAGAAAATGAACACATGCATTATTCAATTTAATCTTTTGTGTAAACATTAGTTTAAATTAGAGATCTGCTCTGGAGCTGCAGAAGCTAAGCAGATTTTGTTGGCTGTTGCTCAGTTCTGATTGCTGGAAAAATCAAATTACAGACAAATATTGTGGATAATTATCCTAAGCCTTAATGGCTTTTAATGCTCCAAATATATCAGCAGCCACATCTAGTCAGCAGTGCAAAAGGATAGGAAGGAACCGCAGATGCTGGTTTAGTCAAGGGAGAGGGAATCTAGAGATACGGAAGGGTATAATAGACAATAAATAATAGACAATAGGTGCAGGAGTAGGCCATTCGGCCCTCCGAGCCAGCACTGCCATTCAATGTGATCATGGCTGATCATTCTCAATCAGTATGTTGACAAAACATTTGTTGTCTGTCATTTTCACACCTTACCCTTCCACATCACCGTTTTATTTGCTGAAGATTTTTGTTTGGATTATTTTTTAATGTCATTTATGTTAAATTGTCCTATCGCCATTGTAATGAATGTAGGAGAATTTTTTTAAGATTTTTATTTTGTTGCACCATGTTGAGTGCAGTGAGAGTGCTTTTTATTTGACAGCTATAACTAGGAATGAAAACATGCATGAAATGTGAACCTATGGGTCCACATCGACCCCCATTAGTCTGAAGAAACGTCTCGACCCGAAACGTCACCCATTCCTTCTCTCCTGAGATGCTGCATGACCTTCGATTTGTACCAGCATCTGCAGTTACTTTCTTACACTACCCATTTCCATTTAAGCTAGCAATTTTTGTGAAAATGTTATACATAGATAGGGGTGCCAACTATCTCACTCCCAAATAAGGGACAAGGTGACATCACCGCCCCGCTTCCCACTTGACCTCACCTAGCCAGCGGCCACATGCTCCCGCTCCACCAATGGCGGCCGCCCGGGCTACGCAACCTCCGTTAGGTGGCGCCCGGGCCTCCACTGTCCAGACCTACAGAGGCGTCTGGGCCTACACTGTCTGGATCTACACTGTCCGGACCTACAGCGTCCGGGCCTACAGCGCCCCCCCCCCCCCCCCCCCCCCCGGGCCTACAGCGTCCGGGCCTACAGCGCCGTCCGGGCCTAATACAGGACAAGGGCGGTCCCATACGGGACAAACCTATTTAGCCCAAAATACGGGATGTCCCGGCTAATACGGGACAGTTGGCAACCCTGTGCATAGATGTGGTGAAGGCATATGAAGGTGACGTTTAAGAGGTTTTTAGATAGACAAGTGGATATGCAGGAAATGGAGTGATATGGGTCACATGCAGGCAGAGGATTAGTTTAACCTTAGTTATTTACTTATTTAGTTTAGTTTATTGTCATGTGTACCGAGGTACAGTGAAAAGCTTTCGTTGCGTGCTAACCAGTCAGTGGAAAGTCAATACATGATTACAATCGAGCCATTTACAGTGTACAGATACATGGTACAGGAATAACGTTTGGTGCAAGGTAAAGCCAGCAAAGTCCGATCAAGGATAGTCCAAGGATCACCAATGAGGTAGGTAGTAGTTCAGCACTGCTCTTTGGTTGTGGCAGGCATCATGTTCAATAAACTGAACTAAACCAAGAACGGACATTGTGGGCTGAAGGGCCTTTTCCTGTGCTGCACTGTTCTCTGCTTACTGAGAAATGATTAGTGGGGTTTGCAGTTGTAAATGTTAACCTGGATTTTTGCCGTTGATTTACAGCAAGATTATTGATGGCACACAACGTGCTCCTTATAAACAGAGCTATTTAAATAACAAAGGTTTGGGAAAGAAACAAAACAGTGCATGGTAACGATTGCAGAGTCAAATTTCAAATTTCAAATTCCAGCTGGCTCTTCGTGTGATTTCTGAAAACATTTGGAATCACAAAGTTAGAAAAGTTTTTATGCTTCAAAACTCAAATTAAACTGGAGTAGAACCTCACGTGGAAATGTAATGAGAAAAAGAAAGAATGAAATCCAATAATTATTTTGCAATCACCACAGGATCTCCACCTTGGGAATCAATTTGTTGTTGCAGAAAACAATTCACATTTCTGCCGTAAAATGTTTTAGTGCAACGCCAATGAAAACGTCAATTTTAGTAACTTCTTTCGCATTATTTTTATCGGCTCTGACTCTGGAAAGTAAAGCAAGCCCAATCACATATTTTTTAAGAAGGATTTTGCCTTTCAACACTGAAATATTGGCCGAATACTGTTTGAGGCAGATACTTTGTCAAACTACCAAAGGGGGGGGGGGGGGGGGGGAACGGTCTCAGGTTGTCTGAAAATGTGCCAACCCCGTTAACAATGCACGCTGAGGATCTGTTTAATGTGCGGAAATTAGTCATCTGCCGTCTCGTGTGATCCTGCTCCAGTGGGACAAATAATTGGAGACCTAATTGAAGAAGGAACAATCCCACTTGACCTGCCAACAGCACTGCTGATTGACTGACGCGCTTCCTTTTTCATGTAGGCACTTGTTTCAAATTCAAAATGCACTCTGATATCGAGTCATAGAGTCACAGTGATATAGCGTAGAAACAGGCCCTTCGGCCCAACTCGCCCAAACCGGTCAACAATGTCATAGCTATACTAGTCCCACTTGCCTTCGCTTGGTCCATATCCTTCCAAACTTGTCCTATCCATGTACCTGTCTGTTTCTTAAATTATGTGATAGTCCCAGCCTCAACTACCTCCTCTGGCAGCTCGTTCCATACACCCACCCCCCTCTGTGTGAAAAAGTTACCCCTCGGATTCCTATTAAATCTTTTCCCTTCAGCTTGAACCCATGTCCTCTGGTCCTCAATTCCCTTACTCTTGGAAAAAGACTCTTTGTGCATCTACCCGATCTATTCCTCTCATGATTTTGTATACCTCGATAAGATCTCCCCTCATCCTCCTGCGCTCCATGGAATAGAGACCCAGCTTATTCAACCTCTCCCTACAGCTCACACCCTCTAGTCCTGGCAACATCCTCGTAAATCTTTTATGAACCCTTTCATATAGTATAATATACTAGTCCAATTAAGTCTAATACCCACCCAGTATCAGCTTGAGGGTCCAGATTAATAACAATAGCAACCTCTCCCTCTCCTCCCCTGTGCCCCCACCTTGAATCCTGCCTGTTTCTCCCCACCTCTTCCCTTGCTACTTTTGTCCCTCTAACGAGGCACGGTGGCACAACGGTAGAGTTGCTGCCTCACAGCGCCATCGACCCGGGTTCCATCCTGACTATGAGCGCTGTCTGCATGGAGTTTGTACGTTCTCCCCGTGACCCGCGTGGGTTTTCCCCGAATGCTTCGATTTCCTCCCAAACTCTGATGAGGTACAGAGGTTTTTTAGGGTAAGAAAATAACTGCAGATGCTGGTACAAATCGAAGGCATTTATTCACAAAATGCTGGAGTAACTCAGCAGGTCAGGCAGCATCTCAGGAGAGAAGGAATGGGTGACGTTTCGGGTCGAGACCCTTCTTCAGACTGATTTGTAGGTTAATTGGTTTCGGTAAAATAAACAGTAAATTGTTTCGGATAGCATTAGTGTGCGGGGGTCGCTGGTTGGCGTGGACTCGGTGGGCCGAAGGTCCTGTTTCCGCGCTGTATCGCTAAACTAAACTGAACTAATCCTTCACTTCACATTCTCCAGACCTTTGCAGCACTGGTTTCCTTTGTAACGACGTAAGGTTCAGTGTGTGTAGAGGAAAACTATCACAAGAGACTCACCACGTAAAATAATTAGCTCACAAGCAAAAAAAATCCAGAAATTGCCTTTGGCATAAGTGAGAAAAAACATATTCTCTGCGTGAGGCAACAATGTTACCTGAAAACTAAAATAAAAATCGAAGTTTGTTCTGAGCTATAGCTGACACTCAGCCCCACAGGTCATCCAAATGCAACTCAAAGAGGAAAAACACCCTCATTAACATCGATACCATCACTGAGAAAGCCCGTCAATGTCTCTACTTCGTTAGAAGATTGAAGAGATTCGGTATGTCGATGAAAACTCTCATGAACCTCTGCAGGTGGAGAGCACATTGACTGGTTGCATCGCGGCCTGGTTCGGCATCTCAAATGCCCAGGAATGAAGGAGGTTGCAGAAAGTGGTGGACACTGCCCGATCCATCTCGGGTTCTGACCTCCGTCGTCACCGTCAAAGGGATCCACAGGAGACTCTGCCTCTTCAAGGACCCACACCACCCTGGCTACACTCTCCTCACATTCCTGCCGTCGGGAAGACCGCCGTGCCGCGCGGCAGAAGGCCCTGGTGTAGCGGCTATCTCCCGGCAACAAGCCTCGGAACCAGGAAGCCCGCCCGAAGAGGGTTAGCCGCCGAGCCCGGCCCCTGCTCGACCCCGAGGACTGGAGAGGACTGGAGGGAGTCAAGATGGCGGAGGACGCAAGAACAAAGGGTCGGCAAGAGGAACCGGGGTCTTGCCTTCCGCGACCTTAAGGTCATCTGCCGGCTGGGCGAGGAGAGGGACAGTGGTTCGCTGGACGATCCGGAGAGAGGCGACGGCTGGAGGGCCTGCAGTAGGAGGGCAACTACCTCACTCCCAAATAAGGGACAAGGTGACATCACCGCCCCGCGCCCCACGTGGCCTCACCCAGACAGCGGCCACGTGCTCTCGCACCACCAATGGTGGCCGCCGGGCCGGGAGGCGCGTTGTTACGCAATCTCCGTTTGGCGGCGCCCGGGCCTACACTGTCCGGATCTACACTGTCCGGATCTACAGCATCCGGGCCTACAGCGTCCGGTCCCACAGCGCCCCCCCCCGGGGCCTCCACAGCCTTCTGTGGCAAAGAATTCCACAGATTCACCACCCTCTGACTAAAGAAATTCCTCCTCATCTCCTTCCTAAAAGAACGTCCATTAATACTGAGGCTACGACCTCTGGTCCTTGACTCTCCCACTAGCGGAACCATCCTCTCCACATCCACTCTATCCAGGCCTTTTCACTATTCTGTACCTTTCAATTAGGTCCCCCCTCATTCTTCTAGACTCCCAATATTCCAAATGCGGCCTGACCAGCCTCCCAGCCTGTCCACGTCCTTCTGCAGAGTCCCTGCTTTCTCTACACTACCTGCCCCTCCACCTATTTTCGTATCATCCGCAAACTTGGCCAAAAAGCCTTCAATCCCCTCGTCGAAATCATTAATATACAATGATTTGGACGAGGGCCCAGTATCAAGCCCCGTGGAACTCCGCTAGTCACTGGCAGCCAACCAGAAAAAAGCCTCTTTATTGCCACTCTTTGCCTTCCGCCATCCAGCCAACCTGCTATCCATGCTAGTATCTGCCCTTTGATATTGTGGGCTCTCATCTTCCTTAACACCCTTCCATGTGGCAACTTATCAAAGGCTTTCTGACCATCTCGGTAGACAACATCTACTGACTCTCCTTTGTCTGCCCTGCTATTTGCTTCTTCAACGAATTGTAACAAATTTGGTCAGGCAAGCCGTCCCCTTCACAAAGCCGTGCTGACTTTGGCCTATTTTATCGTGTTTACTGTCATTAGGCAGTACAATCATATCAGCCATGATCTTATTGAATGGCGGAACAGGTTTAAGCAGCCTATTCCTGCTCCCAATTCATATGTTCATTCATACGTTTGACTTATTATTGTTCATGTATTGAAAGAAGACACCATCTCTGTTCAGACTGTATACATTTTAACTGGATCTGGCAAAGAATATCATTATTTTATCTAATGACTGTAAATTGCCTTGAACTTTGCTAATGATAATGAGTGATCTAATTATAGGCAACAACTACTTGCATTTTAATTGTGTCTTCAATGTGGCAAAACATCCCAAGCTACTTCATGGGTATGATCAAATAAATATCTAACAAAGAATCATTTCACAGACCATCTTAAAAGAGTCTAAAAGGCCCAACAGAGGATGTACTGAGCAGAGGAAACACAATCTGCCACAGGCAATGATGGTCCAATTCTATACTGCCATCGTAGAGTCCATCCTTACCTTTTCCATCATGGTCTGGTTTGGCTCAGCCACCAAGCACGACATCCGGAGGCTGCAATGAATCGTTCGATCAGCTGAGAAGGTTGTTGGCTGCAACCTTCCCCCCATTGACGAACTGTACACTGCAACGGCCAGGAAGCGAGCGGGCAAGATCACCTCTGACCCCTCTCACCCTGGCCATAAATACTTTGAAGCACTTCCCTCTGGAAGGCGACTCTGGACTGTCAAAGTAGCCACAGCCAGACATAAAAATAGCTACACTGACCGGACCTACACTGTCCGGGCCTACACTGTCCGGGCCTACAGCGTCCGGGCCTACAGCGTCCGGGCCTTAAGCGCCCCGTGGGCCTAATACGGGACAAGGGTGGTCCCGTACAGGACAAACCAATTTAGTCCAAAATACGAGATTCCCCCGGGTAATACGGGACTGTTGGCAACCCTAGAGGAAACCAAAGTTCTTGGAGAAAACCCACGCGGTCACGGGGAGAATGTACACACTCCACACAGACAAACACAAGATCAAACCCGGGTCTCTGGCGCTGTTAGCGCTGTAAGGCAGCAACCTTACCGCTGCGCCACCGTGCCGCCCATTCAAAATAGGCATACCTGAGGAGATTTTACAGAGGACCAGGGAGCCGAGACCTCCGAGCTTTAACAAGCTGGAGGTGATTGTCTCTCCACTAATAAGGCTTCATTAAATGCATTCCCCACGAAGTCTTTGAATTAAAACCCGCGTTCTGGTTCTCACACTTTCACCATTGCAGCCCAGGCACATGCTGGAAAAAGAAACGACAAACTCAACTTCTACGCCATTGACACATTTTCCAATGTTCAGTTCAGACAAATCCAGCTTCAGACGAGTTAAGTTTGTTCACATTAAGGGTCTCATTCTTCGTGCTGAAAGAACGCTGACAAATGGGCTGTGTGTGTGGGTGGCCGCCTTCTGTCAGATGCCACTTAAATCAGAATTAATGGCAAATCACTGTTTACCCCAGTCAGTTATGCTGTATCAGCTCCAGGGAAGCTTGGAGCCAGAGATATCTGCACTGATAGATTTTAAATCACAGCGATAAATTCAAAACAGACGCAAAGGAGAGACAACTTCACCAATATCACGCACAGCACCGGGTACAGCACGTACTCCTTCCAGTGAAAGACCACTATCATTCCCCGGAGGTAGATGGATGTTTGGAACAATTAAATATCTACCATATGCCAGAAAGGTACCTACCGCCCGTATGACCAACATGTTTCACCGTTAATGACAGCCACTGAGATGCTGGCACGCACATGCATGATTGGAATGCCTTCATAAAGGTAAATATTATCTTTAATATCAACACTTCAAGGGAAAAAAAAGTGACTTTGTTACATTGCAAAAATGCGCCAATTTTTAAATACCAT
The DNA here is from genome assembly GCF_053455715.1 of Rhinoraja longicauda. Classification (NCBI taxonomy): domain Eukaryota; kingdom Metazoa; phylum Chordata; class Chondrichthyes; order Rajiformes; family Arhynchobatidae; genus Rhinoraja; species Rhinoraja longicauda. Next base: position 66,100,477 of record NC_135961.1, on the reverse strand, counting down.
TCGTCCAAAATGGAACAATATGATGATCACACGGAGTTTACTTTCAACGGTATTTCAACGGTAAATAATGGAAATTCAACAATGAATTAAAACTGTCCCGGTTTGTGCAAACTTTCTCGTGGCTGTAGAAATACAATCATGCCGTTGCAAACAACATCACGCCTCGCTACAAGTGGAAAGTTTTGAATTCGTTAATTAATTGTCGCTGACCCGCTCAAAGCAGCGAGCCCAACTTCTGTTCAAAGTGTATGTACAGTTCCGCGGTAACAGCGCCCGACTGCTTTGACAAAGCAGGCCAGTGGCTTCTCATCAAACTCTGGCTACAACAAAGAGGCTGTCGACAACGTTTTCACCCAGCTGAGCAGGACATAAATGGAGCACTCACGTTTAGCTGGCAGGTCGTAGCCCAGTGTTATTTTGGCCTCTCCAGTGTTGCAGCCGTTTAGCTGACGGCAGGCCGACAACAGCTTGGGACCGGCAGCTCTGTGTATACAGCCATCAACTGAAAGCAAAGCACAGAGGGGGAAGGACACCGTCAGAAATTCATGCTGCTCTCCTGATTTATTTTAGTCATTCATATCACAAGCAAAAATAAATAAAAAAAATAGGTAGGAAGGAACCGCAGATGCTGGTTTACCCCAAAGATAGGAGTAACTCAGCGGGACAGGCAGCATCTATGGAGAGAAGGAACCGATTTTTAATTAGTTTAGTTTAGTTTAGAGACACAGCGTGGAAACAGGCCCTTTCGGCCCACCGGGTCTGCGCCGACCAGCGATCCCCGCACATTAACGCCATCCTATACACACTAGGGATATTTTTTTTAAACATTTACCAAGCCAAATTAACCTGTACGGAGTGTGGGAGGAAACCGAAGATCTCGGAGAAAACCCACGCAGGTCACGGGGAGAACGTGCAAACTCCGTACAGACAGCACCCGTAGTCGGGATGGAACCCGGGTGTCCGGCGCTGCATTTGCTGTAAGGCAGCAACTCTACCTCTGCGCCACCGTGACGCCCTAATCTGGGCTATGTCCACAATTCTCTGCAATTTCTGATTACATTTCTGATATAATGGAAATAATATTTGTTAGATAATTTCATTTTTGTAGCAGTAACTAAATAGATTTATAGAAAGATACTGTTCAGATGTAGGTCATTTGTGTCAATTTATTGATGCACTTATGCCATTAGTCACTTAGCTCTTTGCTGTGCCACCGTGCTGCCAAAATTCACTTTTCTTAGATGTTACTCGTGTCTGTACTACATTTCACGGGTGAACCAGTTAAGGTTTAATGGGAGCGCAGGAATTGGATCGCTGGTGAATTGGAAGGGAGTGTGGAAAGTGGGGCCCTGGGGAGGTGGGTGGAAGCATTGGGAGGGCCAGGTGTGTGGAATGAAACGTGGAAAGTTGGGCTCACAAGGATTGGAAAGAAGAATGGAAACCAGAGCCCTGGTGAGTTGGCAAGGTGAACCAGTAACCAGAGCCCTGGTGAGTTGGCAAGGTGAACCAGTAACCAGAGCCCTGGTGAGTTGGCAAGGTGAGAAGAAACCAGAGCCCTGGTGAGTTGGCAAGGTGAGAAGAAACCAGAGCCCTGGTGAGTTGGCAAGGTGAACCAGTAACCAGAGCCCTGGTGAGTTGGCAAGGTGAACCAGTAACCAGAGCCCTGGTGAGTTGGCAAGGTGAGAAGAAACCAGAGCCCTGGTGAGTTGGCAAGGTGAGAAGAAACCAGAGCCCTGGTGAGTTGGCAAGGTGAACCAGTAACCAGAGCCCTGGTGAGTTGGCAAGGTGAACCAGTAACCAGAGCCCTGGTGAGTTGGCAAGGTGAACCAGTAACCAGAGCCCTGGTGAGTTGGCAAGGTGAACCAGTAACCAGAGCCCTGGTGAGTTGGCAAGGTGAGAAGAAACCAGAGCCCTGGTGAGTTGGCAAGGTGAGAAGAAACCAGAGCCCTGGTGAGTTGGCAAGGTGAACCAGTAACCAGAGCCCTGGTGAGTTGGCAAGGTGAGAAGAAACCAGAGCCCTGGTGAGTTGGCAAGGTGAGAAGAAACCAGAGCCCTGGTGAGTTGGCAAGGTGAGAAGAAACCAGAGCCCTGGTGAGTTGGCAAGGTGAGAAGAAACCAGAGCCCTGGTGAGTTGGCAAGGTGAACCAGTAACCAGAGCCCTGGTGAGTTGGCAAGGTGAGAAGAAACCAGAGCCCTGGTGAGTTGGCAAGGTGAGAAGAAACCAGAGCCCTGGTGAGTTGGCAAGGTGAACCAGTAACCAGAGCCCTGGTGAGTTGGCAAGGTGAGAAGAAACCAGACCCGGTGAGTTGGCAAGGTGAACCAGTAACCAGAGCCCTGGTGAGTTGGCACGGTGAGAAGAAACCAGAGCCCTGGTGAGTTGGCAAGGTGAGAAGTAACCAGACCCAGTGAGTTGGCAAGGTGAACCAGAAACCAGAAACCAGAGCCAGTGAGTTGGAAAGGAGCACAGGAAATATCACCTACATGAGCCAAAAAGCCAAACCATTAGGATTTCCAAATGTGGAAAAAAAGGGACTTTGATTTCCGAACGGTTGGATCAGAGATTATCACAGTTTTACTGCACATCTAATGCTGCAAAAAATCTCAGCGAGAACTTTTATTTTTAAAAAAGTGCCGGAGGAACTTTCAAGTACGTTCATTCCCAGAGTTGTTGGCATCCCCTCGCACAACAGTCCACCAACCTGCAAATCAATCTGGTCAACCTTCATTGCACAGGACTAACTGAACAACATGGATAGGAAAGGTTTACGAGCCAAACACGTGCAAAATGGAACTAGCGTAGATAGGTTGGGCTGAAGGGCTTGTTTCCGTGCTGCATGACTCTATGATTATGTTCTTGTGTTTTATTTCCCACTCACAGCAAATTAGGGAAAAGAAACGTTTAACTTTCAACAAATGTTTCAAACATTTTAGTGAGTGGAAAGAATAGAACATGCGTATAAAGGTTAAAGAAGAAGCTGAAATGCCATTACTAAATGTCAATAAATCACCATTTTAATCTGTTTAATTAGCGCAGTGTGAGGTGACGTTATCTGAAGAAATGACACTGCACCAATATAACATTTTAGGGATAGAGAGGCTGTTAACCTGGATCATGGTGGAGGAGACCAATACATACCCGCGTTATCTCTCACATAACATCACACTTCAAGGTTGATTTAAACAATAGGAGTAGTTCACAGGGTATCTAAAATATGCTTTTGTAGAATCAAGGAACTGTAGATGATGGTTTTACAAAAAAAGGCAGAAAAGATGCATTGGGTCAGGCAGATCTCTGGATAGAAGGAATGGGTGATGTTTCAGGTCGAGATCCTTCTTCAGACTTCAGACGCTCAGTCCAGAGATGCTGCCAGTCCCGCTGAGAAACTCCAGCATTTTGTGTCTATCTTCAGTGTAAACCAGCATCTGCAGTTCTTTCCTAATGAAATGATGCATGTTCTCCTGAGAAGGGTTAGGAAGGGACTGCACAGGCTAGTTTATACCAAAGATGAACACAAAATGCTGGAGTAATTCCGCGATGTAAGGCAGAAGGGTCTCAACCCAAAACATCACCTATTCCTTTTCTCCAGGGATGCTGCCTGATCCACTAAGTTACTCCAGCATTTTGTCAATGTTTTCCAGAGATACTCATGTTGTCATAAGGCCATAAGTGATAGGAGCAGAAGTAGCCCATCAAGTCTACTCCGCCATTCAATCATGGCTGACCTATCTCTCCCTCCTAACCCCATTCTCCAGCCTTCTCCCCATAACCCCTGACACCCGTACTAATCAAGAATCTATCTATCTCTGCCTTAAAATTATACACTGACTTGGCCTCCACAGCCTTCTGTGGCAAAGAATTCCACAGATTCACCACCCTCTGACTAAAGAAATTTCTCCTCATCTCCTTCCTAAAAGAATGTCCTTTAATTCTGAGGCTGTGACCTCTAGTCCTAGATTCTCCCATTAGTGGAAACATCCTCTCCACATCCACTCTATCCAAGCCTTTCACTATTCTGTATGTTTCAATGAGGTCCCCCCTCATTCTTCTAAACTCAGATTGAGAATAGTGTCGGGCAATACAACATGGAACAGGACAGCACAAGAACAGGCCTTTCTGCCCACAATGTCCGTGTCGAACATGATGCCAGGATAAACTAATCTTATCTGTGCCTGCACATAGGTGCAGGAAGAGGCCATTTGGCCCTTCGAGCCAGCACCGCCATTCATTGTGATCATGGCTGATCATCCACAATCAGTAACCCGTGCCTGCCTCACCTCAGTTTTAAATGGCCTCCGCTTTATTCTTGGACTGCGGCCCCTGGTTCTGGACTCCCCCAACATTGGGAACATTTTTCCTGCATCTAGCAAGCACCTGCATCTGCATCCCACATGATCCATATCCCTTAATGTTCTGCTTGTCCATGTGCCTATCTATAAGCCTCAAACACCACTATCATATCTGCATCTACTGTCATCCCTGGCAGCAGGCACCCAGCGTCTACCACCGTCTGAGTAAAAAATTGCCCTGCGCATCTCTTTAAAACGTTGCCCCTCTCGCTTTAAAGCTACGCACTCTAGTATTGGACATTTCCACCCATGGGGAAATAATGGCTCTGACTGTGTATCCTATTGGAAAGACTGGGCTTGTATTCACTGGAGTTTACAAGGATGGGAGGGGATTTTATAGAGACTTATAAAATTATGAAAGGACTGGACAAGCTAGATGCAGGAGAGTTTCTGCCTCACGGCGTTCGATCCTGACCAAGGGTGCTGTCTGTATGGAGTTTGTACCTTCTCTCTGTGACCTGCGTGGGTTTTCTCTGGGAGCTCCGGTTTCCTCCCACACTCCAAAGACGTACAGGGTTTGTTGGTTAATTGGCTTGGTAAAATTGTAGATTGGCCCTTGTGAGTGTAGGTTAGTGTTAAGGTGCGGGGATCGATGGTCTGCACGGATTCAGCGGGCCGAAGGGCCTGTTTCCGTGCTGCATCTCTAAACTAAAGTAAAACTAATATTCCGTTCCCCCTCCAAGTCCGATATCTGTCCCCAGCAAACAGCACAAAAATACCAGAAGTACTATCTTCCAAAGAAAAAGTTTTCTGTTTTGAAAACTATCTTCATTCTGTAATTATAAAATTTGGAGGAAGCCAGCATATAACTAACAGCTCAAACACTGGCTGACCCGCTGAGTTAATCCAGCCCTTTGTGTTATTTTTAATGTTGTGTAAACCAGCATCTTCAGTTCCTTGTGTCTCCAGCTCAAAAAACGTGTTATTATAAAATGCCTCAGGTGGAGTACGGTTGGGGGGAGGGACTCAAACACAGATAGCTAATAGGCAGTGTGTGAGGCAGGAGGCAGAAAAGGGAAACACTCGGACCCAATATGTAGGAGAGAAAGAAGGGAAAAGAAATAAACTGAGAATAAGAAATGATGGGTCCCTTAAATGTGTATATTTTAATGCTAGGAGCATTGTAAGAAAGGTGGATGAGCTTAGAGCCTGGATTGACATCTGGAAGTATGATGTTGTGGCGATCAGTGAAACATGGTTGCAGGAGGGTTGCGATTGGCAATTAAATATTCCAGGATTTCATTGTTTCAGATGTGATAGAATCGGAGGGGCAAGAGGTGGGGGTGTTGCATTGCTTGTCAGGGAGGATATCACAGCAGTGCTTTGGCAGGACAGACTAGAAGGCTCGATTAAGGAGGCTGTTTGGGTGGAACTCAGAAATTAGAAAGGTTTAGCAACACTTATAGGGGTGTATTATAGACCGCCAAATAGGGAACGAGAATTGGAAGAGCAAATATGTAAGGAGATAGCAGATATTAGTAGTAAGCACAGAGTGGTGATTGTGGGTGATTTCAATTTTCCGTATATAGACTGGGAATCACATTCTGTTAAAGGGCTGGATGGTTTGGAGTTTGTAAAATGTGTGCAGGATAGTTTTTTGCAGCAATACGTAGAGGTGCCTACCAGAGAAGGGGCAGTGTTGGACCTCCTGTTAGGAAATGAGATGGGTCAGGTGACGGAGGTATGTGTTGAGGAGCACTTTGGGTCTAGTGATCATAATGCCATTAGTTTCAATATCATTATGGAGAAGGTCAAATCTGGACCAAGGGTTGAGATTTTGGATTGGAGAAAGGCTAATTTTGAGGAGATGAGAAAGGATTTAAAAGGAGTGAAATGGAAATTGTTGTTTTATGAAAAGGATATAATAGAGAAATGGAGGATATTTAAAGGTGAAATTTTGAGAGTACAGAGTCTTTATGTCCCTGTTCGGTGGAAAGGAAAGAATAATAATTTGAAAGAGCCGTGGTTTTCCAGGGAAATTGGACACTTGGTTCGGAAAAAGAGGGAGATATACAATAAATATAAGCGGCAGGGAGTAAATGAGGTTCTTGAGGAATATAAAGAATGTAAAAGGAATCTTAAAAAGGAAATTAGAAAAGCGAAAAAAAGATATGAGGCTGCTTTGGCAAGTAATGTAAAAGTAAACCCCAAGGGGTTCTACAGATATGTCAATAGCAAAAGGATAGTGAGGGATAAAATTGGTCCATTAGAGAGTCAGAGTGGACAGCTATGTGCTGAGCCGGAAGAAATGGGGGAGATATTAAACAATTTCTTTTCTTCGGTATTTACCGAGGAGAAGGATATTGAATTATGTGAGGTAAGCGAAACAAGTAGAGTAGTGATGGAAATTAGGAGGATTAAAGAAGAGGAGGTACGGACACTTTTGAAGAATATAAAAGTGGATAAGTCTCCAGGTCCTGATAGGATATTCCCTAGGACATTGAGGGAAGTTAGTGCAGAAATAGCAGGGGCTATGACGGAAATATTTCAAACGTCATTAGAAACAGGGATGGTGCCGGAAGATTGGCGCATTGCGCATGTTGTGCCTTTGTTTAAAAAAGGTTCTAGAAGTAAACCTAGCAATTATAGACCTATTAGTTTGACGTCTGTGGTGGGAAAATTAATGGAAAAGATACTTAGGGACAATATATATAATTATTTGGATAATCAAGGCCTGATTAGAAACAGTCAACATGGATTTGTGCCTGGAAGGTCATGTTTGACTAATCTTCTTGAATTTTTTGAAGAGGTTACCAGGGAAATTGATAAGGGCAAGGCTGTGGATGTTGTCTATATGGACTTCAGTAAGGCATTTGACAAGGTTCCACATGGAAGGTTGATTAAGAAGGTTAAATCGTTGGGTATTAATAGTGAGGTTGCAAGATGGATTCAACAATGGCTGAATGGGAGATACCAGAGGGTAACGGTTGACAATTGTATGTCAGGTTGGAGGCCAGTGTCTAGTGGAGTGCCCCAAGGATCTGTGTTGGGTCCACTGTTGTTTGTCATTTACATTAATGATCTGGATGATGGTGTGGCAAATTGGATTAGTAAATATGCAGATGATACTAAGATAGGTGGAGTAGTTGATAGTGAGGTAGATTTTCAAAGTCTACAGAGAGACTTGGGCCTTTTGGAAGGGTGGGCTGAAAGATGGCAGATGGAGTTTAATGCTGATAAGTGTGAGGTGCTGCATTTTGGTAGGACAAATCAAAATAGGACGTACAGGGTAAATGGTAGGGAATTGAGGAATGCAGTGGAACAGAGGGATCTGGGAATAACTGTGCATTGTTCCCTGAAGGTGGAATCTCATGTGGATAGGGTGGTGAAGAAGGCGTTTGGTATGCTTGCCTTTATAAATCAGAGCATCGAGTATAGAAGTTGGGATGTAATGTTGAAATTGTACAGGGCATTGGTGAGGCCGAATCTGGAGTATGGTGTGCAGTTCTGGTCGCCAAATTATAGGAAGGATGTCGACAAAATGGAGAGGGTACAGAGGAGATTTACTAGAATGTTGCCTGGGTTTCAGCACTTAGGCTACAGAGAGAGGTTGAACAGGGTGGGTCTTTATTCTTTGGAGCGTAGAAGGTTGAGGGGGGACTTGATAGAGGTTTTTAAAATTATGAGAGGGACGGACAGAGTTGACGTGGGTAGGCTTTTCCCTTTGAGAGTGGGGAAGATTCCAACAAGGGGACATAGCTTCAGAATTGAGGGACAAAGGTTTAGGGGTAACATGAGGGGGAACTTCTTTACTCAGAGGGTTGTGGCTGTATGGAATGGGCTTCCGGTGGAAGTGGTGGAGGCTGGCTCGATTTTATTATTTAAGAGTAAATTGGATAGGTATATGGATAGGAGGGGATTGGAGGGTTATGGTCTGAGTGCAGGTAGATGAGACTAGGTATGGGAGAATGGTCGGCGTGGACTGGTAGGGCCGGACAGGCCTGTTTCCATGCTGTAGTTATTATATGTTATATGTTATATGTTATATGAAGTATACATTCATGGTGGTGATGTGTACATTGATGGTGGTGATGTATACATTGATGTGTGCAAAATGCTGACTGAATAGCACGCAATTAAAGCTTTTCACTGTACCTCGGGACATGTGACAATAAACTAAACTGAAACTGATGGTAAAAAATTGTAATAAAAAAAAAATACATACTTGAACTCAGCAGATCGGGCAGCATCTATGGAGGGAGATGCAAAATGTGGAGTAACTCAGTGGGACAGGCAGCATCTTCAGAGAGAAGGAATGGGTGACGTTTTAGACTGAGAAGGCCTGTTTCCATGCTGTAGTTGTTATATGTTATATGTTATATATGAATTGAATAATAAATTAAATCGTGAAAATGCATATAACAGATTACCACCAAATGGCATCCTAACAACAGTGCTGGACAAGATCTCAAATCAAACTATAGATTGTCATTTCAGTAGATATATTTAGTGTTTGCTTCTACTACACACACAATTTCTTGGCTGTTGAATTAGATTCTATAAATAAATGTGTCTAGAAACACCAGTACCATTCTGCAATGCGAGTACAACTTCATTTATCTCCAACCGTCTCTCAGTTTATTGCATGCTTATCTAGATTAAACTCTGTTTTATGATGGGAAAACCTACAAATAGATTGTCTTCATGAACAGGCAAATAAAAGCCTGGCTGTAAAGCACTTCATAGATCAAGTTGTATTATTGGGAAACATTCAAGCATTCGTAAAATCATGGGCTGGAATTCGCTGGAGCAAGTCATCTTTGCGGGTAAGCCTGGTTCTTGTGTGTTTTCATGCATGTTGCAGTTCAAACTTGTCTTGGTTTTTAAAGCTGCTCAAAGTGCCAGGTGGTACTGCCAAGGAAGTGGGGGGCAGGCAGACATCTGGAACCACGTATGTACTACAAACAATGTACTCTAACCACATTTAAAAGACATTTAAAGACAGTGAAAGGCCTGGATAGAGTGGATGTGGAGAGGATGTTTCCACTAGTGGGAGAGTCTAGGACCAGAGGCCACAGCCTCAGAATTAAAGGACATTCTTTTAGCAAGGAGATGAGGAGAAATTTCTTTAGTCAGAGGGTGGCGAATCTGTAGAATTCTTTGCCACAGACGGCTGTGGAGGCCAAGCCAGTGGATATTTTTAAGGCAGAGATAGATAGATCCTTGATTAGTACGGGTGTCAGGGGTTATGGGGAAATGGCAGGAGAATGGGATTAGGAGGGAGAGATAGATCAGCCATGATTGAATGGCGGAGTAGACTTGATGGGTCAAATAGCCTAATTCTACTCCTATCACTTATGACCTGATAACATTGCTGAGAAGTCCAAAAATGTCATGTCAATATACATGAAGAAAGGAAACTACGCTTCTTCACTTTGCCAGTCTGAAGAAGGGTCTCGACCCGAAACGTCACCCATTCCTTCCCTCCAGAGATGTGGTTGATTCAATTTGAGTAATCTTCGTGATTGAGCTGCAAAGTAATTCCTTCAATGTGACCACCGCATATTAACTGAATTAGCCAGCCTCGCAGCTAGGCTTGCCAACTTCCTCACTTCCAAATACGGGACAAGGTGACGTCACCGCCCCGCGCCCCACGTGACCTCACCCAGCCAGCGGCCACGTTCTCCCGTTCCACTAATGGCCGCCGCCCGGGCCGGGAGACGGGTTGCAACGCGACCTCCGTGAGGAGGCGCCCGGGCCTCCGGGCCTACAGTGTCCGGGCCTACAGTGGCCCCCAAGGCCTAGAGTGTCCAGGCCTACAGCGGCCTCCGGGCCTACAGTGTCCGGGCCTACAGTGGCCCCCAAGGCCTAGAGTGTCCAGGCCTACAGCGGCCTTTGGGCCTACAGTGACCGGGCCTACAGTGTCTTGGCCTACAGTGTCCCGGGCCTAATACGGGACAAGGGCGGTCCCGTGCGGGACGAACAAATTTAGCCCAAAGCACGGGATGCCCCGGCTAATACGGGACACTTGGCATCCCTACTCGCAGCTGACATCTGTCAGTAAAACTGTCAAGAAAGAAATGTCTGGAAAAGGGATGAAAACAAAATAAACTCCTTGCGCAAACTCAAATATTTATTTTGTGGGGAAAAAAACAGAAGTAAGCAATTACCCATGAAAGTTGTCCGTTCAACTTTGGATTTAGGATAATGGATGATTCCAACATTGCTCCAACAGTTTATTTTATCTGAACATCTCCCAAACGTCACACATGCAATTATTTCTTTGTAATCACTCCTGCTATTCATTGTACTCTAAAAGTATTAATTTGCCGAGACAAATTACAATAGTACCTCACCCATCAAAGTATTTTGAGCAGAAATTTTAAACTGCAATTAAAAATATCTTTGAAATTACAGTGATCACAGGCAGGTCTATAATTGCGATCTTGCTAGTGCAGAATGTTTATTGGAGTTAATGTCAAAGGGATAAATAAAATTATGTAGAACGGCACAATAAAGAGAGGGTGTGTATCCAGTATTAAACACAGTTCATTACTCAACGTAACTCGGAGGCTGGTTAAATGAGGCAGGAGCTGCAGTATTTTCTCCTGACTCTGCAAGTGTACCTTCTTAATGGAAATCCTGACACCAAATTCATCAATCCCTAATCCGTCTCGGGCCCAACGTTTTTGGTATTGTTTCCTACCCCTCCTGCAACTTTGCCTGTACCTCCTCCGATCTCTCCCACCCAGCTCCCCCTGGGTCCCCCTGGCTGAAACATTGCACCACAGCGACTCTTGACAGGAGGCGAGCACTCCGTCAGGCTGGCTGTCAAACACATAACCCGCTGACAAAGTGGAAAAAACGTCCTGCTTTTGATGCCAGCAGAGCGGCTGAGAGACACTGGCCAGCAGCTTTCCAAACAAACGCCCTGCCTCGCCCTAAAAAACACCAGCTAACTGGTGGGGCGGCACGGTGGCGCAGCGGTGGAGTTGCTGCCTTACAGCGAATGCAGCGCCGGAGACCCGGGTTCGATCCCGACTACGGGTGCTGTCTGTACGTTCTCCCCGTGACCTGCGTGGGTTTTCTCCGAAATCTTCAGTTACCTCCCACACTTCAAAGACGTGCAGGTATGTAGGTTAATTGGCTTGGTAAATGTAAAAATTGTCCCTGGTGTGTGTAGGATTGTGTTAATATTCAGGGATCGCTGGTTGGCGCGGACCCGGTGGGCCGAAGGGCCTGTTTCCACGCTGTATCTCTAAAACTATAAAAACTAAAACGTCCTCTATTTCCAAACTGAGGAATTGATTTTCAACTGAAATCCACAGTCCAAGGATTGATTTTGCGGGTGTAACGGCTCTAGTAATGATGATTTGTGATCGTGGCTTTTGGAGTAAAGATGAGGCAGGGACTATTGCAACGTTTAAGAGACAATTAGACAGGTACATGGATAGTAGACACAAAATGCTGGAGTAACTCAGCGGGTCAGGCAGCATCTCGGGAGAGAAGGAATGGGTGACGTTTCGGGTCGAGACCCTTCTTCAGACTGATGGCAGGGGAGGGGGCGGGACAAAGATAGAATGTAGTCAGAGACAGGAAGACTAGTGGGAGAACTGGGAAGGGGGAGGGGATAGAGAGGGAAAGCAAGGGCTAATTGAAGTTAGAGAAGTCAATATAAGAAAATAACTGCAGATGCTGGTACAAATCGAAGGTATTTATTCACAAAATGCTGGAGTAACTCAGCAGGTCAGGCAGCATCTCGGGAGAGAAGAAATGGGTGACATTTCGGGTCGAGACCCTTCTTCAGACTTAGAGAAGTCAATGTTCATACCGCTGGGGTGTGTAAACTACCCAAGCGAAATATGAGGTGCTGTTCCTCCAATTTGTGCCGGGCCTCACTCTGACGATGGAGCAGGCCCAAGACAGAAAGGTCAGATTGGGAATGGGAGGGGGAAATGAAGTGCTGAGCCACCGGGAGATCAGGTAGGTTAAGATGGACTGAGCGGAGGTGTTCAGCGAAACGATCGCTGAGGTACAGGTACATGGATAGGCCACGTTTGGAGGGATGGATTGATTGACCGACACGTTATTGTCACGTGTTCTAGGTACAGCAAGATTCTTTGTTGGCGGGCTGTACAAGTATGCAAAAGTATTCAATATAGTCCGTCTTCCCCCCAATCCCCCACGCCGGGTCCCGCTTTGTTCTGGCCCGCAGATTCTCCACAGACCAAGATACCGTGCCGCCCCTCAATCTGTAGAAATAAATCCAGCACTTATTTTCTGGAATAATACCGAATCGCATTCCAATTGGAATGTGGAGAACAATTTGACCGAGGGCCAATTTCAATGCAAGAAATATCGGTCATATAATGCGATACCAGTCAAGATATCCTACATGACCGGATGAAAACTCAGATCAAACAGTTGTGTATGCTGTGCCAATTATTATTGCAAACTTGGAGAGAGTAAAATTGCATTTTTAAGTGGTTTTCCAATGCAATGCTACCCATCCACCACTGTTTTCACCAGCGTTATTTTTATGAATTACATTGAGATTTATAAGACGTACTAAAGCGTGCACTCGTCTCCCACCTTTGAGTGCAAACCGCATAAGGATGTGTTTCAGCTAACGACTGTCTGGCATTTCAACGAGCGTTCCCAGTCAAGTAGCCTTTAGACGATAACCAGAGGCCGCAAGTTTCACGTGCACTCAACAGCCCTTAAGTCAGGAGGATACTTCCAATCGGCCAAACAACTATCAACATCTCCAGCAGCAAACCATTGCGATCTAAACAAATACCTTTGGCCCTGCAATTACAGTATTTCAGGACCTCCTTATCAAGGCCCACAGAAAATTAAGGTTAAAATGTACTGGCTTTTGATTATCATATCACATCTCTGAATAACCGAGGCCAATTTACCTTCAAACCTATACGTCTTTGGAGTGTGTGAGGAAACCGGAGGAGCCGGGGAAAACCCACGCTATCACGTGGAGAACGTAAAAACTCCGTACAGACAGCGCCCATAGTCGGGATCGAACCCAGGTCCCTGGTGCTGCGAAGCAGCAACTCTACCGCTGAGCCACCGTGCCGGCCTGCCGACGGGTGTCAAAGGGTATGGGGAGAAGGCAGGAGAATGGGGTTAGGAGGGAGAGAGAGATCAGCCATGATTGAATGCCGGAGTAGACTCGATGGCCCGAATGGCCTAATTCTGCTCCTATCACTTATGATTATGATCTTATGATGCTCCAGCACTCTTGTTACTCCAGCACTTTGTGTCCTTCACAGGGTATTTGCCTTACAGGCATCAAACAAACACACACACACTAAAAGATAACTATGAGTCAACCACACTTTTATAAAGTGAACAATGGTCACAACTATCCTTTAGCGAAGCACATTGGTCTCGCTTGTGGCTGGGGTTGCCAACTGTCCCGTATTAGACGGGGCATCCCGTATTTTGGGCTAAATTAGTTTGTCCCGTAAGGGACCGCCCTTGTCCCATGTTAGTAGGGTTGCCAACTTCCTCACTCCCAAATAAGGGACTAAAGGTAACGTCACCGCCCCGCGCCCCATGTGACCTCACCCAGCCAGCGGCCACGTGCTCCCGCTCCACCAATGGCGGCTGCCCGGCCCAGATGGCCACAATGGGTGGAGCGGGAGCACGTGGCCACTGGCTGGGTGAGGTCACGTGGGGCGCGCGGGGCGGTGACATCACCCTTTGTCCCTTGTTTGGGAGCGAGGTAGTTGGCAACCCTACCTGTGGTGTATAGCCTGATTACAACACCAGACCCACAGTGACACGGCTGTGGTCTGACTTATCGTGCTGCTGATTCACGCAGGGATGGGCAATAAACACTAGTCTTACCGGGGACACCCACACACCTTCAACAAACACCCAAACAGCAGCGGCCAGAGACTTACACCACACCGAGGGAGGCAGGTCAGCATCACTTATCTGACACAGAGACAGAAGGCAGTGGAGGCCGATTCACTGGATGTATTCAAGAGAGAGTTGGATTTAGCTGTTAGGGCTAGCGGAATCAAGGGATATGGGGGGAAAGCAGGAACGGGATTTTAGAACTTCTTCTTCTTTCGTGTCCGTCATCCGTGTTACAAATGTTGACATCGCTGTCATCGTCCGTCCTGAAAAGGACGCAAGCTTCCGGCAGAAACATCCACGTCGCGGGGCTGGAAACTGGAAGTGTCCGGAGCTGATTCTGCTACCACCATCATCTATTGCAACAAGTGATGGCTCCCACTGACTGATTTTGGATGATCAGCCACGATCATATTGAATGGCATTGCTGGCTCGAAGGACCGAATGGCCTACTCCTGTACCTATTTTCAATGATTCTATGCATTATTAAGGGCATGCCCATCGACCCCAACAACATACGCTCCCCCTCAACGTTCACAAAAGCTGGAGTAACTGGGCGGGTCAGACGGCAGAGCTGGAGAAAAGGAATAGGTGACGTTTCGGGTCGAGAACCTTCTTCGGACCTTCTCCTGGCATTTTTCAGTATCTTTTAGCGTTCAATACTTCAATGGTTACTTTATTTATCACATGAATCAAGATGCAGTGAAATGCTTTGTCTCTGCACACAAGCCAGTAAATTCATACTAGGTGACAGGTCGGGTCGAGACCATTCTTCAGACCTCTTCTCTCCAGAGATGCTGCCTCATCCGCTGAGTTACTCCAGCTTTTTGCGTCTATCTTCGGTTAACACCTGCATCCGCCGTTCCTCCTTACACACACCATTTACATCTTGCTGTTTGCAAAGTCGCAGGCACAATGAAAACTTGTGCGTGTGCAGATTTCTTTGCATTCCCGCCAGTGTCTTGGAAACAATGCAGATGAGACAATCCAGTCAAACAGTTCTGGGTCCGCCACGACGTGGAGCTTTTCTTCCGTCGCCTCCGCCTCCGTAGAAACATAGAAAATAGGTGCAGGAGGAAGCCATTTGGCCCTTCGAGCCAGCACCGCCATTCATTGTGATCATGGCTGATCATCCACAATCAGTAACCCGTTCCTGCCTTCTCCCCGTATCCCTTGATTCTCCTAGCCCCTAGAGCTCTATCTAACTCTTTTAAATTCATCCAGTGAACTGGCCTCCACTGCCTTCTGTGGCGCAGAATTCCACAAATTCACAACTCTCTGGGTCTTTTTCTATGGGAAGGAGTCCTCACCTTCCCCTTCCATCTCTCTCGGCTCACTCTCCCTTGACTCTTAGTGGATAATGAAAGGCTGGGCAGGTTAGAAAACATAGAAAAGATAGAAAATAGGTGCAGGAGTAGGCCATTCGTGCCCTCCAGCCAGCACCGCCATTCAATATGATCATAATAATAATAATAATAATAATAATATTCATTTATTGTCATTGCAACGAGTACAACGAAATTAAAAAATAGCCAATCCTGACGGTGCGTACAAACATATATGCAATAAATGCAAAAACAAATAAATACAATTATATTAAGTACAAAGATTTTTTAACGGTGTTGCGTAGTGCAGAAGGTAGTGTTCAGTTCTCGTATGGCCCTGGGGTAAAAACTGTTCTTAAGTCTGTTTGTTCGGGATTTGATCGACCTAAAACGTCGACCAGAGGGCAGATGAACAAACAGACGGTGGCCGGGGTGGGATGGATCTTTTATTATTTTGCCTGCTCTACTGAGGCAGCGTAGGCTGAACAGGTGCTCCAGGGAGGGCAGTGAGCAGCCGATGATCTTCTGGGCCGTCGTGATGACCCTCTGAAGGGCCTTCCTGTCCTTTTCTGAGCAGCTGGCATACCATGTGGTTATACAGTATGCCAGCACACTCTCGATGGAGTAGCGATAAAAGGACATCATGAGCTTCTCCTGCAGGTTGGTTTTCCTGAGGATCCTCAGGAAGTGGAGTCTCTGCTGTGCCTTCTTCACTGTGGTGATGGTGTTGGTAGACCAGGTAAGATCCTCTGCGATGTGCGTACCCAGGAACCTGAAAGCGGGTACCCTTTCCACACAGACCCCATTGATGTAGAGTGGGTCGTATTCTACACTGGTTTTCCTGAAGTCAATTATAAGTTCCTTTGTTTTGGAGGAGTTCAGGACAAGGTTGTTCACTGAACACCATGCTGCCAGCCTTTGGATTTCATCCCTATAGGCTGTCTCATCTCCTTCTGAGATGAGTCCAACCACAGTCGTGTCATCCGCGAACTTGATGATGGTGTTGGTGGGATGGGTGGGGGCGCAGTCGTAAGTGTAGAGGGAGTAAAGGATGGGGCTCAACACACAGCCCTGTGGTGAGCCGGTGCTCAGTGTAATGGTGGAGGAGAGGTGATCATGGCTGATCATCTAAAATTCGTACCCCGTTCCTGCTTTTTTTCCCATATCCCTTGATCCCTTTAGCCCTAAGAACTAAATTTAACTCTCTTGAAAACATCCAGTGAATTGGCCTCCACTGCCTTCTGTGGCAGAGAATTCCCCAGACTCGCAACTCTCTGGGTGAAAAAGTTTTTCCTCATCTCAGTCCTAAATGGCCTACCCCTTATTCTTAAACTGTGGCCCCTGGTTCTGGACTCCCCCAACATCGGGAACATTTTTCCTGCATCTAGCCTGTCCAATCCTTTAAGAATTTTATATGTTTCTATAAGATCTCCTCTCATCCTTCTAAATTCCAGTGAATACAAGCCTAGTCAACCCATTCTTTCATCGTATGTCATCATATGTTAGGAGTTAGAGGTTATGGTCTGACGAAGGGTCTCGACCCGAAGCGTCCTCCATTCCTTCTCTCTAGAGATGCTGCCTGTCCCGCTAAATTACCCCAGCATTTTGTGTCTCTCAAACAGAATGACATTTATTTGACGGGATTTGGTGCAAGATAAACCTGGCTGTCGGATTATCTGAAATAAACACCTACTCCTGTTGCACCTTCATGAAAAAAGGCCACAATGCTTGACAAATGGACACGACACTTACATCAGCAACAACTTGCAGTGATGTACCATTGTTAATGCAGTATTACACGCCAAGGTCCTTTGCAAGAGTACCATCAAATAAAGTGGCACCCAGTCACATAACTGACATGTTAAAATAAGATATTAAGATATTATTTAGGGCGGCACAGTGGCAAAGCCTCTGCCTCACAGGGTTCACTACTTGGTGGGTAGAGTTTGCACGTTCTCTCTGTGACCACATGGGCTTCCCCTCACATCCCAAAGACGTGCGGGTTTGTGGGTTAATTGCCCTGTGTAAATTGCTCCTAGTTTGCAGGGAGTGGATGCGAAAGTGACACAAGATGGGAACTAGTGTGAGCGGGTGATCGATGGTCGGTGTGGACTCGGCGGGCCAGAGCGCCTGTTTCCTTGCTGTGTCTGTAAACCAAACAAAGACAAGTGACAAAAGGCTTCATTGAAAAGGCGAGCATGAAGTAATTTTCAAATGCGGTCGAGAGAGACAGAGGTTTAGGGGAAGGAATTGCACACAGCTTAGCAGTTGAAGTATGCTTACTGGCAGCAGAATGATTCATTGCAGGATTGTACAGGAGGGCAAAATGGAAACGCGGCAATATCATGGATGATTACAAATATAAACTCTGGGTGCTGTCAGGATGGAGGAAGTGAAAAGGGATTAGGAGTGAATATGCCTTGGACGGATTTAGGAACTTATAAGAGAATCTTCAAGTTAATGTATTGCTTGCCCATGAATCAGCAGATGTGAGCAAACTAAGGGTGAGGGATTGGGAATGCCTTAAGGAATGTGCAGCAAAGTTATGGATTGGGTAGGAATTTGCACAGAGGACCACAAGAATAGTTTGGTTTAGTTTAGTTTGGTTTAGTTTAGTTGAGTTTAGTTTAGTTTGGTTTGGTTTGGTCTGGTCTAGTTTAGTTTAGTTTGGTTTGGTTTGGTTTGGTCTGGTCTCGTTCAGTTTAGATTGGTTTGATTTCTCACCACGTTTAGAGATACAGCGCGGAAACAGGCCCTTCGGCCCACCGGGTCGGCGCCGACCAGCGATCCCCGCTATCCTACACTCACTAGGGACAATTTTTACATTTACCAAGCCAATTAACCTGCAAACCTGCACGTCTTTGGAGTGTGGGATGAAGCCGAAGATCTCGGAGAAAACCCGCGCAGGTCACGGGGAGAACGTACAAACTCCATACAGACATCACCCATCGTCGGGACCGAACCCGGGTCTCCGGCGCTGCATTCGCTGTGAGGCAGCAACTCTACCGCTGCGCCACCGTGACCGCCCGCGTACCAAGATATAGTGAAAAGCTTTTTTGTTGCTTGCTATCCAGACAGCGGAAAGACTATAGGTGATTACAAGTGTACAGATACAGAAGGGAAGTGGTGGTGGTGGAAGCAGACACGATAGTGGCGTTTAAGAGACGTTTGGATAGGCACGTGAAATATGATCCATATTCCTCCATTCCATGCACTTCATGCACCTATCCAAAAGTCTCTTAAACACCACTATCATGTCTGCAGGCAAATAAGAGGTGGTCTTGGCACAATTTTCAGCACAGACATTGTGGGCTGAAGGGCCTGTTCCCGTGCTGTGCTGTACTGCACTGTACTGTGTTCCACATTCTGTGTAAAATGGACTCAAAATAACTTGACAGCTCCATCCCATAGATGATGGTGGAGCATTGGAGCACAGCATTCCATTACACACGTAGAAACAAGGACTACAGATGCTGGTCTACGAGAAAAAAAACACACACACAAAGTGCTGGAGTGCCTCAGCAGGTCAAAGTGCTCAATTACCCCAGCACTTTGTGTCTTATTTCATTAAGCACCTTCTTTTACCGCAATGTAATTAAGCCTAAAGTGAATTCGAGTAATTACTGTTCCCGACAGTATTGTTTTTAAAGAAACCCAGAGATTGCGTATAAATTCTTGCTCCCATCAGAAACACCCGAGACGTCCTCGACTTTGGTTTAAAGGATATCGGCTTTGCGATCCTGTCACTTGAGGTAATGTCTTGACCGCCCCGGCTGAAGGGATTGAGTTTCACAATGATCAGGCCAGTTCTTCAGCCTCAGTTCAGGATCGCTGTACGCGACCACCTGTCCTTTGAAAGGGAGAGATTACTGCAAGAATGTGCGACTGCCTCAGGCAGATAATCAGTCGCATCAATAATTAGGATATATTAATGCAAGCTTTAAATGGTGGATTAAGACGGTGAACAGAGTTAATTTTGGTCTTGATTAAAATCCAGAGCACATGTTGCTTCTATTTGAGCTTCTCATTGACCTTTATCACTGCACTAATTGCATTCACATTGCATGAAGGCAATGCAGAAATTATTTCAAGCTAGACCTTCTTCAATTCCACATAGTTACCTTCAGTTTATTTGAAAATAATTAATGAATATCCTTTTAAACCCTCGCTGTGTTTATAGTTCAGTTTCGGAGCATGGAAACAGGCCCTTTGTCCTGCAGAGTCCACGCCAAACATCGATCAGACATGATCATCGATCATCCATTCGCACTAGTTCTACATTATCCCACTTTCTCACACACTCCCTACACACCAGGAACAATTTACAGTGGCCAATTAGCCCAGGAACACGCCGGTGAAACAGGGAAGTGAGAGGAAACCGGAGCACCCGGAGGAATCCCATGAATGAGTGGGTTAACCTATGATGAGCGTTTGACGGCACTGGGCCTGTACTCGCTGGAGTTTAGAAGAATGATGGGGGGGACTTCATTGAAACGTACAGAGTAGTGAAAGACATGGATACAGTAGATGTGGAGAGGATGTTTCCACTAGTGGGAGAGTCTAGGACCAAAGGTCACAGCCTCAGAACTGAAGGGCGTTCTTTTGGGAAGGAGATGAGGAGAAATTTCTTTGGTCAGAAGGTGGTGAATCTGTGGAATTCTTTGCCACAGAAGGCTGTGGCAGCCAAGTCCGTGGATATTTTTAAGGCAGACATAGATAGATTCTTCATTAGTGCAACACTAAAAAAGGTCGGTCTGCCACAACAGCTTCTGATGACCTTCTACCGCTGCACCACAGAGAGCATTCTGACATATGGCATCTATGTGTGGTATCTCAGCTGCTCAGCTATGTGTAGTATCTCAGAGCGGATAGGAGAGCTCTTCAGCAGGTCGTCCGCAGAGCGCAGAGGATCATTGGGACACAGCTGCCAGCCCTGGAGGACATCTACAACGCACGCTGCCTCAGGAAAGCCACCAGCATTTACAAGGACTCCACACACCCGTGCCACCGTCTGTTTGAACTACTTCCATCTGGCAGACGGTACAAGGCCTTCTACGCCCGCACCTCCAGACTAAGGAACAGGTTTATCCCTAGAGCTACAGCTGCTCTGAATCGGTCCTGCTGAGAGCCCACCATGATCTGTCTCTGCCCCCAGGGTCATCTGGCACTACTGACCACCTGTATGAACCTTTTTTTGCACTTTACCTTGTTGCCCCTTTTTCTTTTTCCTTTCCCCCCCCCCTCTTGTTGTTAACATGTTCGCTGTGATTTATTTAAATATTTGATTTGATAGCATCGATATGGAAGCGACAATCAAAATCTCGTTGTACTTGTACAACGACAATAAAGGATATTGTATTGTATTATATTGTATCAGAAGTTATGGGGGAAAGGCAGGAGAATGGGGTTAGGAGGGAGAGATAGATCAGCCATGATTGAATGGCAGAGTAGACTTGATGGGCCGAATGGCCTGATACTACTCCTATTCCTTATGACCTTAAACGCACACGGTCACAGGGAGAACGTGCAAACTCCACACAGACAGCACCTGAGGTCAGGATTGAACCTGGGTCCCTGGGCGTTGTGAGGCAGCAGCTCTATCTGCTCCGCTCTGATGTGAAATCTGAGAAAAAAGTTTTCACGGCAAATAGTTTCAGCGCACAAATTCTAAATCTTCAAAGATTAATCCAATTTACTCTGAAAAGTCACTTCAAACTCCTTCTCAAATCAGCCTCTGCATTTTAATTTTGATGTGATTCGTGGTCTGCCGTCTTTTGTACAAGACAATTAAAAAACAAATACCAGTAACAATGAAAGTTTCAAGTTAAAGAATGGATGTGTGGTTAGCGAGGATGCTGGTGTGAAGATAGACAGGAAATCAAGCACAATTGGGCACAATTATTTTTTGTTTAGTCTTTGTTTATTATTGTCACGTGTACCAAGGCACCGTGAAAAGCTTTTGATTGTAGGCCAAAGGCTATACATGAGTTACATCAAACGTGTAGGAAGGAACTGGTGGTTCTGCAGAAGCTAGTTTACTCGGAAGATAGACACAAAATGCTGGAGTAACTCACAGGCAGCATCTCTGGAGAGAAGGAATGGGTGACGGTTCAGGTCGAAACTTCCGTCAGACCCAATCAAGCCCTCCACAATCCACAGATGAAAGATTAAGGGTCCAACATTTAGTTAATTGAAATCCGTGCACTTCAGGCTTTGTGGAATTTTCATCGTAAATCCAGATTCAAAATGTCTGATTATCCAGATCATATTGTGACATTAATTCCAGGACATTAATTTCAGATCTGGGGTAAATGGCAAGGACCTCTCTACCTTCAGCTCTCATGGTCAAAGCCTTACTCATGTCAATGGATGCTGGGGCACAAATTTATCCTTCACTTCAATCTTTCGTGACAATATTTACATTTCAGCCTTTCATTTAGCACCAGCATTTTCATTACAGATGTAAATCAAAGGTTCGAATGTGAATGGCCCATTAGACTTCCCAATTAGAGAACATTACCCATTAGTACTTCCTGTAAGACAATCCGACGTAATTTACGATGAGGCTTATGATCATCTTTTCATACTTACAAAATAATAAAAAGAATCAGACACATGAATCCGACATCGACCGAACTCGGGCATTTGACAGATCACTTTCATTCCTTTTATCGCCCGCGACATTTCTCTGCGACAAATATTTCAAAATGAATACCATCAAATAACCCGAGAAACTGGAGTGTTTCACTTTTAAGTAGTTCTCCTAAATCGTTAATTATTAATTATCGAACGTGTCCAACTGTCAGGCGATTAATTGATGGTTCAAATAAAGGCCGTCTATTCTGTTACGCTGAGAAAAATAAGTGTACTAAGGGGCCCATCTGTAAGCACCGCAGGGGTTGAAAGTCAGACTCCAGCGATCATCCCCTGCCATTGTTGAGATTACAAAACACAACAAAAGGCATCTTGTTCAGATGTCATTTGGAACTTGTGACTCCCCAGGTAGCCTCGAATGAATAAACAGGCCTGTTATTTACCGCCACTGTACTGAATTTACTTTGGCACTAAAATATGACATGTGGTGACATCCCATCATAAGGGCACAATGGAGAGGTTGGTTCATTTTTCTGCTCAGTATTTTGCTGCTGCTTGTGACTGCAATATTCGTGTCGTGCAGCAGTTGAATTAAGTTGGAAAATGGCGGTGAACCTGTTATCGTTTTCTTTGCCCTGTCTGTTGGGGAGGGTAAGATTGGAAACAGCAGAAGGGTATTAATTGATTTACATTTGCCTTTGAAAGGTTGGAGGGTGAGTTCACAAAGGTCATAAGTTGTCGGGGCAGAATTAGGCCATTCAGCCCTTCAGGTCTACTCCGCCATTCAATCATGGCTGATCTATCTCTCCCTCCCAACCCCATTCTCCTGCCTTCTCCCCATAACCCCCGGCACCTGTACACACCCAGGAGGGCCAGGACAGAGAATTGATGTCGGCCGAGATTTTTCTGTTGGGGAAAGCGGTTGCGGGGTTTCCAATCAGTTTGTTTCCACACTGATCGAGTGCAATGGCATTGCGGCAGGTTCGAATTAACCTGTTCCTGGTACGTGGAAGGGATGGAGATCATTGGCTTACCAATGGGCCAGGTTGGCATTGAGGTGGCCAATTTCATGGGAGGGAAAATATTGGTGACTCCACTGAATGGGCAAATTAGGTTTGGAGATACTACATGGGTGGCGCGGACCCGGTGGGCCGAAGGGCCTGTTTCTGCGCTGTATCTCTAAATCTAAATAAAAATCTAAAAATTAAGATAAAGTCGAATCAAGATAGGATTGGATAATCAACTATGGCTCTGTATGAAAATAACTGGAGATGCTGGTACAAATTGAAGGTATCACAAAATGCTGGAGTAACTCAGCAGGTCAGGCAGCATCTCTGGAGAGAAGGAATGTGTTGTAGTGGCCTGGCGGAGGCCAGAGAAAAGGCAAGACGCCAGGCAGTGTTTAGTAAGATTCTTTTATTAGGCTGTGAGCTCCTGCCCACAGCGTAGTTCTCCTAGGGATAAGATACGCCTTCCCTTGGTCTGGCTTTTAACCCCTTTCGCCTGTCCGTCACGTAACGAGGGGGCTGACCCAAGGAGTGGCCTGATCCGCCACAGTGTGATGTTTCAGATCTGAAGAAGGGTCTCGACCCGAAACGTCACACATTCCTTCTCTCCAGTGGTGCTGCCTGACCCGCTGAGTTACTCCAGCATTTTGTGTCTACCTTCGATTTAAACCAGTATCTGCTGAGAACTAGGGGAAATATCAGTGGTGGAGATGAAAGGGACAGCAGGTTCTGGAATCTTGAACCAGGGGGCTGTGCGGGTCGGTCGCCTCGGTAGGGGTCGAGCTGTCTGTCTGTGGGAGGGGCATGGGGAAGAGAGAGGAAGTTTTTTTGCCTCCATCACAGTGAGGGGGTGTTTGGAGTCGCTGTGATGGATGTTTGTGTTGGGGTTGTGTGTCTTGTGTTTTTTGTACTGCTGGCAAATTAATTTTGTTCGGTAAAACGAATGACAATAAAAGCTATTCTGTATTCTGTATTCTGTAATATCAGTGGTGGAGATGAAAGGGACAGCAGGTTCTGGAATCTTGAGGCAAACACAGTGCTGGAGGAAGAACTCAGCAGGTCAGCCAGCATCTGTGGTGGGAATGGACAGGCAACATTTCGGCTAGGGACCCTTCTTCAGATATCCTTGATGCCCTGACCAATATTTGCATTTCACTCAACAACACTGAAACAAATGAGCAGGAAGGAACTGCAGATGCTGGTTTAAATCAAAGATAGGACCCAAAATGCCAGAGTAACTCGGCGGGACAGGCAGCATCTCTGGAGCGAAGGAACGGGTGATGTTTGGGGTCGATCCGCTTCTTCAGATCTGGAAATGATCACACTGCGGTTTATGGGAATTTGAAGTGCAGAAATCAGTGATGCTTTCTGATATTGCTGCAGAGAACATACTTCAGAAATATTCATCTCGCTGTAAAGGCCTTGAAGATGTCCTGAACAGCAAGTTTCGGTATGGATGGAATGTGAAGCCAAGATGAAGATGTGAGAGTAGATACTGGCTCAGATAGATCTGTCACATGAAAGTCTATCACTCTCGCCTTCAAACAGCTGCAGATGAATAATAGAAGTCCGCCTTGCCATCTACATTTTGAGAGACAGTATACTTCATGCATGCAGTAACTAACTCCCCTTGCCACACTCTCTTACTGCCCATCCAATTTTCCATGTCGGGTTGCAGAGGGATGAGGGAATTTCATTCGAAGTAGGAGCGAGACACACTTTGTCTCCTGAAACACAACCTTCATTTTCACCGACTGTTATTTTGCACATTCTGATTAAGTTTTACAACCAGACCACATGCAGAAACATGCTGCGGCTTTTATGCGAGTGGAATGATCCTTGCACTCTTCTCAGCAAAAGGAGCCAGAGCAGAACATGTCCTCCCAGCTTGCCAGATGACAAGACCATTTGTCATTGACCTAAATTCCCATTGGCAGACATTCTAAACCAATTAATCAGCACACCACTGCATCCACATTTCCAAGCATTAAGATACTTCCATGATGAATATTCTTATACTTATAATGGTTGACAACTCCTGAATGCATTACATTCATTCCCAACTACGATGACATAAACATATTTTACCAAATAAGTTCCAGCATTTTTGCGTATCTCATGTCTGAACAAGTTGCAATGACAACGCACGTCAGATATAGGAGAGGTGCTGAAGTTGAGAAAAACGAAAAAAACAGACAGTTGTTGCCAGGACTTGAGGTATAAGGAGCAGGCTAGGACTTCATTGCTTGGAAGGCAGGAGAATGAGGCGTGTATACTTGAGGTGTATACAATCACGAGAGGAGTAGATAAGAGTAGATGCACAGATACTGAGGAGAGGAATCGAGAACCAGGGGACATAGGTTGAAGGTGAGAGGCATATGGACCAAATGTAAGCAGGTGTAGACAGGGCAACTTGGCCGGCATGGGCAAGTTGGGCCGAAGGGCCTGTTTCCGTGCTCTACGACTCAGTAAGTACCTTCCATTTAATATAAGAAAATAACTGCAGATGCTGGTACAAATCGATTTATTCACAAAATGCTGGAGTAACTCAGCAGGTCGGGCAGCATCTCGGGAGAGAAGGAATGGGTGACGTTTCGGGTCGAGACCCTTCTTCAGACTGATGTCAGGGGGGCGGGGACATTCCGCCCCCCTGACATCAATCTGAAGAAGGGTCTCGACCCGAAACGTCACCCATTCCTTCTCTCCCGAGATGCTGCCCGACCTGCTGAGTTACTCCAGCATTTTGTGAATAAACCTTCCATTTAATGTTTGACATACATGCTATTTCTGCAGCATAATACAAGGGGCTCACGTTGTCGACCACCCCGTGGTGATCACTGTCAACTGACCTCATTCAGGCGAATGACAACAAACAGAGACAGCAGAAGCAGAAGCAGCTTCATAACTTCTGCTGCCTCAAACGCAAGAAGAAGAAGCATAATACAATATTCTGCCAATCAATCCCCTCCCCCCCCCTTCAGCTTTGTCTAACCCCATTTTATCTATCTATCACTTTACATATTTTGTCCTACCCCACCTCTCTTTTCCAGCTTTCTCTCCCCTCCCCCACCCCGACCATCCACGACAATCAGTCTGAAGAAGGGCCTATCTATTCTCTCCAGAGATGCTGCCTGGCCTGCTGAGTTACCCCAGCACTCTGTGTTTTACAAAAGACTGACTGTTCGGTTCTCCATATTACAAAATGGATTATAGAAATATTGCAAAAAGTACAAACAATATTTGCATGAAATGTTTTCTCAATAAGAAAAACGGAACAAATGGAGGCTCCTTTCTCTTCAACGGGGAAGAGGGCACTAGTTTAGTTTATTCACAAAATGCTGGAGTAACTCAGCAGGTCAGGCAGCATCTCGGGAGAGAAGGAATGGGTGACGTTTCGGGTCGAGACCCTTCTTCAGATGAGTTTAGTTGAGAGATACAGCGTGGAAACAGGCCCTTCGGCCCACCGGGCCCGCGCCGACCAGCGATCCCCGCACATTAACACTATCCTACACCCACGAGGGACAATTTTTACATTTACACCAAGCCAATTAACCTACATACCTGTACGTCTTTGGAGTGTGGGAGGAAACCGAAGATCTCTGAGAAAACCCACGCAGTCACGGTGAGAACGTACAAACTCCGTACAGACAGCACACGTAGTCGGGATCGAACCTGGGTCTCTGGCGTTACAAGTTACAAGGGCAGCAACTCTACCGCTGTGCCACCACGCCGCCCATGGAGTGCAGTCTTTGCAATTGTTGAAAGGGTTTGATAAGTACACTGAAGCAAGTTTCCAATTGTGATAGATCGCAATCAGAGGTTATAAATACATGATCTAACCACCAATAAACCAATGAATTCAAAGAGTAAACACAGGACTTCTTTTCCTTGCAAAGTGCTTCAAACAAAGACACAAAGTGCTGGAGTAAGTCAGCAGGTCAGGCAGCATCTTCGGAGAACATGGAGCGGTGAGGATATGTGGCCAATTACATCATCATTGCTCAATTGCATCAAATGGCCCTTCATCCGTCTGAAGAAGAGTCTTGACCCAAAACACCACCCATTCCTTCTATCCAGAGACACTTATGTGCAGGAAGGAACTGCAGATGCTGGTTTAAACCGAAGATAGACACAAAAAGGGCTAGTGGAATCAAGGGATATGGGAAGAAGGCAGGCACGGGTTACTGATTGTGGATGATCACCTATGATCACAATGAACGGCGGTGCTGGCTCGATGGGGCAAATGGCCTCCTCCTGCACCTATTTTCTATGTTAAAATGCTGGAGTAACTCAGCGGGACAGGCAGCATGCCTGGAGAGAAGGAATGGATGACATTTCGGGTCGACACCCTTCTTCAGACAGAGATGCTGCCTGTCCCGCTGAGTTACTCCAACATTTTGTGCCTATCTTCAGTTTAATCAGCATCTGCAGTTCCTTCCGACACGCTCCATCATCACTGTTCTGGCTCCAGGAAACAGCTCCCCAAAATGATCTTAATCCTGTGTTTTTGTCTCACATCCCTGCAAATCTCTCTCCAACAAACGTTTATGTAGCTCTATAAAGTATTGCCAATTAATATTCTTCTCCATCTTTCCAAGCGGCATATCAGAGGTTGTAACAACATGCTGCACAGATCAAATGATCCTCGATACATAGACACAAGGAACTGCAGATGCTGATTTACAACAACAAAAAAGACACAAAGTGTTGGAGTAACTCAGCGGGTCAGGCAACATCTCGAACATGGATAGGTGAGGGTTCGAGTCCATCACCTGTCCATGTTCTCCAGAGATGCTGCCTGATCTGCTGAATTACTCCAGCACTTAAGGCTGGCACAGTGGCATAGCAGTGGAGCCAGAGCCCCAGGTTCGATCCTGATCTCGGGTGCTGTCTGTGTGCAGATTGTACGTTTTTCCTGTGACGTGCGGGTTTTGTCCGGGTGCTCCGGTTTCCTCCCACATTCCAAAGACGTGTAGGTTTGTAGGTTAATTGGCCTCTGTAAAATTGCCGCCCAGAATGTAGGATAGAACCTGAGTACGCGTGAACTTTTTCACTCAGAGAGTTGTAAATCTGTGGAATTCTCTGCCTCAGAAGGCAGTGGAGGCCAATTCTCTGAATGCATTCAAGAGAGAGCTAGATAGAGCTCTTAAGGATAGCGGAGTCAGGGGGGATGGTGAGAAGGCAGGAACGGGGTACTGATTGAGAATGATCAGCCATGATCACATTGAATGGTGGTGCTGGCTCGAAGGGCCGAATGGCCTACTCCTGCACCTATTGTCTATTCATCGATGGACGGTGTGGACTCGATGGGCCGAAGGACCTGTTTCCACATTTTATCTCTAAACTCTAAACACTTTGTGCCTATTTTTAATCCTCGATTTGCGCTGGTTCCAGAGGCACTTTCCTTCAATCAGTGTCTACTCTTTTACTGGGAGACACAAAATGCTGGAGTAACTCATCGGCATCTCGAGAGAAGGAATGGGTGACGTTTCGGGCCCGAAGCGTCACCCGTTTCTTCTCTCCCATTGATCATTCTGAAGAAGGGTCTGGACCCGAAACGTCACCCATTTCTTCTCTCCCGTGATGCTGCTTGACCCGCTGAGTTACCCCAGCGTTTTGTGTCTAGGGCTTAAACCAGCATCTGCAGCTCCTTCAGACACAACCAGTCTCGGGACTCATGTATTTATCCAATTCCCATTGGTACGTTGTGTCTACCTTCGATTTTACCAGCACCTGCAGGGTTTTTCCCCTCTACTTTTTACTGATTGCCCTGTTCCAGGAGGTAATTACTTCTGACCGAAAATTCTTCTCTTAAAACCTTGGAGATTTTAAATGCCTCTTTCAACCGTCCTGTGCCAAAGACGATAAAACAAACCTTTCTGCATAGCCTCATCTCCAGGTTTGGAATGCAATCCGTTAATTAAACAACCATTCGACAGCTCTCACTTTCAGAAAATTTCCGACCAATTTAGGTTTCAGTTTAGTTTATTGTCATGTGTACCGAGGTACAGCGAAAAGCCTTTGTTTCTGGCCAACCAGTCAGCGAATGGCGGCATGGTGGCGCAGCGGTAGAGTTGCTGCCTTACAGCGAATGCAGCGCCGGAGACTCAGGTTCGATCCTGACTACGGGCGCCGTCTGTACGGAGTTTTACGTTCTCCCCGTGACCTGCGTGGGTTTTCTCCGAGATCTTCGGTTTCCTCCCACACTCCAAAGACGTACAGGTATGTAGGTTAATTGGCTGGGTAATATGTAAAAATTGTCCCTAGTGTGTGTAGGATAGTGTTAATGTGCGGGGATCACTGGGCGGCACGGACTCGGTGGGCCGAAGGGCCTGTTTCCGCGCTGTATCTCTAAATACGTTTAGTGCAAGGTAAAGCCAGTAAAGTCTTAGAAACATAGAAAATAGGTGCAGGAGGAGGTCATTTGGCCCTTCGAGCCAGCACCGCCATTCATTGTGATCATGGCTAATCATCCACAATCAGTAACCCGTGCCTGCCTTCTCCCCATATCCCTTGATTCCACTAACCCCTAGAGCTCTATCTAACTCTCTGGATTAAATTCATCCAGTGAATTGGCCTCCACTGCCTTCTGCGGCAGAGAATTCCACAAATTCACAACTCTCTGGGTGAAAAAGTTTTTTCTCATCTCAGTTTTAAATGGCCTCCGCTTTATTCTTAGGCTGTGGCCCCTGGTTCTGGACTCCCCCAACATTGGGAACATTTTTCCAATCAAGGATAGTCTGAGGGTCACCAATGAGGTAGATCGCAGTTCAGGACTAAAATCAGGACTACTCAGTGGTGGGAACCCCAACAATGAAATATTCATCAGGACTGGGGATTAGATCGTAAAGTCTGAAATGAATGTCTGAGACTGCATCAATGACTCACACCACATTCTTACTCAGTAAAAGTCCTTTCTAATTAATTCCAGTGCATCATTTTTCATTTTAAGAAGCGAATGCCGAAGTATACTTCATAATTAATCCCAAAATGTACTAAGTGCTTGATCCGACGTTATCAGAGGTGGTACATTGTGGGGCCTTGAGCGAAGGCAGCAAAAATTAATCCATAATTTCCTTCGTCAATGACATTTGGGTGGCACGGTGGAGTAGCGGTAGAGCTACTGCCTTACAGCACCAGAGACCCGGGTTCGATCCTGACCACGGGTGCTGTCTGTACGGAGTTTGTACGTTCTCCCCGTGACTCGCGTGGGTTTTCTCCGTGATCTCCGGTTTCCTCCCAAACTCCAAAGACATACAGGTTTGTCGATTAATTGGCTTGGTATGAATGTAAAATTGTCCCTAGTGTGTGTAGGATAGTGGGGATAGTGTTAATGTGCGGGGATCGCTGGTCGGAGCGGACTCGGTGGGCCGGAGGGCCTGTTTCCGCGCTGTATCTGTAAACTAAACAGCTAATCTTAACACTTTTGATGCAAACTAAGCAGGAGTCAAAGAACAATGCATTATTTTCATCAATCAAGTGCACAAGACCACATCAGAACAATTCAACGATGAACTGTAAAACGTAAGTTTGAAGAACATGACGCATTGAAAATTATCTCAATAAAACTATATGTATTGGTATTGGTTTCTTATTGCCACGTGAACCCAGAGACAGTGACTACATACTACCAGTCAGTGTAAGAAAATAACTGCAGATGCTGGTACAAATCGAAGGTATTTATTCACAAAATGCTGGAGTAACTCAGCAGGTCAGGCAGCATCTCAGGAGAGAAGGAATGGGCGACGTTTCGGGTCGAGACCCTTCTTCAGACTGATGTCAGGGAGGCGGGATAAAGGAAGGATATAGGTGGAGACAGGAAGACAGTGGGAGATCTGGGAAGGGGGAGGGGAAGAGAGGGACAGAGGAACTACCAATCATATCAGATCATACTCCACATGATGCTGCCTGACCCGCTGAGTTACTCCAGCTTTGTGTGTCTATCTTCGAGTTACTCCAGCATTTTGTTTCTACCTTCATACTACACATGAGTACAATTCACTGGATATTAAAAGGATGGGAGGGGATCTTACAGAAACATATAAAATTCTTAAGGGATTGGACAGGCTCGGTGCAGGAAAAATGTTCCCGATGTTGGGGGAGTCCAGAACCAGGGGTCACAGTTAAAAAATAAGGGGTAGGCCATTTCGGACTGAGACGAGGAAAAACGTTTTCACCCAGAGAGTTGTGAATCTGTGAATTTCTCTGCCACAGAAGGCAGTGGAGGCCAATTCACTGGATGTTAGACATAGCTTTTAGGGCTAACGGAATTAAGGGATATGGGGAAAAAACAGGAATGGGTTACTGATTCTGGAGAACATGGATTGGTGCCATTTCATGCCGGGGAAGAAGGGTCCCGACCAGAAACGTCACCTATCCATGTTCTCCAGAGATGCTGCCTGACCCGCTGAGTTGCCCCAGCACTCTGTGAAACGTCACCTATCCATGTTCTCCAGAGATGCTGCCTGACCCGCTGAGTTACTCCAGCGCTCTGTGAACATAACTGCTTGAATAAAATCAATCTGTGGAGGACAGTATAGATTTGTTGAAGATCGTGAAGCTGCATGAAATACTGTAGGCCATGTTTGTGAGACAAAATATACCCAAAAAAAAATCAATGTGTGAATGATGTCACTGAGATCGATTTTTGCTTTAGGTAACTTCCAACTTTGACTGAGAACAGTAAAAAAAATAATGATTTTATCTACAATGGAAACAGTTACAGTGGATAGGTCTTTCAACATTTCTTGACTTTCACCTCCCGGCTCAATCTTGCCCAAGTCATCGAATTCAGAGTTCTATTCCAAATCAAGGGACCCTGGCACAAAATATAAGCTATGCTGATGTTCCAATACAGTGGTCAGGATTGAACCTGGGTCTCTGGCGCTGTGAGGCAGCAACTCTACCGCTGAGTCCCTGTGCCACCCCTGAGGACAAGGCTAAAGTAAAACAGAAAATGGTGGAAATAAAGTGCTGGAGTAAGTCAGTGGCATATCCACTGAGTTAGTCCAACTAAATCCAGCGTTTCCAGTTTCTTGAAGACAGACACAAAAAGCTGGAGTAACTCAGCGGGACAGGCAGCATCTCTGGAGAGAAGGAATGGGTGACGTTTCGGGTCGAGAGCCTTCTTCAGACTGGTTAAGGATAAAGCAAACGAGAGACAAGGACGATGATGTAGAGAGATAAAGAACAATGAATAAAAGACATACAAAAAATAATGATGATAAAGGAAACAGGCCCTTGTTAGTTGTTGGGTGAAAACTGATTGAGAATGATCAGCCATGATCACATTGAATGGCTGTGCTGGCTCGAAGGGCCGAATGTCCTACTCCTGCACCTATTGTCTATTGTCTATTGTCTATTGTCTGTTGAGAAGCTAGTGTAACTTGGGTGGGGGAGGGATAGAGAGAGAGGAAATGTCAATGCCACCTGAAGTTAGAGAAATCAATTTTCGTACAACTGGGTTGTAAGCTGCCCAAGCGAAATATGGGATGCTGTTCCTCCAATTTGCGTTTAGCCTCACTATGTCAATGGGGTCGACCGAGGACAGAAAGGTCAGTGTGGGCATGGGAAGGAGAATTAAAGTGTTTAGCAACCGGGAGATCAGGTTGGTTCAGGCGGGCTGAGCGAAGGTGTTCAGCGAAACAATCGCCCAGTCTACGTTTGGTCACGCCGATGTATAAGAGTCCACATCTTGAACAACGGATACTGTAGATGAGGTTGGAGGAGGTGCAAGTAAACCTTATGTCCTACGGTTCCTGTGTCTTGGTCTCAATGTTATAAATACTTTGCCAATCACTCAGCAGGTGTGTAAGGAAAGGAATAGGGTCAATGTTTCAGGTCAATCTCTTCTCAATTGAAAGGTTGGATAGAAGATCATGAACTTTAAATGTTCAATCTGCTTCTCTTTCTCCATAGATGTGTAGGAAGGAACTGCAGATGCTGGTTTAAACCAAAGATAGACACAAAATGCCGCAATGTGAAAGAAGGTCATTTGATTGGGAAAGCCTTGCGATGAGGGAGTATGGCTTTTTAATTCAAAGGTAGACACAAAATGCTGGAGTAACTCAGCGGGGGTGGCAGCATCTCTGGAGAGAAGGAATGGGTGACGTTTTGGGTCGAGACCCTTCTCAGTCTGAAACGTCACCCATTCCTTCTCTCTGAAGATGCTGCCTGTCCCACTGAGTTACTCCACATTTTGCATCTCCCTCCATAGATGCTGCCCGATCTGCTGAGTTCAAATATGTTTTTTTTTATTATAATACATTTTATTTTTTTTACAATTTTTTTTTAACAATTTTTACACTTTTTACAATTTTTACAATTTTTTACCATCAGTTTCAGTTTAGTTTATTGTCACATGTCCCGAGGTACAGTGAAAAGCTTTAATTGCGTGCTATTCAGTCAGCATTTTGCACACATCAATGTATACATCACCACCATCAATGTATACATCACCACCATCAATGTACACATCACCACCATCAATGTATACTTCGCCACCATCAACCCATACTTCACGACCATCAATTTATACTTCGCCACCATCAATGTATACTTCACCACCATCAATGTATGCTTCACCACCATCAATGTATACATCACCACCATCAATGTATACATCACCGCCATCAATTTATACTTCGCCACCATCCATGTTTCTAAGTTGCCTAAATGAAAATATTGGCAAAAGAACCCAAAATGCTGGAGTAACTCGGCAGGTCAAGCAGCATTTCTGGAGAACAGTGTATTGGCACTGTGTATGTTGTGGAGCAGAGGAGTTGATCATAATCCCATTGCCAATGTTTGCATCCCAGCCAGTCTCATGGAAACAGAGGAACAGCACCTCATATTGTGCTTGGGCAGCTTACAACCCAGCGGTATGAACAATGACTTCCTACATCGTGTAACCCTTGCTATTCCTCTCTCTCCATCCCTCCCCATCCTAGTTCTCCGACCAGTTTGACTGTCCTCCTGATTAGATTTTATTTTGTATGCCTTGTTGTCACCTTCCCCTAGCTAACAATGATCTATTCTACATTTTCCTTGAGCTTCGTCCCCTTTGATCTGTCCTTTTCATACCTTACCCTTCCATGTCTCTCGTTTCCCCCTCCCCTGACTCTCTGTCTGAAGAAGTGTCTCGACCCGAAATGCCACCTATTCCTTCTCTCCAGAGAGGCTGCCTGACCCGCTGAGTTACTCCAGCATTTTGTGTCTATCTTCGGTGTAAACCAGCATCTGCAGTTCCTTCCTGCACACTCAGAGAAACGTCTGGTCATTATCACACTGCTGTTTGTGGGATTTTACTGTGAAAACAATACGCCTCAGTCACATCACAGCACTGTTGACACATCAAACAAACACTTCATTGCTTTGAAGTACTTTAGACCATGATTGGTTTATTCAAGGCTTGATACAAACGCTTCTCCTGTGCATTATTTAACCTGTAAATCTATTAATTCAGACTTCTTATACAAAAACTGCTCTATGGATTTTTCAGTTTTTGAAATTAATCAGACTACTTGATGAATAACATGTGTTTTCCAAGAAGCAATTTTCAGTGATTTAGGAACTCAATTCTAAGCCAGGTTATACCCACCGATAAAAGACATAAGATTTCGTGTAGGGAGTAAATTGCAGATGCTGGTTTATACCAAAGGTAGACACACAAAAGTGTTGGAATAACTCAGCGGGTCAGGCAGCATCTTGGGATGGCCGACATTTCGGGTCACAACTCTTTTTTTAGAATTTGGGTGAAGATTCATTCTTCAAGATTTTGTGTTTCATTTCAACACAAACCCTCGAGTTGAATTGTTGAGGCCAAAGCCCAAACTGCAAATCCTTTGTCCCATTCAAGTGAAAATTAACTGCTCAAGAGGCATGTGTTGTTCTGATCATTGGCAAAAGGAAAATGCAAATTTTTTGTTCAATGGAAAACTATGAGAGGCGTAGATAGAGAGTCAGAACCTTTTGCCCCAGGGTGCCAATACTGTGTCAAACACTTTAAGATGAGAGGGGCAAAGTGGAAAGGAGATAGGTGGGGCAAGGTTTTTTTTTGTAGAGGATGATGAATGCCTGGAACAAGTTGTTGGGGATGGTGGTGGTGGCAGACAGTAGAGTGGCTTTTAGGGGCGGCACGGTGGCGCAGCAGTAGGGCTGCTGCCTCACAGCGCCAGAGACCCGGTTCGATCCTGACTACGGGTACCGTCTGTACTGAGTTTGCCCGTTCTCCCCGTGACCAAGTGAGTACCCCAGATTCCTCCCACACTCTAAAGGTGTACAGGTTTGCAGGTTAATTGGCTTGGGTAAGATTTGTACATTGTCCCTAGTGTGTGTAGGATAGCGTTAGTGTGCGGGGAGATCGCTGGTAGCCATGGACACTCTGGGCCAAAGGCCATTTCTGCATTGTATCTCTAAACCAAAATAAACTAAAAAAGACTTTTACGTGTACAGGGTTGCAGGTTAATTGGCTTGGGTAAGAGTTGTACATTGTCCCCAGTGTGTGTAGGATAGCATTACTGTGCGGGGAGATCGCTGGTCAGTGCGGACACCCTGGGCCAAAGGCCATTCCCGCATTGTATCTCTAAACTAAAATAAACTAAAAAGACTTTTACGTGTAGGAAGGAACTGCAGCTGCTGGTTTACACCGAAGATAGGCACAAAATGCTGGAGTAACTCAGCGGGACAGGCAGCATCTCGGGTCGAGACCCTTCTTCAGACCATTTAGAACGGAGATGAGGAAAAACTTTTTCTGTCAGAGAGTTGTGAATTTGTGGAATTCTCTGCCTCAGAAGGCAGTGGAGGCCAATTCTCTGAATGCATGCAAGAGAGAGCTAGATAGAGTTCTTAAGGATAGCGGAGTCAGGGGGTAAGGGGAGAAGGCAGGAACGGGGTACTGATTGAGAATAGAAACATAGAAACATAGAAAATAGGTGCAGGTGTAGGCCATTCGGCCCTTCGAGCCTGCATCGCCATTCAATATGATCATGGCTGATCATCCAACTCAGTATTCCGTACCTGCCTTCTCTCCATACCCCCTGATCCCTTTAGCCACAAGGGCCACATCTAACTCCTTCTTAAATATGGCCAATGAACTTGTCTCAACTACCTTCTGTGGCAGAGAATTCCACAGATTCACCACTCTCTGTGTGAAAAAAAAACGTTCTCATCTCGGTCCTAAAAGACTTCCCCCTTATCCTTAAACTGTGACCCCTTGTTCTGGACTTCCCCAACATCGGGAACAATCTTGATGCATCTAGCCTGTCCAACCCCTTAAGAATTTTGTAAGTTTCTATAAGATCCCCCTCAATCTTCTAAATTCCAGCGAGTACAAGCCGAGTCTATCCAGTCTTTCTTCATATGAAAGTCCTGCCATCCCAGGAATCAATCTGGTGAACCTTCTCTGTACTCCCTCTATGGCAAGAATGTCTTTCCTCAGATTAGAAGACCAAAACTGTATGCAATACTCTAGGTGTGGTCTCACCAATGCCCTGTACAACTGCAGCAGAACCTCCCTGCTCCTATACTCAAATCCCCTCGCTATGAATCCCAACATACCATTCGCTTTCTTCACTGCCTGCTGCACCTGCATGCCTACTTTCAATGACTGGTGCACCACGACACCCAGGTCTCGCTGCATCTCCCCTTCTCCTAATCGGCCACCATTCAGATAATAGTCTGCTTTCCTGTTCTTGCCACCAAAGTGGATAACCTCACATTTATCCACATTATACTGCATCTGCCATGCATTTGCCCACTCACCTAACCTATCCAAGTCACGTTGCAGCCTCCTAGCATCCTCCTCACAGCTAACACTGCCCCCCAGCTTCGTGTCATCCGCATACTTGGAGACGTTGCATTCAATTCCCTCGTCCAAATCATTAATATATATTGTAAATAGCTGGGGTCCCAGCACTGAGCCTTGCGGTACCCCACTGGTCACTGCCTGCCATTCTGGAAAGCACCCATTTATTCCTACTCTTTGCAATGATCAGCCATGATCACATTGAATGGCGGTGCTGGTCCTGCACCTATTGTCTATTGTCTATTGTCTAGATAGAAGGAATGGCTGACGTTTCGGGTCGAAACCCGTCTTCAGACCTTTTAGATATGTTGGGAATGGTGGGATATGGATTATACAGGGCAGATAAGGGTAGGTCGGCATCAAACTTGGCACAGATATTGTGGGCCAACAGGCTTGTTCTTGTGCTGTCCTGCGCTGTGAAATACATCATATAAAACTGAAGAATGAACAGAAATATTCAAGATGCTGGATCTTTCTCAATCAATGACATGAGATGTCCATTTCATACAATTCCCTCCTACCATAGTCTCATGCACTGAATGAATGAATGAATGAATGAATGAATGAATGAATGAATGGATGAATGAATACTTTATTGTCACATGTGGCAAGTCACAGTGAAATTCTTTGCTTGCATACCCAAGATATGCAAATAGTCGCCACGTAAAGGGCACTGACAAAGTTACAAACTATCCCACACCAGGTCCACCTTTATTCTCCCCCTCCCTCACGAAGGTCCCGCCAGGACAGGTCCTCCTTTGTTCTTGATTTGGAAGCATGAGGCAATGCTGAACGAGAATTGGAAACAAGGATGAGAATAAAATCAAGTTGTTGTCATGCCAACAGACCAAAGAGATGTGTGGAAAAAGCTGAGTTTAGTTTAGAGATACAGCGTGGAAACAGGCCCTTCGGCCCACCGGATCCGCGCCGACCAGCGATAGACAATAGACAATAGACAATAGGTGCAGGAGGAGGCCATTCGGCCCTTCGAGCCAGCACCGCCATTCAATGTGATCATGGCTGATCATTCTCATCCTGCCTTCTCCCCATACCACCTGACTCCGCTATCCCCGCACACTAACACTATCCTATACCCACCAGGGACAATTTTTACATTTACCAAGCCAATTAACCTACAAACCTGTACGTCTTTGGAGCGTGGGAGGAAACCGAAGATCTCGGAGAAAACCCATGCAGGTCACGGGGAGAATGTACAAACTGCGTACAGACGGCGCCCATAGTCAGGATCGAACATGGGTCTCCGGCGCTGCGTTCGCTGTAAGGCAGCAACTCTACCGCTGCGCCACCGTACTGCCTTAATGTACCGCTGCGCCAGCGTGCATTACTCCAGCACTCTGTGTCTATTTTTTTGTAATCTAGCATCTGCAGTTCCTTGTAACTACACCTATGGAGAATGCGCGTTTTTAAACTCAGAAGCTCTACACTAAACGTATAATGAATGTTTAGTTGTAGCCAACTTCGTGGAAAACAGTCCAATTTTCAGAAGTAATTACAGTGCTCGAGGGCTTAATTAGTTGGTTTAAAGGATCTGGGTGTAATTTTTTGGCTCTATTTATTCTGTCTGATACTGAAAGTATCTCATAGATTAATCAAGTGCCTCGAAGAAGTTGCAACGGCATTTTATTACACTCTATTTCAAATTCTGTCACAACATGAAGAACTCGACACCGGAATTTAATGTGTTCAACTTGTTCAGTTTGCATCATTTATCCCTTTTCTCTGGGAACAAAATCAAAACCAGCCAGCTACTTACCACTGAAAAATCTATTTAATTCTGTTCTTTTCTTAATTAAAAAAATGTGTTTTCAGGTCAAGAAGTTGGGAGAAATGTCCCAACCCGAAACGTCACTGGTCTGTACCTTCTAACAGATGCTGTCTGACCCGCTGAGTTCCTCCAGCACTTTGTGCTTTGCTCAAGATTCCGGCATCTGCGGTTCCTTGTGCGAAGTTTGATGCCAAGACCAACCCTTATCTGCCCGATATAATACTTATCCTGCCATTCCCAACATATCTAAAAGGTCTGAAGAAGGGTCTCGACCCGAAGCGCCACGCATTCCATCTCTCCACAAATGCGGACTGTTCCGCTGAGTTACTCCAGTATTTTGTGTCTTATGTTCGGCGTAAACAAGATGGCGTAAACGGACAAGATGGCCGTTCCTTCCTACACGTAAAAGCCTTTTTAGTTTAGTTTCGTTTAGAGATACAATGCGGAAATAGCTCGATAGTGAAATCTCCTCAAAGTGTGACCACTTTGAAGAAGTTCTCTCTCTCTTTGTGAGATCCTCTCTCACTGCCCTCCCTCTGTGATTCCTGCCGCTCTCCACCTCTTTGACCATGTTCTGACCCAGACTCGCCACCACAGCCACATGTGTTTCCTCAACACTAGTCCGTGCTGCCATCTTGTCCCAGGTGTTTCCAGTAATGTGAAGAAACGTCCCGGAAACAGACCCTCCAGCCCAATCCGTCCATGCCGACCAACATGCCCCATCTAAGCTAGTCCCACATGCTCGCATTTGGCCCATCTCCCTTTAAACCTTTCCCACCCATCCATGTATTTGTCCAAGATAAACAAAATAATCTGGAGTAACTCAGGCAGCATCTCTGGAGAGAAGGAATAGGTGACATTTTGGGTCGAGACCCTTCTTCAGACTCAAGGAATGGTTGACGTTGCGGGTTGAGATTCTTCTTCAGACTCCAAGTGTCCAATTTGTCCAAGTGTCTTTTAAATGTTCCTATTTCTTCCTCTGGCAGATTGTTCCATATATCCACCACCCTCTGAGTGAAAAGGTCGCCCGTCAGATTCCTAATAAATTAGTTCCGAGATGAAATTAGTTTATCTTGGCCATAAATTTGACACAGTCAATGTGGGCCAAAGAGCCTGTTGCTGTATTGTACTGATTTATGTTCTACACTCTAATAGGTTTCAAATAACCTTGGTCAATTAGGTTTAGCTTTACATTTGGGTTTATTATTGTCTTGTGTGCCGAGGTACAGTGAAAAGCTTTCTACTGCATGCTATCCAATGAGATCAGATGATACTAAACAACCACAGGAGATGCAACACCTGTCGCTATACCTCCTCCCTCGACTCTGTCCAGGGACCCCGACAGTCCTTTCAGGTTAGGCACAGGTTCACTTGCACCTCCTCCAACCTCATCTACTGTATCCGTTGTTCAAGGTGAGGACTCTTATTCATCGGCGAGACCAAAAGCAGACTGGGCGATCGTTTCGTTGAACACCTTTGCTCAGTCTGCCTGGGCCTACCAGATCTCCCGGTTGCCAAACACTTTAATTCCCCTTCCCATTCCCACACTGACCTTTCCGTCCTGGGACTCCTCCAGTGTCAGATTGAGACCGAATGCAAATTGGAGGAACAGCAGCTCATATTTTACTTGGGCAGCTTCCAGCCCAGTGGCAAGAATATTGATTTCTCTAACTTCAAGTTACCCTTGCACCCCCTCTCTCTCCATCCCTCCCCCACCCAAAATGTGTACCAGCTTCAAAGTTGTCCTGTTGAGTCTCATTGACTGTAACTCATTTTCACCTAGACCACAGCTAACAATGGCCTGTTTCCTTCATCACCATTACTTTTTTGCAAGTCTTTCATTCAATTGTTCTTTTTCTCCCCATATCACCGTCTATATCTCTCGATTCCCTTTCCCCATACTCTCAGTCTGAAGAAGGATCTCAACCCGAAACGTCACTTATTCCTTTTCTCCAGAGATGCTGCCTGACCCGCTGAGTTACTCCAGCCTTTTATGTCAATAGACAATAGGTGCAGGGGTAGGCCATTCGGCCCTTCGAACCAGCACCGTCATTCAATGTGATCATGGGCTGATCATTCTCAATCAGTACCCCGTTCCTGCCTTCTCCCCATACCCCCTAACTCCGCTATCCTTAAGAGCTCTATCTAGCTCTCTCTTGAATTCATTCAGAGAATTGGCCTCCACTGCCTTCTGAGGCAGAGAATTCCAGATTCACAACTCTCTGACTGAAAAGGTTTTTCCTCATCTCCGTTCTAAATGGCCTACCCTTTATTCTTAAACTGTGGCCCCTGGTTCGGGACTCCCCCAACATTGGGAACATGTTTCCTGCCTCTCACGTGTCCAACCCTTTAATAATCTTATATGTTTAGATAAGATCCCCTCTCATCCTTCTAAATTCCAGTGTATACAAGCCTACTTCTAAATTCCAGTATACAAGCCTATCTTAAACCAGCATCTGCAGTTCCTCCCTACACACCAATACAATCAATTCAAGCTCATGTACAATAGGTAGAGCAAAGGAGTATTTACACAGTGCAGAATATAGTCCCCAGCATTGCAGCTCATCAGTTCCATCGACAAAGTCCAATGTCCGCAATGGGGTGTACGTGAAGATTTCGGGGAATTTATTGAAATTTTGCTTCATGCAGGAATTTTAACATGATGAAACCAAGTTCAATTAACTATATTAAAAAAACACATAAAACAAGCCTCTAATTGCACTTGAGCAATCAAGTTACGACAACGATGTATCTGCCGCACAACACTTCACAACAGAACTGGAAACAGAAACTATTCCCTTCCTGCCTTCAAAGCTTAGATGAGCATGAAAATTAAATTTTAATGGGCCAGAAAATTCTCTCAAAGTAAGGTTAATGATGTTCCATTATTAATGGGGAAATAGTGCATCAACTCCAAATAAGTTGCAGGCATGAGGTTAAATACAACATTAGAAAGTTGCCTTCCGAGCTTCACTGTACAGTTTGTTCAATCAGTATTCTGCCACCAACATCACCTTGAAATATATTGATTTAAGAGATTTTTTTTTTAATACTTGCACGGTATTTCAAAGTTAAATGCTGTTATTTAGTCCAGGAACTCACTTTAACAAAGTGTTCCAAGTTAATGTGTTAAAAAACTGTTAATGAGTCCAAAACTGTACACAGTACTCCAGGTGCGGTCTCACTAGGGCCCTATACACCTGCAGAAGGACCTCTTTGCTACTATACTCAACTCCTCTTGTTATGAAGGCCAACATTCCATTGGCTTTCTTCACTGCCTGCTGTACCTGCATGCTTCCTTTCAGTGACTGATGCACTAGGACACCCAGATCTCGTTGTACGTCCCCTTTTCCTAACTTGACACCATTCAGATAATAATCTGCCTTCCTATTCTTACCACCAAAGTGGATAACCTCACACTTATCCACATTAAACTGCATCTGCCATGCATCCGCCCACTCACACAGCCTGTCCAAGTCACCCTGCAACCTCATAGCATTTTCTATGTTTCTATGTAGAAACTGCGCCCATAAATCTTCTTTGAAGAATCATTGGAGAATTCAGCATTCAGCTTGAGAGTAGGAACAAATTGGCAAAAACTCTGCCATGATGCATTAGAGATCAGAGGATAGTTTTCAAGTTGGCAATGTGTAACCAGAGCATTGCCAAAATGATCAGTGCTGTAGCTGTGTACAATACCTGATGGTGATTTGGGGAATGGAGAGGAAATCAGAGTAGCCAAATTTGCAGATGGTACAAAAGTAGATTGGACAAGCCGACTGTGAGGAACAGTTTCCAGAGAAGCATCGGTTGGCTAAGTGACTGAGAAGAAAGTTGACAAATGGAGCATAATGTGGAAAAATGTGAAATTGTTCACTTTGATCGGAAAACTGGTAAAACGGCTTATAATTTAAAAGCCGAAAAACCAGAGAAGGATCTCGACCCGAAACGTCACCCATTCCTTCTCTCCCGAGATGCTGCCTGACCCGTTGAGTTACTCCAGCATTTTGTGTCTACCTTCGATTTAAACCAGTATCTGCAGTTTTTTTTCCCCCACAAAACCAGAGCACAAATGCATTAGGGGGTTGGTAGCCAAAAAATGCTGGAGTAACTCAGCGGGACAGGCAGCATCTCTGGAGCGAAGGAATGGATGACGTTTCGGGTCGAGACCCTTCTTCAGGCTGATGGGGGCGGGACAAAGATAGAATGCAGTCGGAGACAGGAAGACTGGTGGGAGAACTGGGAAGGGGGAGGGGATAGAGGGGATATTTCGCTTGGGTATTTTACACCCCAGCGGTATGAACATTGACTTCTCTAACTAAGGTAGTCCCGGCTTTCCCTCTCCTTCACCTCCCCCTTCCCAGTTCTCCCACTAGTCATCCTGTCTCCGACTGTCTTCTATCT
The DNA here is from genome assembly GCF_053455715.1 of Rhinoraja longicauda. Taxonomy (NCBI): domain Eukaryota; kingdom Metazoa; phylum Chordata; class Chondrichthyes; order Rajiformes; family Arhynchobatidae; genus Rhinoraja; species Rhinoraja longicauda. The sequence continues at coordinate 66,057,391 of NC_135961.1, read as the reverse complement.
TTGTCCCGCCCCCTCCCCTGATATCAGTCTGAAGAAGGGTCTCAACCCGAAACGTCACCCATTCCTTCTCTCCCGAGATGCTGCCTGACCCGCTGAGTTACTCCAGCATTTTGTGTCTACCTTCGATTAAAACCAGCACCTGCAGTTTTTTTTCCCTATGCATTTGGAGGGTTGCATGGACATGTAGCAAGTCTACCAAGACATTGAGAAGGCCAACAGAATACGGACTTCTATGTGAAGAGATTGAAGTATAAAAGTAGGAAAGTCTGAACTGAACCACACAACCACCCAATCCTCATTCTGAAACAAAGCCTATGCATGTCCTATTCATAGATGCTGCCTGACCCACTGGGTTACTGTCAGGGGTTATGGGGATAGGCAGTTTAAATGGGGTTAGGAGGGAGAGATAGATCAACCATGATTGAATGGCGGAGTAGACGATGGGACGAATGGCCTAATTCTGCTCCTGTCACTTATGGACTCCAGCACTGTGTGCTTTGCTCTTAACAAAACACAATGACACAATTGAGGCCACATCTAGAGTACTGTGAACAATCTTAGTCTCCCTATTTCACCATTGTACATAATTCAGAAAATATTCAATCAAATACAGTAAAGCCACATTATAATGGACTATGGGGAGGGGGGGGATAGTGCCCGTTATAGCCGATTGCCCGCTATAAGCGAGTAAAGAATTACCAAGTATCATTGCACAAGTGGTAGAAACAAAGAACTGCAGATGCATGTTAATACACAAAAAAGACACCGAGTGCTGGAGTAACTGAGCGGGTCAGACAACTTCCCTGGAGAACACGGATAGGTGATGTTTTGGTTCGAGACCTATCTTCAGACTCTCGGTCCAGAACTGATCCTGGAATCCAGGTGAGTTGGGGGCCGGGGGAAAAGCGAGGAGCCGATGGTTGCGGCCGGCGTGCCGGTAAGGGTCAGCGGAGGTGGTGGATGGCACAGGATGGAAGTGGCCAAGGAAGCTGTGTGGGCCAGTGGTGGCGGCAGTAGGTCGGGCCTGGAAGCAGCCGGGTTGGTGGTGCCGGCCAGGAATGGCGTTGGCAGCTCGGCCTGGGGGTGAAGGTCGGTATTGTCAACCTAGACGCGGCTGCGGTGGTGGCGCTGGTCAGTAATAAGGAGGCAGGGTTGCCAACTGTCCCGTATTAGCTGGGACATCCCGTATTTTGGGCTAAATTGGTTTGTCCCGTACAGGACCGCCCGTATTAGGCACGGGGGGCGCTGTAGGCCCGGACGCTGTAGGTCCGGACAGTGCAGTAGGAAAAAAACTGCAGATGCTGTCTGTGTCTACCTTCCGGACAGTATAGGTTCGGACACTGTAGGTCCGGAGGTCCCGGCGCCTCCTGACGGAGGTTGCGTAGCAACCCGTCTCCCGGCCCGGGCGGCCGCCATTGGTGGAGCGGGAGCATGTGGCCGCTGGCTGGGTGAGGTCACGTGGGGCGCGGGTCGGTGACGTCACCTTGTCCCGTATTTGGGAGTGAGAAAGTCGGCACCCCTATAAGGAAGGCAGACCGAATCGTAAGTATGAAGGGATTATTTAATGAGGAGAGATTGAACAGTTTTGATCTGTACTCTTGGAGTTTAGATGAAGAAGAGCTTCAGGATGTTTCCCCTCATGAAAAAGTCCAGGGTCAGAGGGCATGGCTTCAGAATAAAAAAAGGGAACCCCTTTAAGATGGAGATGAGAAATATTTTTTTCTCTCAAAGGGTTGAGAATCGTTGAAATTCCTTGCCTCAAGCAGCTAATTCCTTGGTTATATTCAAAGGCTACGATAATCAGCTAGATTTCTATTTGCTAAATGATTCATTGTATAATGGGATTGGGCGGAAAAGTAGAAAGTTGGAGACACAATCAGTACGGATGTCAGGGGTTATGGGGAGAAGGTAGGAGAACAGCCAGTCCTTTAGACTCACACCTGTTTTAAACTCTGGTTTTGATCAAACCATATGCCGATCGTAAACTTCCCTTGCTTGTATTCACCCATTACCTACCAGGCTTTGTCCTGCCCCTTCTCTCTCCCAGCTTTCTTTCACCCCTCCTATAATCAGTCTGAAGAAGGGTCCCGACCCGAAACGTCACCAATCCATGTTCTCCAGATGTGCCGTCTGACCCAAAGTGCGGGAGTAACTCAACGGGTCAGGCATCATCTCTGGAGAAAAAAGGATAGGGGACGTTTTAGGTCGGGACCCCCATCTTCAGACCCGCCTGAACAAGGGTTCCAACAGAAAATGTCACCTATCCTTTTCCTCCAGAGATGCTGCCTGATCCGTTGAGTTACTCCAGCACTTTGTGTCTATCTTTGGTATATAAATCAGCATCTGCAGTTCTTTGTTTCTACAGTCCATAGTTTAAAACTTAATTAGAAATTAGAACTTAATTCTTCTCTGTCGATCCACGTTATTGAAATACACAAAAAAGTATTTTTGCAATAAACATCATAGAAGACTCCCCAAGGGGTTCAAGACCCTTCTTCAGACCCGACCCGAAACGTCACCCATTCCTTCTCTCTAGAGATGTTGCCTGACCCGCTGAGTTACTCCAGCATTTTGTGTCTACTTTCGATTTTTACCAGCATCTGCAGTTTTTTTTTTCCTCCCCAAAACATAATCCCAGAATCAATTAACAACATTCTTCCTAAATTTGTACTTTATCTTCTTTGCAGTTGCCTGATGCAAGACTTACATCTCTGCCCCCTCTTTCCAAATGCGCTTTTCGCTCATTAAACAAACCAAATGGGAGGAAGCCATCACGCCCTCAGCATTTACAAGACTGTGACAGCCACAAAAATACTTTGCTCGGCCTCCAACAACAGGATTAACTACCTTCAAGATTGTGAAGATGAACAGCCTATTCACGTAATAGATTTAAATATGCTTTCCCAGTATTTCCATTGTCCTTCCTCCCTGGATAATCACCTTAGTATCAACCGAATGAAGATGAAAAGGATGACCTCTACACTGCTAATTAAATCCTTGAAACTGATGGACGTGTTCAACTCCTAACAGCAAAATGAACAAAACATCTGAAGAAGGCTCCCGACCACCGGAAAACATCACCTATCTATGTTCTCAGATATGCTGCCTGACCTGTTGAGTTACTCCAGAACTTTAAATGTTTTTTTTGTTGTAAACCAGCATCTGCAGTTCCTTGTTTCTCCACAAAACTTCTCACAATTGCCACAATGTGCACAGGCAGTATAATTCGAAGACTATTTTTTAGATGCATACTTAATTTCTGTGCTCATTATAAATCTAACGAGACATTTGGTGCAAAGTGCTGGAGTAACTCAGCGGCTCAGGTAACATCTCTGGAGAACATGCAGACTCTGAAGAGGGCTTCTGACCTGAAATGTCGCCGATTCATATTCTCCAGAGATGCTGCCTGACCCACTGAGTTACTCCAGCACTTTGTGTCTTTTGTTTGGTTAGCCAGCATCTTGAAAGGCTCCATGTTGAAAGGCTGGAGCGATTGGGCTTGTATACACTGGAATTTAGAAGGATGAGGGGGGATCTTATTGAAACATATAAGATAATTAGGGGATTGGACACATTAGAGGCAGGAAACATGTTCCCAATGTTGGGGGAGTCCAGAACAAGGGGCCACAGTTTAAGAATAAGGGGTAGGCCATTTAGAACGGAGATGAGGAAGAACTTTTTCAGTCAGAGAGTGGTGAAGGTGTGGAATTCTCTGCCTCAGAAGGCAGTGGAGGCCAGTTTGTTGGATGCTTTCAACAGAGAGCTGGATGGAGCTCTTAAGGATAGCGGAGTGAGGGGGTATGGGGAGAAGGCAGGAACGGGGTACTGATTGAGAGTGATCAGTCATGATCGCATTGAATGGCGGTGCTGGCTCGAAGGGCTGAATGGCCTACTCCTGCACCTATTGTCTATTGTCTATTGTCTATCTGCAGTTCCTTGTGTGTACATGTAAACATTTGGCAAGTGAGCTTGAATTACTTATTGGGTCTTCTGCTGAAACTATAGATGTCAGCAATCACAAGCTCTGTCCACTCAGTCTTAAAAACAAGACAGGCTAACTGTTCCATGTTTAAGATCAGGTAACCCAGGTGGAAATAAATTACACTGCTTAGGTTTGCGGTAAAGTTTATTTTGAATTGTGTTCGCATCATTGTCATGACTGCATAAAAAGAATAGTGGAACAGCAGTGGAGTTGCTGCCTTACAGCGCCAGAGACCCAGGTTCAATCCTGACCACTGGTTCTGTCTGTACGGAGTTCGTACGTTCTCCCTGTGACCGCGTGGGTTTCCCCCGGGTGCTCCTGTTTCCTTCCACACTCCAAAGACATCCAGGTTTGTAGGTGAATTGGCTTCAGTAAAAATTGTAAATTGTCCCTAGTGTGTGTAGGGACAGTGCTAGTGTACAGCACAGATGCGGTGGGCTGACGTGCCTGTTTCCTTGCTGTATCGCTGAAGTCTAAAAGTCTAATAAAAATCAATGATCTGATAGGACATCCATGTAACAGAGCGTACAAATCACTTTTTTGACACTCTAATTTGGATACATTAAAATAAAAACTCCTTCTGCAAAAAATGGAAGCAAGCTTTCGCAATGCGTATTTCAATGGCAAGGATCTTGTGGCATAGTAAGTAATGTTGGTTCACAAAACTAAATTATCAAATTTAACTTTAATACAAAGGTAAATTACACAGCAGGCAGTGAAGAAAGCCAATGGAATGTTGGCCTTCATAACAAGAGGAGTTGAGTATAGGAGCAAAGAGGTCCTTCTGCAGTTGTACAGGGCCCTAGTGAGACCGCACCTGGAGTACTGTGTGCAGTTTGGTCTTCAAATTTGAGGAAGGATATTCTTGCAATTGAGGGCGTTCAGCGTAGGTTTACTAGGTTAATTCCCGGAATGGCGGGATTGCCGTATGTTGAAAGACTGGAGCGACTAGGCTTGTATACACTGGAATTTAAAAGGATGAGAGGGGATCTTATCGAAACATATTAGATTATTAAGGGGTTGGACACGTTAGAGGCAGGAAGCATGTTTCCAATGTTGGGGGAGTCCAGAACCAGGGGCCACAGTTTAAGAATAAGGGGTAGGCCATTTAGAACAGAGATGAGGAAAAACCTTTTCAGTCAGAGAGTTGTAAATCTGTGGAACTCTCTGCCACAGAAGGCAGTGGAAGCCAATTCTCTGAACGCATTCAAGGGAGAGCTAGATAGAGCTCTTAAGGATAGCGGAGTCAGGGGGTATGGGGAGAAGGCAGGAACAGAGTACTGATTGAGAATGATCAGCCATGATCACATTGAATGGTGGTGCTGGCTCGAGGGGCCGAATGGCCTACTCCTTCACCTATTGTCTATTGTCTATTGTTTCCTCACGCAGAAACAAAATTTATGTGTCTTAAATATCTCCAATCAATCTGATCCCCAAGTCTTTCAAATCATACAAATAGAATTAGGACAGGTACATGGATAGGACAGGTTTGGAGGGATATGGACCAAGCGCAGGCAAGTGGGACTTAAGGTAGCTGGGACATTGTTGGCCGGTGTGGGCGAGTTGGGCCGAAGGGCCTGTTTCCACACTGTGTCACTCTATGACTCTAAGTGTGAGTCAGATAGTTTCAGAGTGAGGTCTTCGGCATTTGCCCCTGTCATGTAGGGGTTTATAAATAAGCTCAGTCTTTATCTTGATGCCAATGAGCAACTGCAGTTGCTTCGGGCTGCCTCTATTCAAAACAACAGGAGAATCCGTTAACACAAAATTCCAAGTGAGAGGCTGTTATTGTCTTATTTTCATCAGCCCTTGAGCTAAACAGTAATGTACAAGTATGCATGCTTTAATCTATATACCTTTACCACCATAGGATAGTGTTGGAACATCCACATAAATATGCGAGAGACATTACCTTCCAACACAGACTGAATATCTGAGGTAATATTGATCTGCTGCACGATATATTTTTCACAAACTGGTGATAATTACTTCATTATCCTTTAAGTAATAGATATAACAAAGCAAAAAAAACATATTTTAGGTTTAGAGATACAGCGCGGAAACAGGCCCTTCGGCCCACCGAGTCCACACTGGCCAGCGATCCCTGCACATTAATACTATCCGACACACAAGGGATGATTTGCAATTGCACCAAGCCAATTAACCTACGAACCTGTACGTCTTTGGAGTGTGCGAGGAAACCGGAGCACCCGGAGAAATCCATGCAGGTTTAGTTTAGTTTAGTTTAGAGATACAGCACGGAAACAGGCCCTTCGACTCACCAAGTCCACACCGACCAGCAATCCCCACACACTAACACTATCCTACACACTAGGAACGATTTGCAATTGTACCAAGCCAATTAGCCTACGAGCCTGTACGTCTTTGGAGTGTGCGAGGAAACCGGAGCACCCGGAGAAAACCCGCGCAGGTCACGGGGAGAACCTACAAACTTCGTACAGGCAAGCACCCGTAGTCGGGATCGAACCCGGGTCTGAAGCGCTGTGAGGCAGCGAATCTACCGCTGCGCCACCGTGCCGTCGTTCTCTGTATGTATGTACAAACCGTGCGAGAGCAGTCGTCTTTAGTCCATCTTGAAGAGCTATGCTCCAGCACCTACGAGCTGATCCCACGGAACCAAAGATCACATCTACGTGCCAGGGTAGTTTTACAAAGTGAATGCTGCATTTGTCACTGTCACTGATTGTTTTACAAAGACAACTTAAGCTTCATCTTCACCAGGGAGACAACTCCGAGACAGACATCAACTTCCGCTCAATTATCAACGTGGTGAAAGATGTACTTTGGTCTGTCTGAAACTTGCTGGTCTTCCGCGCCAAGGTACTATCCCTGATTGAAGCTGATACACTCTGAGGTCCAGGAGTTTGTGTTAAAAGATGGAAAGTACCTTGCTGCAGCGACCACTGCGAGAACAGTAAAGGCCACAGTTTCACACAATATTGCTCATATTTTCTTAAAGAATAGGAGAGCACTCGGCCCATTGAGATTATGCTGTTCCTCAGCACAATTTCATCAGTCCCATTCCAATTTATTTCCCTGTAACCTGTTCATTCACACGTCCATTATTTTTCTTACAGCCCACACAGATAGAAACATAGAAACATGGAAAATAGGTGCAGGAGAAGGCCATTCGGCCCTTCGAGCCAGCACCGCCATTCAATGTGATCATGGCTGATCATCCACAATCAGTAACCCATGCCTGCCTTCTCCCCATATCTCTTGATTCCGCTAGCCCCTAGAGCTCTATCTAACTCTCTTTTAAATTCATCCAGTGAATTGGCCTCCACTGCCCTCTGTGGCAGAGAATTCCACAAATTCACAACTCTGGGTGAAAAAGTTTCTTCTCCCCTCAATTTTAAATGGCCTCCCATTTTATTCTTAGACTGTGGCCCCTGGTTCTGGACTCCACCAACATTGGGAACATTTTTCCTGCATCTAGCCTGTCCAGTCCTTTTATAATTTTATACGTCATTTTAGATGGGGGGATGATTTTCAGTAACTAATTTACCTACCATGCACGTTGAACATAGAACAGTGCAGCACAGGAAAAGGCCCTTCTGCCCACAATGTCTGTGCTGCTCATGGTACCAAGTTAAACTAATCTCCTCTGCATGCACGTGATCCATATCCCTTCCATATCCAAGTGCTTGACTAAAAGTCTCTTAAATGCTGCTATCGTACCTGCCTCCACCACCACCCCTGGCAGTGCGTTCCAGGTAGGGTTGCCAACTGTTCCCTATTAGCTGGCACATCCCGTATATTGGGCTAAATTGGTTTGACCGCCTTTATCCCGTATTAGGCCCGGGGGGGGGGGGGGGGGGGGGGGGGGGGGCGCTGTAGGCCCGGACACTGTAGGCCCGGACACTGTAGGCCCGGACACTGTAGGCCCGGACACTGTAGGCCCGGACACTGTAGGCCCGGACAGTGTAGGCCCGGACACTGTAGGCCCGGACAGTGTAGGTCCGGACAGTGTAGGCCCGGGCACTGTAGGCCCGGATACTGTAGGCCCGGACAGTGTAGGTCCGGACAGTGTAAGCCCGGACACTGTAGGCCCGGACACTGTAGGCCCGGACAGTGTAGATCCGGACAGTGCAGGCCCAGAGGCCCGGCCGCTGCCTGACGGAGGTTGCATAGCAACCCGCCTCCCGGCCCGGGCGGCCGCCATTGGTGGAGCGGGAGCACGTGGCCACTGGCTGGGTGAGGGCACGGGGCGGTGACATCACCTTGTCCCTTATTTAGGAGTGAGGTAGTTGGCACCCTTAGTTCCAGGCACCCACCACCCACCATAAAAACATGTGCCGCACATCTTTAAATTACTCCCCTCTCATCTTAACAGTAAACCCTCCAGTCTTTGACATTTCTACCCTGGGAAACAGTGGGTGTTAGGCTGTTTACATATTTTTAAATTATATTTAGTCTGCTTTATTTATATTAATAGTTTTGGCCTATTTCGAAGTACAGTGACTTAATTTTTTTTCCAGTTTTGAATGTTTCATAATGATAGAAATTCAGAAGGATTCATCATTCTTGACAAGTTCCATTGCTTGCTACGAAGAAGGAACAAACATTGAATTCCCCAATTTTTAAATAACTAACCTTTTCAATAAATCACCCCCTTTCCCTACTTTTTCCCCACTCTCTTCCCTGTGCCCCACCTGGATGCGCACCCATTTCTCCCTTCGCCCTTCCTCCCTATCCCCTTCCACCTAGATCCCTTCCTCTGGCTTCACATTTCACGCCTTTTCTCTCCTTATCTCACCGTCTTTTGCATCTCTGGCCTTTGTCCAACCATCTGCAAATCAAAGCCCCACTCTGTATCACCTGTATCAGTTGTGTAGGAAGGAACTGCAGATGCTGGTTTAAACGTAAGATAGACACAAAATGCTGGAGTAACTCAGGCAGCAGCTCTGGAGAGAAGGAATGGGTGTCCTTCCCTCCGGAGAAGCTGTTATTCCAGCATTTTGTGTCCAAGTTGCCAGGCTTTGTCCTGCCCTCACCTCTCTTCCAGCTTTCTCCCCACAGTCTGAAGGGTCCCGACCCAAAATTTTGCCAATCCATATTCTCAAGAGATAGTCACAAAATGCTGGAATAACTCAGCGGGACAGGAAGCATCTCTGGAGAGAAGGAATGGGTGACGTTTCGATTCATTTTGATTAATTTTATTCACATCAGTTCCTCTTCGCCAAAACATCACCCATTCCTTCTCTCCAGAGATGCTGCCTGTCCCGCTGAGTTACTCCAGCATTTTGTGTCCATCTTCGGTGTACATCAGCGCCTGCAGTTCACTCCTACACTTCTCAACAGATAATGCCTGACCCGCTGAATTACTCCAGCAGTTTGTGAATTTTCCTGAAGGAATGAATTAGCTGGCAGTCAGTTTGTTTAAGCTGTGTGACTTCCTCTGACTCATGGAGAAAGATATAAGGGTCCTTGTCACGGTTCATTGCAAGCAGCTGTGTAACAGAGGACTCTCTGATATATGGGCTGTTATATATCGGAGACAGACATCAATTGCTGCTAGAAGACCGTCAACTTGGTGAAAGACACACTTTGGTCGTCCCAAAACTTGTTGGTTTTCCAGCAGGGCGAGATGTCCATCAGGGAATGTTGCCGACTGGCCCGCTCCTAAGGTTGCCAACTTTCTCACTTCCAAATAAGGGACAAAGGGTGACTTCACCGCCCGCGCCCCACGTGACCTCACCCAGCCAGCGGCCACGTGCTCCCGCTCCACTGCCCGGGCCAGGAGGCGGGTTGCTAGGCAACCTCCGTGCGGCGAACACACTCAGTCCCGCTCCCCGAACACACTCCGTTAGCCTACACTGTCCGGGCCTACAACAGCCCCCGGGCCGACACAGTCCGGGCCGACAGTGTCCGGGCCTACAGCGCCCCCCCCCCCCCCCCCCCGGGCCTAATACGGGACAAGGGCGGTCCCATACGGGACAAACCAATTTAGCCCAAAATACGGGATGTCCCGGCTAATACGGGACTGTTGGCAACCCTACCCGCTCCAGACTGCAGAAGGACGTGCTGAAGCTCGGTGCAGCCAACGCCAAGGCTCTGTGGGGGATGATCCCAATCTAGGGTCCTTCCGCTGCTGGACATTGAGGGGCAGAGTTTGGTGGGGACACCCCGCAAACAAGGGATGCTGCAGTACCCCAGGGACCAACAGTGTGACAACGGAAAGAAAAATGGAGGTACCAACACTACTGGGTATAACTCCAGAAATTTTGGATGTAGAGACACACTATAGATGTATCAAGAGTTTTGCACTGTTTTTGTTTTGTAGAAAGATTTTTATTACGCATGAAGTTTATTTTTGAAATAAAAAAATTAAAAATGCATCCTATTTCACTAGGTCCTGCCATGGAATCTTACCATTTCAATTCAATTATACTTTATTATCAGATGTACCTCGGTAGAGTGAGATTCTTTATTTATGCATACTATGCACAAAGAACACACAAAGAGTCACCTTGTTTAATTTATTTTAGTTTAGCTTAGAGATACAGCGCGAAAACAGGCCCTTCAGCCCACCGAGTCCGCACCGACCAGCGATCCCCGCACATTAACACCATCCTACACACACTAGGGACAATTTTTACATTTACACCAAGCCAATTAACCTACAAACCTGCACGTCTTTGGAATGTGGGAGGAAACCGAAGATCTCGGAGAAAACCCACGCCGGTCACGTGGAGAACGTACAGACAGCACCCGTAGGCGGGATCGAACCCGGGTCTCTGGCGCTGTGAGACCCCGGGTCTCTGGCGCTCTACCTGGTGCCTGGTGCCGACAAAGTTGCAAAGTACCCGTTATAGACCTGTTGTTCCCCCTTTGTATACTGGGTCCCTGTTTCCATAGGTTTTATATCAGGATGGATACTGCCAGGAAGTCCATGCGACAAGCTGGTACTTAGCGGTTTCAACACCTTGTAGGAAATGAAGAGGAAGAAGTACTGGTGTGAATAAAATGAATCAAAAGGCAGGCTAACATTCAGGGGAGCTCTACCATCTCACACCACTGCGTTTATTCGTGACCAGTTTTCACATCAGTGTTGGTCTTGGTAGCACTCGGGACCTCTGGTTTTTGTTTTGTTTTCCACTAATATTTATTAAACTTTTTTTTTTTTGTTGTTCTTATGTTAGCTATTGAGCACTGTGCTTACCGACCCGTTAAATCACTACAAGAACTTCATGGTTCTGTTTAAGCGCATCGGACAATTAAACTCTCTTGACTCGGTTGAATCCTGTGCTAACTGTGAATTGATAATAACTCGCACGAATCTGCCAAATTGACACTTCAGTTGAATTCACACTCCATATAAATAGCAGTCGGGCACCACTTACAGGACACACAAGACAACAACAAAAAAGGTGCAAAAATAACTTTATGATAAAGAGTAAAAATCTAACTGGTTTACAACAATGTGATAAAACATTTAATTGCCCGCGTGGAACAATTCTAACAGATGTTGGAAGCCAGAAGCTCTATTCTCAGATCGGGTTTCTCTACGCCTATTGACCTTAAGAGGAGAGCTCTCACAAAGTGTGAGAGGCTCAATTATAAACAACCCCAGGTCAGATAATGAAGTTGTTTCTCTTCCTTTGGTCTGCTTTCACAATTTAAAGGAACGATTGTCGAGGGCAAGAGCTTGTGAAAGTTAACTCCATGCAAAACATACTTCCTCAAAACAAATTGCGTGGTTTTTTTTTTAAGAGGCCTCATTTTCCACAGATCGGTTTCTCGTGGCCAGATTGAAGCCATTATTAGTGGTTGACAAACTGGAATTATATTCATGCTGCATGCTTAAAATTAAAATGTGGTCTTCTGTCAAGTTGGATGCAGGAAGAATGGACAAGCTAGATGCAGGAAAAATGTTAGGGGAGTCCAGAACCAGGGGCCATACAATCTAAGAATAAAGGGGAGGCCATTTAAAACTGAGGTGAGAAGAAACTTTTTCACCCAGAGAGTTGTGAAATTGTGGAATTCTTTGCCAATGGAGGCCAATTCACTGGATGAATTTAAATGAGAGTTAGATAGAGCTCTGGGGGCTAGTGGAATCAAGGGGTATGGGGAGAAAGCAGGCATGGGTTACTGATTGTGGATGATCATCCATGATCACAATGAATGGTGGTGCTGGATCGAAAGCCAAATGGCCTCTTCCTGCACCTATTTTTTTTTTTTTTAAGTCAAAAGGACAACAGTTGCTGATATTCGGCTCTTCTTACCCAGTTCATTAGTGACAAATCTTTCCGGGATCTGTCAACTTTCATGTGAATTCAGGGAATAATGGAGCAGAAATCATAACGTATTAATCAAGCAGAGATTATTTTTGAAAACGACAGTCTGTGGACTTTTAAAGTCCAGGAACTATATCATACAAGTACTCTCGTTGAAATCCCACAAGAAACAAAGCAAATGTATGAATCCATCAATTAATTATATTTTAATGGCCACGCAATGGATCAACTCCATTAGAAAGCAAACGTTGCTACAATCAATGTTAATTGTTTAAATGAACCAATTTCATTTTCCTTTTTTCATATTCATCCTACATCAAGGACATTACGTTCCTGTCTCCTCATTACCTTCATAGCTTTTAACAGCAGAATACACGAGGACAGGTCATAAACCAAGGATATTCTTCACTTCGCCCTCTCACAGTGGCAAAAGTGGAAATGTTTAGTTTAGTTTAGAGACACAGTGTGGAAACAGGCCCTTCGGCCCATCGAGTCCACACCGACCAATGATCCCCGCACATCAACTCTATGCTACACACACTAGGGACAATTTACATTTATACCAGGCCAATTAACCTACAAACCTGTAGGAAGGAACTGCAGATGCTGGTTTAAATCGAAGATAGACACAAAAAGCTGGAGTAACTCAGCGGGTCAGACAGTATCTCTGGAGAAAAGGGATAGGTGATGATTCGGGTCAAGACCCTTCTTCACACTGGCTCTCAGTCTGCAGAAGGGTCTCGATTCCAAATGTCACCTATTCCTTTTCTCCAAGGATGCTGTCTGACCCGCTGAGTAGCTCCAGATTTTTGCGTCTAACCTACAAACCTGCACATCTTTGGAGTGTGGGAGGAAACCAAAGATCTCGGAGAAAACCCACGCAGGTCACGGGGAGAATGTACAAACAGACCACCACGTCAGGATCCAACCCGGGTCTCTGGCGCTCTAAGGCAGTAGCTCTACCGCTGCGCCACCGTGCCACCCACAATGATTTGTAACACCTCATAATTAATGAAGGCACTCAAAATAAGACAATCGGTGAAATTAAAAGGCATTCAGGAGGAATGTCCCATTTGATAATTATAACATTACGAGTGATTAGCCAACTCAATGGTGAAATAAAATAGAGCTTCATACCACATCAGGTCCATATAATGCAGAATCCATTTTGTGTTTGGTCCATCCCGTACATTCTTTAACTTAAAAACCTCTCCAAAAATCTCAACTAATATGAGGTGGGAGTTGACTGGATTTTTTAAATTCTTTAATGGGGTGGTGGGTGGTGGAGTTATAGATTGCAATTTGTGTTAATGTCCTCCATGGCATGCACTAATATCACAACAATGAGCTTTCACTCTGCTTGAAATTGCTTTGAAGAAGTTTAATAACAACCAGGCCAATTTCAAGCAGAGTTAATTTAAAACATACAGAGAAAAGTAATAGTAATGATGCATTAAATTAAATAAATGTTGCTATGCTTTAATAGATACAAGACTATTTCATTACTATAACAGCTGTACACATGTTCTTTTAGCTTCCCCTTGGTCTGTTTGGTCACCTGGGCATTCATTTACCTAACAAGGCTCGGACTCAAACTTTGCATTGGAAATCTCAGGATGGATTAGGAGGGCCATGGAACAAGCTTCAAAGCAAGGTGATTCCCGTCAACAACTGCCACGACTGTCCTCATCAGCTAGTCACTTTAATTATCTGACTGAGGCTTGTGTGTAATTATTCAGTCACACAAATGATGGAAGCATTCATTCATTCATTCACTCATGGATTATTCTAAGTGGTCCCCAAATTAACAGCATCGAGTTCCCCCGAGACAAAGGCAGTAGATTTGCTTTATCACCTGAATCTCGCCGTTCCCCTCGTGTGGCTTAATGGAGCATTTTGTTAAAGCTGAATTGAGTCATAATAACTTTAAGGTACTTCAATTCGCTAACACCCTTAAAGCAACATGGCATTGAGATTTACAAAATGAACTTCCTCGAGTTTCAAGCATTAAACGTTTTTACGTTTAACAAGACTGGACCCTGGTCATCCTATCACAACAGTGCCGTTTAGTTTATTGTCATGTGCACCGAGGTACAGTGAAAAGCTTTTGTTGCGTGCGATCCAGTCAGCGGAAAGACAATACATGATTACAATCGAGCCATTTGCAGTGTACACGATACAGCATCTGGAGTATTGTGTGCAGTTTTGGTCTCCTAATTTGGGGAAGGACATCCTTGCTATTGAAGGCAGTGCAGAGTAGGTTCACGAGGTTAATTCCCAGGATGGCGGGACTGTCATATGAGGAAAGATTGGAAAGACTGGACTTGTATTCACAGGAATTAAGAAGGATGAGAGGGGATCTTACAGAAACGTATAAAATTATAAAAGGACTGGACAAGCTAGATGCAGGAAAAATGTTCCCAAATGTTGGGAGAGACCAGAACCAGGGGCCACAGTCTAAGAATAAAGTGGCCGCCATTTAAAACTGAGGTGAAAAAAAACCTTTTCACCCAGAGAGTTGTGAATTTGTGGAATTCTCTGCCACAGAAGGCACTGGATGAATTTAAAAGAGAGTTAGACAGAGCTATAGGGGTTAGCGGAATCAAGGGATATGGGGAGAAGGCAGGCATGGGTTACTGATTGTGGATGATTAGCCATGATCATGATGAATGGCGGTGCTGGCTCGAAGGGCCAAATGGCCTCCTCCTGCACCTATTTTCTATGTTTCTATGATAGGGGAATAACATTTTAGTGCAAAGTAAAGCCAGCAAGGTCCGATCAAGGATGGTCCGAGGGTCTCCAACGGGGATTTCAGGACTGCTCTCTAGTTGTAGTCGGGTGACCGGAGCCCACTCCTGTAAGTCCACAATGCCTTCAGCATTACTGCAGTATCCGTAAACGTCAAAAGCCGTATCCAAGCTCCTCATCCGATGGACACTCAGAAATCAGATGATCATTTGGAAAGGTTGATATAGGTGACTGGAGTGTCGACTGAAAGAAGAGGTTTTTGAGACGATTTCTGAAGTAAAAGGCTGAGCGGACAGACATAGAGGAAGGCAATTTCAGAAAACAGATGAAAAAGCCTTGCAGCCAATCATGGGGTAGTGGAGAGAGCCTGTATTGAACAGAAATTGGAGTCAGCAGCAGACTGCACAGGGAAATAGATAGAGCACGATTGCAGTTAGGAAGGGATAAGGCCAGAATGATATTGAAAGGATAGGATTCGCAGTTTAACACTTTGGGAAGATGAAATGTCAGTGCTGGTTATTGAAACCTGACGTGATGGGCGAATCAGACTAAGTGCAGACATGATTCGCTCAGCTTCCTAGAGGAAACGATGTGTACGGTGATAATGTTTGCAGAGTCTGGCCTGCATTAAAGGGGCAGAGATGGACTGAATCAGATGTGGTGAAGGAGATGCAGGATGCAAATTCACCTTCACTTTCCCTGGACAATAGACTGGTGGAGCAGACATCCATCAGCCATCGAAAGTGAACGTGACCCTTCATCGGTTAGCTCAGAGGTGAAGAAGTGAGCTTGAGAATCGGAGAAACGGGAGCAAAAGATCAAAATTAGAATTCAAGTTGTATTTCAATGACATGACAAACATGGTGTTGAAAAGTCTTTGGTCTTCAATCGGGTAACAGATGACTTCCGGAAGGGTGGAGCCCATAAAGGCCCATTGTTGGCTGGGGAAGGCGTGATAACAAGGGGGATACAAGGATGCGAACTGGTAGGATTGGAAGGAGAGGGGGGGGGGGGGGAGAGGGAAGGGAATGCAGGAGTTTATTTGAAATTAGAGAGGGAGTTCTGTGCGGGGGGGATTTTGTCCACATTACCGGGGGAGGGGGGTGGGGTGGGGTGGGGGGGGGTTGACCACCATTTGCTGGAAGGTCAGTGGTGGACCTGTACCATCTTCCCAACAACCATCAGGCTCTTGAACCCTGCACAATACTAACCTCAGTGACTGTGAACTGCTATGGTTTGCTCTTTGCTTGCACTAAAGACTATGATTTTTGCAAGAGTCTCATGGCTTTTAACCTATTGAATTGAAAAAAATAAGTGTATGTTATCTGTGCATATTGCATTTACGAGCCTGTTCAGGGGCTGCCATTGTCAATGAAACACTCTTGACTCTTGACTCTGGAGCTTTGATGGCCTCCAGAAGGCATTGGCAATTGCAAGCAGTGAGATCGGTCAGGTTATTTTACTGTCATGGACGCCAGTAATGAAATTCTGAGTTCACATGAAGCTCAAAGAGAAAAACAATAAAGGGAGAGGGTGGACATTGACATCAGGATCGCTCAATACCTTAGTTTCACCAGAGCACATGGAGCTGACAGGAGCAACAGCATGTATAAGAAAATAACTGCAGATGCTGGTACAAATCGAAGGTATTTATTCACAAAATGCTGGAGTAACTCAGCAGGTCAGGCAGCATCTCAGGAGAGAAGGAATGGGTGACGTTTCGGGTCGAGACCCTTCTTCAGACTGATGTCAGGGGGACGGGACAAAGGAAGGATATAGGTGGAGGCAGGAAGATAGAAGGAGATCTGGGAAGGGGGAGGGGAAGAGAGGAACAGGGGAACTATCTAAAGTTGGAGAAGTCGATGTTCATACCACTGGGCTGCAAGCTGCCCAAGCGAAATATGAGGTGCTGTTCCTCCAATTTCCGGTGGGGCTCACTATGGCACTGGAGGAGGCCCATGACAGAAAGGTCAGACTGGGAATGGGAGGGGGAGTTGAAGTGCTCAGCCACCGGGAGATCAGATTGGCCAACGTGGACCGAGCGCAGGTGTTGAGCGAAGCGATCGCCGAGTAACAGCATGGGAGCTTTAAGAAAGGTGCAATTAGGATGAGGCCGGTTCAGTTTCACCAGCGATTGAACGGCTGAGAGGAGGAGCGGTGTGAGAGATTTAGAAAGAGCCCCGTGTTTCCGGCAGTGACGGCTCCTTTAGTTTGGATTATTTTAGTTTCGTTTAGAGGCACAGCGCGGAAACAGGCCATTCGGCCCAACGAGTCCGCGTCGACCAGCAATCCCCGCACACTTACATCACCCTACAAGCACTGGAGACAATTTACTATTATAGCAAGCTAATTAGCCTACAAACCTGTACGTCTTTGGAGTGCTGACGGAAACCAGAGCGTCTGGAGAAATCCCACGCAGGTCACGTACAAACTCGGGGAGAATGTACAAACTCTGTGCAGAGAGCGCCCATAGTCGGGATCGAACCGAGGTCTCTGGCGCTGTAAGGCAGCAATTCTGCCGCTGCTAGTGGTGGAGATGGAGCGGCCATCTTTAGGAGTGTGCTGTGCCCAAAGATACTAAATGAGCAAGATAGACCACTCGACCCTAAAAACAGTAGTACGTCACGGCGCCATTTTAGTAAGCAGAAACTTGCAGAAACATTTAAATAGAAAAATAACAAAAATCTGTGAATTGATAGATGAGATATATTCTGCATTTTAATGGTATCATCACACATACTGTTCTCCCAAAACACTGATTACACTGCGAGAGGCGTAGCGAACGGCAGGTTTTGCGTACTAAAATGGCGGACGTTACGCTCCTTTGCATACACGTTGTATAGGCGATTTCAACAGAGTGGTCCATCTTGTTCCTCTAGTGTCTTTGGCTGTGCCTGAGGTGAGATGTGGCGATTGAGGGTAAGTGCTGGGGCTTTGGTCAAAAGGGCCACGCATATTGCGAGCAACAATGTTCTAGCCCCCTGCTGGACAGCGCACTGCTGCAAGAGCGGATCCAGACGGTATGGAGGCAAATGGCATTGCATAGAGAATCAGGCAAGGCATGCACAAGGCAAATATGAGTTGAAAATTACGATTTGTTATACAATCAGCTATTGCAAAATGGCTGTGTATCGAAACTTGGGCGACGTGCTGTGTAAGATGTTTCATACATCATGTAGATTTTACGACAACTGCATTTCTTGGACAGATGCTTGCAAAGTGAAATTTCACTTTTAAAGTTTAGGAAGTGCCAGATGGTTTTGTGGAACAAGTGAGTCATTTTGGTTCGGAATGCAATACCTCAAAGGGTGATGATGAAGGACTCCAATCGCGTCATTCAAAGCAATGTGAATAAATACTTCTGAAGGGAAGTAAACTGACATCGTTGTGAAGAGAGAGAGAGAGAAGAGCTAAGTGACTAATGGCATAAGTGCATCAATAAATTGACACAAATGACCTCCATCTGAACAGTATCTTTCTATAAATCTATTTAGTTACTGCTACAAAAATGAAATTATCTCCTAACAAATATTATGTCCATTATATCAGAAATGTAATCAGAAATTGCAGAGAATTGTGGACGCAGCCCAGACCGTCAGGTAGAGTTGCTGCCTTACAGCGAATGCAGCGCCGGAGACCTGGGTTCGATCCCGACTGCGGGCGCCGTCTGTACGGCGTTTGTACGTTGTCCCCGTGACCTGCGTGGGTTTTCTCCGAGATCTTGCGTTTCCTCCCACACTCCAAAGACGTACAGGTTTGTAGGTTAATTGTGGGTGTAGGATGGTGTTAATGTGCCAGGATCGCTGGTCGGCGCGGACCCGGTGGGCCGAAAGGGCCTGCTTCTGCGCTGTATCTCTGAACTAAACCATCACACAAACCAACCTCCCTTCCACTGGATCCATCTACACTTCACGCTGCCTCAGCCAGGCCAGCAGCATAATCAAAGACCACTGCCTCCCGAGGGGATTTGAGTATAGGAGCAGGGAGGTTCTGCAGCAGTTGTGCAGGGCATTGGTGAGACCACACCTGGAGTATTGCGTACAGTTTTGGTCTCCTAATCTGAGGAAAGACATTCTTGCCATAGAGGGAGTACAGAGAAGGTTCACCAGATTGATTCCTGGGATGGCAGGACTTTCATATGAAGAAAGACTGGATAGACTCGGCTTGTACTCGCTGGAATTAAGAAGATTGAGGGGGGATCTTATAGAAACTTACAAAATTCTTAAGGGGTTGGACAGGCTAGATGCAGGAAGATTGTTCCCGATGTTGGGGAAGTCCAGAACAAGGGGTCACAGTTTAAGGATAAGGGGGAAGTCTTTTAGGACCGAGATGAGAAAGTTTTTTTTCACACAGAGAGTGGTGAATCTGTGGAATTCTCTGCCACAGAAGGTAGTTGAGGCCAGTTCATTGGCTATATTTAAGAGGGAGTTAGATGTGGCCCTTGTGGCCCTTGTGGCTAAAGGGATCAGGGGGTATGAAGGCAGGTACGGGATACTGAGTTGGGTGATCAGCCATGATCATATTGAATGGCGGTGCAGGCTCGAAGGGTCGAATGGCCTACTCCTGCACCTATTTTCTATGTTTCTCCCCTCTCCCATCAGGCAAAAAGTATAGAAGTGTTTAAACGCAGACTCCGGGATAGTTTCTTCCCAGCTGTTACCAAGCAACTGAACCATACTATCATCAATTAGAGAGCGGTCCTGAGTTACCATTTACCTCACTGGAGACCCTGGGACTATCATGAATAGGACTTTACTGGACTTTATGTTGCACTAAACGTTATTCCCTTTATCCTGTATCTGTACACTGTGGACAGCTTGATTGTAGTCATGTGTTGTATTCCCACTGACTGGAGAGCACGCAATAAAAAGCTTTTCACTGTGCCTCGGTACACGACCATAAACTAAACCACACTAAAAGTAATGGAAATGTAACTATAATACAGCAATGCAAGATTTCTTTCAATGCACAGACTATTGTGGATTAAGCTGGCAGCAAACCTTCTCAAGGTCAATTAGGAATGAGGAATTTATACTGGCCTTGCCAGTAAGATCCATGTAAAAATTCATATTTTACGTACACGAGGCATTTGAAAACATGTACATTAACTCAACATTAACCAATAACCAAAAGTCTGTAGCCTTGTGCTCTGGTATTTTATTTCGTTCTTCACATGTTTAAACTATAATGTTTTATTCTTAATGTTTTAATGTTGTATGTTTTGTTCTTAATTGTTTACTGTATGTCGTGTTGTTACTTGCGAGCAAAGCACCAAGGCACATGCCTTGTATGTGTACATACTTGGCTAATAAAATGTATTCAATTAAATTCAATTCAAATAAAGATACTAAGGAAAAACGGACCTTGTAAGAACTCAGTAAGTCAATCAACGTCTTGGAAGTAAAAGGTTTCAAGTTGACATGTGGTCACAGGGAGAGCATGCAAACTCCACGCCGACAGCGCCCGAAGTCAGGATTGAACCCGGGTCTCTGGCTATGTCTCTGTGGCCAGTGGCTCGGGCCTCACTATATCAGGCGATGCTCTTGCTGTCACCAGCGCTCTCGTACTTAGCAAGAAACAATGATCTTACTAGAGAAGATCACAAAGTAAAATCAGTATGGGTGAAGTCACTGGAAGAACATGCACCAAAAAACACTGCTGTTGGCAGTAGATTAGGGTTGCCAACTTTCTCACTCCCAAATAAGGGACAAAAGGTGATGTCACCACCCCGCGCCCCACGTGACCTCACCCAGCCAGTGGCCACGTGCTCCCGCTCCACCAATGGCGGTCGCCCGGGCCGGGAGGCGGGTTGCTACGCAACCTCCGTTAGGCGGTGCCCGGGCCTCCGGGCCTACGCTGTCCGGGCTGACAGCGACCCCCGGGCCTACACTGTCCGGGCCGACAGCGGCTCCCAAGCCTACAGTGTCCGTCCTACACTGTCCTGGCATGCAGCTCCACCCGGGCCTAATACAGGACAAGGGCAGTCCTGTACGGGACAAACCAATTTAGCCCAAAATATGGGATGTCCCGGCTAATATGGGACAGTTGACAACCCCAACAGGAGATGCACACAAAATGGAGAGTATGATGTGGGCATATATGCAAGAGGAGGAGTGGCTGATTCCTCCATTTTAACAGAGCAAAGCAGCTGTACGATGGAGAGAGTTTCCAGCTGTACTCAATACCCCGGCGTGCCATGAAAAGACCAAGGGATCTGTACATTACACACTGTGGAAAGAGATGAAGAGAAGGACATCCATTTGCTCAGTTTACTCATGTCTTTTCTTCCCTGACTCCCAATGGCGTTTGACTCTCCCATCAATCGAAAACATTCGCTGTACTGTAATAAATGGGCTCCGTATGTCTGCATTTTTGTCCTTTAAGCCTTTGGAAATGCTAATAGGCAGAGGCTGTTGAGTTTAAAAAAAATAAGAATACCAGCTGTCCAAACAAACAAAGAGTTATTATACTGGAACCATGCTATGTCTGAAGCATTTGTTTGTTTACATGGAGCATTCATGAAGTTAACTGCTTTCAACAAAAGAAAACAAAGGTGGGTATTATTTTGTGGCTTATACCTTGCCACTTGAGGTATAGTTGTACTCGAGTCTGATTTGATTGTATTTATGTATAGGTATATCTAGGGTTGCCAACTGTTCCGTATTAGCTGGGACATCCCGTATTTTGGATTAAATTAGTTTGTCCCGTATGGGACCGCCCTTGTCCCATGTTAATAGGGTTGCCAACTTCCTCGCTCCCAAATAAGGGACAAAGGGTGACGTCACTGCCCCGCGCCCCATGTGACCTCACCCAGCCAGCGGCCACGTGCTCCCGCTCCACCAGTGGCGGCCGCCCAGGTGGGGCAGTGACGTCACCTCATCCCATATTTGGGAGTGAGGAAGTTGACAACCCTAGTTATATCTGATCTGTTTAAATAGCATGCAAAACAAACTGCACCTTGGTACACGAGACAATAATAAACTTAAACCTAATGTACTTCCATTGAAGACAGACCGAGTTTGAAGAAGGATCATGACCCGAAACGTCACCCATTCCTTCTCTCCAGAGAAGCCGCCTGTCCCGCTGAGTTACTCCAGGATTTTGTGCCTATCTTCGGTGTAAACCAGCGTCTGCAGTTCCTTCCAATGTACTTCCATTGAAATTGTCTTACCGCTTGATATCCCACTGTAAGTCGTCGTCGTCGTGGCTATCCCTCGAGGATGATGGTCTACGTTCCGTTGTTTTTACGAACTCTCAGGTGGCTTATGAGTCCAAAGTTGAGCGATTGAGTCAAGTATTCACCGCTTCAATGCTGGTTCTTGACTCGGAGCTTCCAGCGTCACGTCGCCCTTCCCCCATCGCTGAAGGTCTTGAGTGAAGTTTTGCGTTGCTCACAGAACGAAGACGCCTGTGCGAGTATTTGTTTAACGTGTACCTGATGTTGCACTCCAAGAAGCACGCGGTCCTTCACAAACCAATCAACCCATTCCAATGGCAAGGGAACCAAGACGATTGGAGCTGATCGATCTGCTGCGGCCTTCATCCGCCTTCATAGCCGATGAGTTCAAGTTAACTTTGTCCGCCTGGTCTGCCGTTGAGGTCTTGTAGGTTGGATCGTTCTTAGTCTGGACCCCCAACCTCGACCTTACCGCCATGGGTGGCCCTACCAGAAGCCAGTGCTTCCCACGGCATCGCTCACAGAATCATGGGGGCACGCAAGCCTCTTCACCACAACAAGGTGAATGATCTGAAGAGGGCCATTGCCATTGTTACTACTGAAAATGTGTTTGAGCACCTGGAATGTAATCCATAAGTTACAATCCATAAGGTACATTTCTAGTTATGTACAAAACAATTATCAAACTGCTGATGCGGATATTAGGCAGAAGAGGGAATAATAAAACTGGGGAACTGTAACCGGAAGTGGGGGTGGGGGAAGGGGGCGGGGGGGGAGAGCATAGAAGAGAGCAACAGAGATCTGAGGCGGTGCAAGACACAAAATGCTGGAGTAACTCAGCGGGTCAGGCAGCATCTCTGGAGAGAAGGAATGGATGACGTATTGGGTCGAGACCCTTCTTCAGACTGATGTCAGGGGAGAGGAAGATACATAAATAAGGAAAATGTAGAAGAGATCATTGTTAGCTGGGAGAAGGTAACATGACCTCACATTTCACTTGGGCAGCTTACACCCCAGCGGCATGAACATTGACTTCTCTAACTTCAAGTAATCCTTACTTTCCCTCTATCTCTATCCCTCCCCTTCCCAGTTCTCTGACCAGTCTGACTGTCTCCGACTACATTTTATCGCTGTTTGCTTTGTTGTCACCTTTCTCCCAACTAACAATGATCTGTTCTACATTTTCCTTGACCCCCATTCCCTTTGTCCTGTTTTCACACCTTACATTTCCTTGTCTATGTATCTCCCTCTTCCCTGACATTAGTCTGAAGAATGGTCTCAACCCGAAACATCACCCATTCCTTCTCTCCAGAGATGCTGCCTGTCCCGCTGAGTTACTCCAGCATTCTGTGTCAATGTTGGGGAAGGAAGTGCTGGTTAGTTAAGGGGAGTTGATCTTCATCAGTCACTGTTACATTGACCCAGGAGACAGTCATGTGTATTAGTCTGAGGAAGGGTCTCGACCCAAAACCCCACACATTCCTTCCCTCCAGAGATGCTGCCTGACCCGCTGAGTTACTCCAGCATTTTGTGTCTACCTGTGTATCGCAGACCCAGGTCTTGGGCTGGAGGAGCAGAGAGCAAGGAAAGGATATTCTAGTGCCGCAGTTATGTTCTGAGTACCGTAATCTTGCAAACACAAGTAAAGATAAATCACCATAGAATCTGGAATAGAGACACAAAATGCTGGAGTAACTCAGCGGGACAGGCAGCATCTCTGTTACTCCAGCACCAGCATCAGTTACTCCAGCATTTTGTGTCTACCTTTGATTTAAACCAGCATCTGCAGTTCTTTCCGACCCATAGAATCCGGAATCCTGGCTTCTTATAATTTATTAGCATCTTAAGTGTGGACTTTTGCACCACAAGCATGAATTCATTTGCTAGACTGTTATAAATCGATAGGCCATCCTGTAATAAAAGGACACAAAGTGCTAGAACAACTCAGCGGGTCAGGCAGCATCTTTGGAGAACATGGATAGATGGTATTTTGAATCGGGTCCCTTCTCCGGACTCAAGTCCTGTCTGAAGAAGGGTCCCAACGAGAAACGTCACCCATCCATGTTCTCTCGAGGTGCCGCCTGACTCGCTGAGTTACTCCAGCACTTTGTGTCTTTTTATTGAACCAGCCACTGCAGCTCCCCTGGGACAGACCACTCTGTATTTTTAAGTACTAAAAGAATTGGCTACAAAAGTAGTGGACGAGTTTTTGGTGATTTTCCAAAATTCACTGGATTCTGTTAACAGACCCGCCCGCGGACTATCCTTGATCAGACTTTGAGGGTTTTACCTTGCACTAAACGTTATTCCCTTTTCATGTGTCTATACAATGTAAATGGCTCGATTGCAATCATGTATTGTCTTTACGCTGACTGGATAGCACGCAACAAAACCAAATGAAAGCTTTTCACTGTACCTCGGTACACGTGACAATAAACTCAACTGCAGTAGGAGCAGAGATATACACAAAAAGCTGGAGTAACTCAGCTGGACTGGCAGCATCTCTGAAGAGAAGAAATGGGTGACATTTCGGGCCAAGACCCCACTTAAGACTGACTTTTCGGGTCGAGGCCCTTCTTCAGTAGTCGGAACAGACCCGTAAACAGCAAACATTATAGTGCTACTCAAGCAAATGTCATTAATGGTATCTCCATGTTAAAAAGACAAGCTGATTTCCTCTGTTCCCGACTTGATGTGTCCAGTGAAGAATCCATATTCAACTGAAATCTTGAGAGCATTAATGAGTCAAGGATTCAAGTCAAATCTATGACCCCAAACTCAAGTATGAAATTAATAGTTAGACCACCATCAAATAATTATGAGCTTGGAGACACAAGGAACCGCAGATGCTGGAATCTTGAGCTGGAGGAACACAGCAGGGTCAGGCAGCATCTCCCGAGGAAAAAGACGGATGACATTTTGTGACAGGACCCTTCTTCTGGCAAGAAAGATGAACCTGGCTTCACATGCTGGTAGCCATCTTTAAGAGCACCAACAAACTTAGGAAATCATAATATGATTTCCAAAGATCAAAATCAGTTTGACAAATCTAACAGGAGTCATGTGTCTAAAATCATGAGAGGAATAGATTGGGTAGATGCACAGAGACTCTTGGCCAGAGTAGGTGAATCGAGGACCATAGGTTCAAGGTGAAGGGGAAAAGATTTAATAGAAATCTGAGGGGGATTTTTTTCACACAAAGGGGGGCGGGTGTATGGAACAAGCTGCCTGAGGAGGTCGTTAAGGCTGGGACTATCCCAATGTTTAAGAAACAGTTACATGGATAGGACAGGTTTGGAGGGATATGGACCAAATGTGGGCAGATGGGACTAGTGTAGCTGGGACATGTTGGCCGGTGTGGGCAAGTTGGGCCAAAGGGCCTGTTTGCACGCTGTATCACTCTATGACTATGAGTGTTTAGAAGCTGTAACTAACACAGCAGTTAAGGAGGCACCAGCAAAACTATTATAACTAGAATTTCAAATGACATTTGACAGGGTCTTGCATGAAAGCTTGTTAACTAATATGTAGTGTTGTGCGGTTGATTATATATCTCAGCATGAATAGAGAATTAGTTCAGGATACAAAACAGATATCAAACAGGTCATTTTCAGGTTGGCAGGTTGCAATCAGTGTATCATGTATATCAGTACTGAAACACAACCTATGAACAATAAATAATAATGATTTTGATGAAAGATACGACTGTAATATAACCGAATTTGTGAACAGCATAAAATTTGGTGGGAAAATGAGTCTGAGTGTCTGAAAAACAATATGGATAGACTTAATTAATGGCCAAGAAGGTGACAGATGTGGTAGAAGGTCAGGAAATGCAAGTTTATTCACTTCGGTACAACAAATACTAAAATGGAGATGGTGTACAAAAGAACTTGAACATATTTGTACCAAACACAGGAGGTTAAAATAGAAACATAGAAAACAGGTGCAGGAGGAGGCCATTCGGCCCTTCGAGCCAGCACCACCATTCATTGTGATCATGGCTGATCATCCACAATCAGTAACCCGTGCCTGCCTTCTCCCCATATCCCTTGATTCCCTTTGGGCTCTATCTAACTCTCTTTTAAATTCATCCAGTGAATTGGCCTCTCCAGCCTTCTGTGGCAGAGAATTCCACAAATTCACAACACTGGGTGAAAAAGTTTGTTTCTCATCTCAGTTTTAAATGGCCTCCCCTTTATTCTTAGACTGTGGCCCCTGGTTCCGGACTCCCCCAACATTGGGAACATTTTTCCTGCACCTAGCTTGTCCAGTCCTTTTATAATTTTATACGTCTCTATAAGATCCCCTCTCATCCTTCTAAATTCCAGTGAATACAAGCCTAGTCTTTCCAATCTATCCAAATACAGATATTTTAAGTGATTGCTCAGTGGTTTCACCTTCAAAGCATGGGTATATGGAACGAGCTGCCAGAGGAGATAGTCGAGGGAGGTACAATCAAAAGACATTTGGACAGACACATGGGTAGAATAGGTTTAGAGGGATATGGGCCAGTCAGGTGGGACTAGTGGGTCAGCATGGGCAAGTTGGGCAAAAAGGCCTGTTTCTATGTTGGACAAATGAGAGGAGCATAGATGGGGCAGCTTGGTCAATATGTACAGGCTGGGTTGAAGGCCCTGTTTCCATGCTCTATGACTCTATGTTAGGAAGGCAATTGGCAAGTTAAGGCTAGGGATTGGAGTACAAAACTCTAAGGACGTACTGCTATTCTGTGCGGGTTTGGTGAAGCAACATTTGAATCACTGTGGGCAATTTTTGACGTTGTGTCAAGCAGGTTGCGTTGGTGGCAATGGATTCAGCAGGTTATCTCCGGAGATGAGGGATAATCTTACACAGAGGTGAAACATGACGGATCTCCACTCTCAGGAATTTGGAAGAGTGAGAGTTAATCTGATTGAAACACAAGCTCTATGATGGCTCTCTGGGATAATTGCATGATCTCAGGACAAGGGCACACATAGTGGTGCATCGGGTAGGGCTGCTGCCTCACAACGCCTGAGACCCGGGTTCCATCCTGACCTCTGGTGTTGTCTGTGTGGGGTTCGCATGCTCTCCCTGTGAGCCCGTGGGTTTCGTCTGAGTGTGCCGGGCAGCTCATGAGCAGCGAATCTTTGAACTTCTTTGAACTGAAAGCTGCTCAGTGACTCTCATTCAAAGCTTCTCATTCAACACACATGAAACTCAAGAGAATCAAGGGACATGGGGGGTCAGTCCAAGAAGTGAATCCAAGGTCAAACTGAAGCCATGAAGCACAATAGATCATAGTCCAGGCTAGAGGGCTAAATTCTCTCTCCTTGATCTCCTGTTATTTCTTACATTCCTCAAGGATTTATCCACCATGAATGGGCAGTTAAAATTGGACAAAAAAAAAGACTTTAGACTAATTAGAGATACACGCAGAATTAGGCCATTCGGCCCATCGAGTCTATTCTGCCATTCAATCACGGCTGATCTATCTTTCCCTATCAACCACAATCTTTAGATTTTACTTTTGACTTTAGAGGCACAGCGCGGAAACAGGCCCTTCGGCCCACTGAGTCCGAACCGACCAGCGATCAAACCATACACTAGTTCTATCCTACACACGGGGAACAATTTATATATTTTTTACCAAAGCCAATTGACCTACAAACCTGCACATCTTTGGCGTGTGGGAGGAAACTGGAGCACCCGGAGAAAACCCACGCAGTCACGGGGAGAAGGTACAAACTCCGTACAGACAACACCCAAGGTGGTATCGAGCCTGGGTCTCTGACACTGTCGGGCAGCACAGCAACTTTACCGCTGCGCCACTACATAGAGCAGTTTACATGAACATTACACCTTTCGCACTGTAAATGTCCTGTGTTTCTTATTAAACCAGTATGAAGGCTTTGAGCAGGACTCACATACCTACTAATTCGGCACAGAGCTTTTGCGCTGACTTTCATTACAAGCAGGTCAGTTTTATTTCTTCCTTTCTGATAGTTATTTCAAATGTTTTCATTATCGATGACAGGTTGAATAATGCAGTCAGGTCAGCGCACACCTGGTACTAATGGCCTGGTACAACTGAGAATGAAAATTATAAGGAACGACAACAGGAACGCTTTAGACTTCAAACAGCCTGCTCAGAAGTCTTGCCATATGTTGAACGGGCAGATTTATGACAGAACATTAAAGAATAGGGGACAGCTTTGGCAGCTGTTAGAAAAATATTCTCAGTTAACACATCAAATTTCAAAAGGAAGCGGGACATTCCAGTTGTTAAAATAATAACACAAATATGCAAACTCTAAATTATATTCTGGAACAGAACATGAGGCGGCATATCTCAATTGAGACATCTCAATTAGGAAGCTCTGGGTGCCACTTAAAGTTGAAACCGTCTTTTTTGAGGTAAGGCAGGCAAAGTTGAGGTGATTTCTGGACAGCACCTTGGGTGATTGAAACAAATATGAAAGTCTCTTGCGTATTTAATAAACTGTATTACCCTTCAGGCAGTTCAGCGGCATTTCAGCAACTGGTCAACAAACAACCCTGATGTTAAGAACGAGGAAAAATAGACCTGCCATTTTGGACTCGGTTCTTCTCAATTTGCCCCAATTGGCCCCCTTCTCAATTGGCCCCCTAACCGAAAGTCCATGCCTCATAGAGTCATAGAGTCATAGATGGATACAGTGTGGAAAAGGCCCTTCGGCCCAAATCTTACAGTTAACAATTAAGAATAAAGCATGAACACATCAAAACAATAAGGATACAATAATATCCCAGCTACCCTAGTCCCACTTGTCTACGCTTGGTCCATAACCCTCCAAACCTGTCCTGCCCACCTACCTGTCCAACTGTTTCTTAAACGATGGGATAGTCCCAGCCTCAACTACCTCCTCTGGCAGCTTGTTCCATACACCCACCACCCTTTGTGTGAACCCCTCGGATTCCTACTAAATCTTTTCCCCTTCACCTTCAACCTATGTAAACCACCATCTGCAGTTTCTTCTTACACACTCCAGAATTTCCAGTCTTTCTTGTGCCTCTTATTCATGCTATTTGAGAACTGCACAATCTCTTGCCCTTCAGGGATATCTCAGTGGAATAGAATGCAGTGTCGGAGGCTGAGGAGTGATCTTATGGAGATGTATAAAACGATGAGGGGAATAGATAGGGTGAATACACAGAGTATTTTACCCAGAGTAGAGGAATCAAGAACTAGAGGACACAGGTTTAAGGTGAGATGGGAAACATTTAATAGGCAACTTCTTCAGAGGGTGGCGGGTGTATGGAACGACCTGCCAGAGGAGGTAGTTGAGGCAGGTACTTTAACAATATTTAAAAGACATTTACACCTTTAGACACAAAAGGCTGGAATAACTCAGCGGGCCAGGCAGCATCTCTGGAGAAAAGGAATGGGTGACATTTTGAGTCAAGACCCTTCATCAGATTGAGAGTCTCCCTCCCTGACTCTCAGTCTGATGAAGTCTTGACCCAAAACATCATCCTTTCCTTAGTATAAGAAAATAACTGCAGATGCTGGTACAAATCGATTTATTCACAAAATGCTGGAGTAACTCATCCTTTCCTTTCCAGATACTGGAATCTGGAGCAATCTACAAAGTGGCGGAGAACTCAGTAAGTCAAACAGCATCTGTGGATGCAGAGCGATAGTTGATGATTAATACCTAAATGGACATGACCTGCCATGCCTCTTTTTTCTCTGCCCACTCCTGCAATCGGTCTGAAGAAGTGTCCCAACCCGAAACATCACCAATCCATGTATAGGAAAAAAAACTGCAGTTGCTGGTTTAAATCGACGGTAGACACAAAATGCTGGAGTAACTCAGCGGGTCAGGCAGCATCTCGGGAGAGAAGGAATGGGTGACGTTTTGAGTCGAGACCCTTCTTCAGTCTGAAGGATGGTCTCGACCCAAAACGTCACCCATTCCCTCTCTCCCAAGATGCTGCCTGACCCTCTGAGTTACTCCAGCATTTTGTGTCTACATCACCAATCCATGTTCTCCAGGGATGCTGCCTGACCCTGCTGAGTCACTCCAGAACTTTGTATCGTACCTTGGATAGATCAGAAATTTATTTTTTAAACAATCAAGTCAAGGCAAGTCAAGTCAAGTCTACATTATTTATCACATACACATACAAGATGTGCAGTGAAATGAAAGTGGCAATGCCTGCGGATTGTGCTAAAACTACAAACAGAATAGAATTATTTATTTTTTTACAGACACAACACAAAAAATAAATTAATACAGTAAATTAGTCCCTGGTGATATAAGAGTTAACAGTCCTGATGGCCTTTGGGAAGAAACTCTGTCTCATCCTCTCTGTTTTCACAGTGTGACAGCGGAGGCGTTTGCCTGACCATAGCATCTGGAACAGTCCGTTGCTGGGGTGGTAGGGGTCCCCCATAATGTTGCTGGCTCTGGATCTGCACCTCCTGATGTATAGGTCCTGCAGGGG
Organism: Rhinoraja longicauda; assembly: GCF_053455715.1. Taxonomy (NCBI): domain Eukaryota; kingdom Metazoa; phylum Chordata; class Chondrichthyes; order Rajiformes; family Arhynchobatidae; genus Rhinoraja; species Rhinoraja longicauda. Next base: position 66,026,751 of record NC_135961.1, on the reverse strand, counting down.
GGCGAGTGTAGTTCCCATGGTGCGTTCTGCCGAACGCACTACTCTCCGCAGAGCCTTCCTGTCCTGGGCAGAGCTGTTCCCAAACCAGATTGTGATGTTGCCGGACAAGATGCTTTATACAGCCCCAGAGTAGAAGCACTGAAGGATCCTCAGAGAGACTCTGAATTTCCTCGGCTGTCTGAGGTGGTAAAGGCGCTGCCTTGCCTTACCCACCAGTGCGGCAATGTGTGTTGTCCATGTCAGATCCTCTGTGATGTGGACTCCCAGGTATTTAAAGCTGCTCACCCTATCCACAGTAATCCCATTTATCTCCAGTGGCGTATACGTCCTCGGATGTTGAGCCCTTCTAAAGTCCACAATCAGCTCCTTAGTTTTTGTGACCTTCAAGAGGAGGCTGCTGTCCTGTTACCTCTGTTAACAATCACCTCTGTTAAGGCAAAGGCTACATCAATGCAAGAACAAAACATTAGTGTTCGAGCACCCTTACAGTGTAACCCAAGTTGCAGATTGACCAAACAAATCACTTCATGGGATTAGATACTAATTATAAGCAGGTGGTCAAATTTCTTCACAAGAAATCGATTTTCTGGTGTGTTTTAAGGAATAGTAAGAGTTTTAAAGAGGCAGAGAAGTTCATGAAGAGAATTTAAGACAGAGAGATGAATGAGTCGCTTCATATCAGAGTAGAAATGAACATTGCCTCAGACAAATAACGCAACATGCAAGTACAACAAACTAGACCCGAAGTGCAGCTTACAGTGGAAAACAAATAAAGTATTATTTGTTCATTAATTAAGAATGAGAATTGAGAAACATGGCAAAACGTGTAGAGCAAAGTCCCCGGGGTTTGCAGGCAAGAGATTCATGAAAAGCTTCACGTCACTAAAGATATTTCTTCGAGTTGGGGAAAAAAAATCAACTTACATACACGCACAATCATTACAAAAATTCTGCTTTGCCCAACCCCATCAATACTCAAAAGAGTGGCACAGCAGCACAGCGGTAGAGTTACTGCCTTACAGCACCAGAGACCCGGGTTCGATCCTGACTATGGGTGCTTGTCTGTACGGAGTTTGTACGTTCTCTCCCTGACCTGCGTGGGTTTTCTCCGGGTGCTCCGATTTCCTCCCACAATCCAAAGACGTACAGATTTGTAGGTTAATTGGCCTTGGTAAAATTGTAAATTATCCTGAGTGTACAGAAACATAAAAACATAGAAAATAGGTGCAGGAGTAGGCCATTCAGCCCTTCGAGCCAGCAATGCCTTTCAATATGATCATGGCTGATCATCCAAAATCAGTACCCCGTTCTTGCTTTCTCCCCATATCCCTTGATTCCATTAGCCCTAAGAGCTAGATGTAACTCTCTCTTGAAAACATCCAGTGAATTGGCCTCCACTGCCTTCTGTGGCAGAGAATTCCACAGATTCACATTTCATAGGATAGTGCTAGTGTACGGGGTGATCACTCAATGGGCCAAAGGGCCTGCTTCCAAGCTGTATCTCTAAAGTCTACAAATTTAAAATGCCTAAACTGTGTTAGCACTCAAAGAAGACATCTTTGAATCGTAAAGTACTGCTAATGATCTACCGAATTTTAATTTATAACGCCTGCAGTATTAATGAGAGGATTAAAAAAATAAAGAATTGCTCATCAAATGATCATATTTAATATTCTTAAAAACCCGAGCATTTTCAAACCCTCAAACCTTCAAGTAGGAAGATATTTACACGAGACCCTGATTAATTCTTGCAGAGAAAAATAAATCTTTGGATTAAAGTACAATTTCACTCATTTGTAAGAGCCTTCCATCCACCAAAAATAAAACACATTACAGCAATATTTGCTTAAATATTGCATCTTCCCTTTACTCTGAGTGCAGGAGATGGCCACTTCCATTGTGTAAGACGATGATGGTTTCCAGCAAAACGCCATTGTTATATATAAACAGTTGTAATAACAACAGAAGTGTGAGAAACAGTAAGAGCTTGGGAATGTTGCAGGGTGCTTTCCCAGAGTCTGCGATTCCAGGAGTCAATGATCTGTGAACATCAATCAGTCATACTATGACTTTGTTTTCTGTCTGTATATACTTTCCTCATTATTATACCAGGGACAATGGCGTATTCCTGATGAATCTGATGCTGAGGCTTTTTGTTAGTTTGCTCCGGACTAACTGTACACAAGAGCGTACATGTTGACACGGTATCACGGTAAATCAAGAGTCAAGAGTGTTTTCAAGGTTTCAAGGTCAGTTTATTGTCATATGTCCCAGATAGAACAATTAAATTCTTACTTGCAGCAGCACAACACGATATGTAAACATAGTACTCTAAACAATATAATAAATGAGAAAAAAAGTTCAGCGTGTGCATATATATATATATATATATATATATACACACACACATACACACAGACAAAAACACATGCACACACATATATACATACATTTACATATACACGCACACACATATATATATATATACACATGAATATACACACACACACATGTGTATATATATATATATTTTTATATATATATACACATGTATACAGGCACATACATGTTATATATACATACATGTATATAGGCATATACAGAAAAACATATGTACAGACACACACACAGGCACGCACACAAACATATATATATATGTATACACACACATACATGCACACACAGAAAAACATACAAATCAAGGATGCTATCAATTATCATATTATTGCTCAAAGAAACTTTGGCAGCAATTGAATAAATAAAAATATGATTTCTATCTGCTGTTGAGCTCTGCTTTGTGAAACTACAGATGGCCGTCAAAGATTCCCATGGTATCGAAGTTGGATCAAGTGGATTCCTTAAACGCCTTTTGTCTCTTCGATCATTTGAAGTATTATGCCAACTTTCAAGGCTAATGACGGATATTCTCAGCTAATTAAACCGGAGCCACCATGATGCATTGCTGCAGACTTTAGCTTCACAACCCAATTTACAAAAACAGCCCTCCTGAATTATACAGTAATGTAATCCAAATGCTTCTCCTTCATCCTGTGACATTTTTTCCCATGCAGCTGCCGCATTGCACAGAATGAACCACGGCCTTCAAATAGTAAGGCTATCCAGCTGTTCCAAATTCAAATAAAGAGAAAAATATCCATGTAGAGGAAAAAAAAAATTCAACCCCGCTGAAACTCATCTATTTTAGCCAGAACTCACTACTGGACTGCACTTCATAAAAGCTAATGGGCCATGGGCAAGTATTTAAAAGTAGCACATATTTGGGACAATATCAAGCCAAGCGTTCTTGCGACAGCAAGCGAGAGAAAATGCTGGAAGTCCACATAAACATAGCACAAAAAGTAAGGAAATTTGTGTTTGGTAGATTATTTCTTTGTTGTAACAATGCTTCTTGGCAATAAATCTTATACCGTTGGAAAGCCTGTTTATTCCCCTTTTAAATGGTGCCACATTTGTAAGGAACATGCATTTGTGGGATGAGCAGCAGAGCTGAGTATGTGGGTTGCGCCCATGAAAAATCTGCCAAATCTTCTCTGCCAATGTTTTAGATGAATCTGTGAAATTCCTTGCCACGGACGGCCGTGGGGGCCAAGTCAATGGATATTTTTAAGGTGCCGTTTGACGGATTCTTGATTCTAGTACGGGTGTCAGTGGTTATGGGGAGAAGGCAGGAGAATAGCGTTGAGCGGGAAAGATAGATAAGACAATAATAGACAATAGACAATAGGTGCAGGAGTAGGCCATTCGGCCCTTCGAGCCAGCATCACCATTCAATGTGGTCATGGCTGATCATTCACAATCAGTACCCCGTTCCTGCCCTCTCACCATACCCCCTGACTCCGCTATCATTAAGTGCTCTATCTAACTCTCTCTTGAAAGCATCCAGAGAATTGGCCTCCACTGCCTTCTGAGGCAGAGAATTCCACAGATTCACAACTCTCTGACTGAAAAAGGTTTTCCTCATCTCAGTTTTAAATGGCCTACCCCTTATTCTTAAATTGTGGCCCCTTGTTCTGGACTCCCCCAACATTGGGAACATGTTTCCTGACTCTAAGGTGTCCAACCCCTTAATAATCTTATACGTTTCGATAGTCACAAAGTGCTGAAGTAACTCAGCAGGTCAGGCAGCATCTTTGGAGAACACAGAAAGGTGATGTTTTGGGTCACGACCTTTCTTCAAATTTTCTTACTAAACAAGTACATTGCATCTGTATTCACCAAGGGGAAGGATGTGGAGGATGGTGAGCTCAGTGGGGGGTGTAACACCCATTAGGGCGGTCACGGTGGCGCAGCGGTAGTTGCTGCCTTACAGCGAAGGCAGCGCCGGAGACCCGGGTTCGATCTCGACCACGGGTGCTGAGTGTATGGAGCTTGTACGTTCTCCCCGTGACCTGCGTGGGTTTTCTCCGAGATCTTCGTACACTCCAAAGACGTACAGGTTTGAAGGTTAATTGGTTTGGTAAATGTAAAAAATTGTCCCTGGTGGGTATAGGGTAGTGTTAATGTGCAGGGATCGCTGGTCGGCCCGGACGCGGTGGGCCGAAAGGGCCTGTTTCCGCCCTGTATCTCTAAACTGGACTAAACTAAACCCTTGCACCACAACCCTGATGATTTTGTTCTAATTTGAAATTTTCTCCTCGATTCTCGAAGCCGAGCCTCAATCATCGACCGCCACTGTAACCTAGTATCCTCAATGGGCCAAATGCCTCTTTCTTTAAGAAACTCTCTCACCGTTCATTTCACCTTGCCAATGAACGAGGCCGCAAGTTTAATTTTTCCTGGTCTTCGATTGCAGCTCATCTATTTCGAAATCGGTGGAGTGTTTGTAGGATGGTGGTAGGGTTGCCAACTGTCCCGTATTAGCCGGGACATCCCATATTTTGGGCTAAATTGGTTTGTCCTGTACAGGACCGCCTTTGTCCCGTATTAGGCCTGAGGGGCGCTGTAGGCCCGGAGGCTGTAGGCCCGGACGCTGTAGGCCCTGACGCTGTAGGTCCCAACAATTTAGGTCCCGACAGTTTAGGTCCCGACAGTTTAGGTTTCCGACATTTTAGCTCCGAACAGTCTAGGTCCGGAGGCCCCGGCGCCGCCTAACGGAGGTTGCGTAGCGACCCGCCTCCCGGCCCGGGAGGCCGCCATTAGTGGAGCGGGATCAGGTGGCCGCTGGCTGGGTGAGGTCACGTGGGGCGCAGGGCGGTGACGTCACCTTGTCCCGTATTTGGGAGTGAGATAGTTGGCACCCCGAGATGGTGGTGAGCATGGGTGATGATAGGGAAAACAGGATCAATGTTGTTCAGCTCATTTCCAAAGAAATGTGATCTGACCAATGCAATACAGAGCTTTGCCACAAGCCCTACTGCCTTATAATCTATTCATCTACCCCCTTTTCAGGTATTATTAAATTACTTTGCAGCACGATCTGAATGTGAAAATAATGTGTATTACTCCCAGCTTTTCAACTCTGCTTGTGCCAAATCAATTCCATTCACTGTCTGCTGACACTTCTTATACTCTCACTCACTGTCTCGCTCATTATGATGAAGCATTATTTGGTAGATGTCTATGCAATCAGATAACCATTTGTTTCTTCATCTTTCATCTCCGCTGCTCTGCAGATTAGTTTTAACAGCAGGTTCACCCACCTACAATTTCAAGGTCTGGGTTGAAAAACATAAAGGTACAATTACGGACCCTTCGGTTTAGTTTTAGTTTAGTTTAGAGAGAGTGCACGGAAAAAGGCCCCGCCAAGTCTGCGCCGATCAGCGATTCCTGGTTACGCACGCACACGTGGCTGCTATTTACAATTTTCACCGACGCCAATTAACCTACAAACCTGCACGTCTTTGGAGTGTGGGAGGAGACCGGAGCACCAGGAGTAAACCCACACAGGTCACGGGGAGAACGTGCAAACTCTGTACAGATAGCACCCACAGTCAGAATCGAACCCAGGTCTCTGGTGCTGTGAGGTAGCAACTCTACCGCCATGCCATATCACCATGCCAACCCTTATGTAAGTACACCCAACCATTTTTAATTTCACATCTATCATTCGTTCTAAGTTGAATTGAAAGGTACAGGCCCTTCCCACCCCTGCCAACCATCGATCATCCATTCAAACGATTTCCATATTATCCCACTTTCTCATCCACTCCCTACTAGGGGTGCCAACTATCTCACTCCCAAATACGGGACAAGGTGACGTCACCGCCCCGTGCCCCACGTGACCTCACCCAGCCAGCGGCCACGTGCTCCTGGTTCACCAATGGCGGCCGCCCGGGCCGGGAGGCGGGTTGCAACTCAACGTCTGTTAGGCGAAGCCCGGGCCTCCAGACCTAGACTGTCTGCTGCTAAAATGTCGGAAACCTAGAGTGTCAGGACATAAACTGTCGGGACCTACAGCGTCGGGGCCTACGGTGTTGGGTTCTGGGCCTACAGCGCCCCCCCGGGCCTAATACGGGACAAGGGCGGTCCCGTACGGGACAAACCAATTTAGACCAAAATACGAGATGTCCCGGCTAATACGGGACAGTTGGCGACTCTAAAACCGGAGCATCCGGAGAAAACCGTGCAGTCACAGGGAGAAGGTGTAAGCTGTGCTGGATTTCAAGGCATTGAACTCCTACCCAGAATATAGCTCCATTAACAATAATCACTGCCCAGTATCAGATACGAGTGCTGACTATTCATGCACAAGCCTCAGTGAACTGCATTGAAAATACACATGAAATCAGAATGAAACACAATCATGTCCACAACAAACATCTACAAACTTATTTTCAATGGGATCACTAAATCAATAAACTCAATTAATCAATAATTCACTAAATAAACTCATAGGGAAGATGTGGATTTTTTGGTCACCGAGCTTCTTTTTCAGTTAGTTTAGTTTAGTTTAGAGATACAGCGCGGAAACAGGCCCTTAGGGCCCACTGGGTCCGCGCCGACCAGCGATCCCCGCACACTAACACTGTCCTACGCCCACTAGGGACAATTTTTTAACATTTACCAAGCCAATTAACCTACAAACCTGTACGTCTTTGGAGCGTGGGAGGAAACTGAAGATCTCGGAGAAAACCCACTCAGGTCACGGGGAGAACGTACAAACTTCGTACGGACAGCGCCCGTAGTCAGGATCGAACCCGGGTTTCCGGCGCTGCATTCACTATAAGGCAGCAAAACTACCACTGTGCCACCATGCCCACCCTCTACGATTCTACAATATCATGAACTTTATACAAAATACAGCAACATAAAAATAAATTATTTCACTCTTGCCAAGACAAAGATGTCATTTTATTGATTCAACTAATGGAGAACGAGAGCCCTAATGGCATAGACACTTTTTAACACACCTCTTCCAAATGTACAGGGGAGAAGACATTTACATAATTACCAAAAAATGGTTATGACAAGAAAGTCATAACCTGGCATTAATAAAGCATAACTCTGACATGTGCAAACAATCCTATGAATTTTCAAACTCATCTCCACAGAAGACAATTATTTTTTTTTAGAATTGGCTGGAAGGGTACAGAGAAAATTTACGAGGATGCTGCCAGGACTCGAGGGTCTGAGCTATAGGGAGAGGTTGGGAAGGCTGGGACTCTATTCCTTGGAGTGCAGGAGGAAGAGGGGTGATCTTATGGAACTGTGTACAATCATGAGAGGAATAGATCGGGTAGATATACAACATTCTCTTGCCCAGAGTAGGGGAATCAAGGAACAGACAGAGGTTGAAGGTGAAGGGGAAAAGATTTAATAGGAATCTGAGGGATAACTTTTTCGCACAAAGGGTGGTGGCTATATGGAACGAGCTGTCAGAGGAGATACTATTGCAATGTTTAAGAAACATTTAGACAGGTACATGGATAGGACAGGTTTAGAGGGATATGGGACAAAACGCAGTCTGGTGAGACTGGTATACCTGGGACATGTTGGCCGGTGTGGGCAAGTTGGGCCGAAAGGCCTGTTTCCACACTGTATGACTCTATGGTTATGATTAAAGACTTTACAACAATAATTACAAATCAATTGAAGGTCTTTTTCTTCTCAGATCATTATTCTTGAAGTCAATGGAGTCTATAGAGGGTTTAAGTCTTCTGAACTGTCACTTAATGACAATATACTACTCCCTCCATAAAAGCCTGACATTATTTGTGGTGTAAAAATTGAGCAAGCCAATTGTGTCTTTGGAAAAGATTACTCCAATTCAGAACTGTCTTACTCAAAGCAGCCAAAGGGAGAAAAATGAAATTAGTACTCAATCAACTCAGGCCACTGGAGCCAATTAGAAAGAAAACAATTTCTCATGAATTACAGCTTCTCTTTAAATGCCTTTTGTTGACCCATGTATTAGTAAACAAGAACTCCAGTGAAAATACTTTCACAACAGATACAAACACGCAAAGATGGTGAGGCCATTGTTCATATTCATGGCAAGGAACCCTCAATTGCCATGTCATGCGTTTCATCCCTTCCCTGTGATAATGGTGGACCTTTTAGCCTTTGAGGCTTTCATGAACAATTGGATTTTGCAAATTGCATTGTACTTCACCAAAGTGACTAATCATTCCCTGGTAATTAGGCTTTTACTCTGTCTTCCACATTCAAAGCTGACTCCAAGATCACTGACCTCTTCGTGGAGGTGCCCAATTCCACACAAACCTCTATAGACAATCTCAGATTGTTCAGAGTCCTGTCAGACTTTGAGCATTGCGAGTTTAATCGGCAAAATTCTCTAAAGCTTTCGCCTTGATTCTTTGTAGGAAAACCCGATGAAAGAACAAGACTGCATGTGCATGTCTGAATCATTCCGTTCTTTATTATAGTACAGCACTTAACGCTTGGCCTTTTCAGTGTGTTTACTTCCCAAAGCTGAAGCCTCCTTCAAAATGTATGGAATTGAATGAGCCCTGTTTAAGTCGGATTCTTCTGCAAATTTAATTTAATATATGAATGATCTGATGATATTCCTGACTTACACTAATAATTCTGTTCACCCCACATAAGTAAGCGGCCATTCAGAATTCACCATTTAAAGGAAAATGAACCAAGAGTTTCTAATTAAAACAATACATTCTTCAACAATTTATGCTTTTCCACCAGCTCACAAGTAGGGTTGCCAACTTCCTCACGGGACCTCACCCAGCCAGCAGCCACGTGCTCCCGCTCCACCAATGGCAACCTCCGTTAGGCAGCGCCCGGGCCTCCGGGCCTACAGTATCTAGGCCTACAGTGGCCCCCAGGCCTAGAGTGTCCAGGCCTACAGCGGCCCCCAGGCCTAGAGTGTCCGGGCCTACAGTGGCCCCCAGGCCTAGAGTGTCTGGGCTTACAGTGTCTGGGCCTACAGTGTCCGGGCCTACAGTGTCCGGGCCTACAGCCCCCCCCCAGGCCTAGAGTGTCCAGGCCTACAGTATCCAGGCCTACAGTGGCTCCCAGGCCTAGAGTGTCTGGGCCTACAGTGTCTGGGCCTACAGTGTCCGGGCCTACAGTGTCCGGGCCTACAGTGTCCGGGCCTACAGCGCCCCCCAGGCCTAGAGTGTCCAGGCCTACAGTATCCAGGCCTACAGTGGCACCCAGGCCTAGAGTGTCCAGGCCTACAGCGGCCCCCAGGCCTAGAGTATCCAGGCCTACAGTGTCCAGGCCTACAGTGTCCGGGCCTACAGTGTCCGGGCCTACAGCGTCCCCCAGGCCTAATACAGGACAAGGGCAGTCCCATATGGGACAAACCAATTTAGCCCAATATAAGGGATGTCCCGGCTAATACGGGACAGTTGGCAACCCTAACCCCACACCTGATAATGTTGGTCCCAAGTCGGCTTATTTTTTATTCCTCTTTGCACTTGCCAACAGAACAATAAATTGTGCCAGTGTGCTAACTGGCCTGCATTTAGCAGACTAATGGGTCTGAAGTTTCAATCACACAAGTGACATCGGAGATCAATGAAGGTTGTTATCCCATCATAGATGACATCTTTCATCTGGATAACGTACCTTTCGGTCATTGCGGGGGCATGGATGGTGCTGGGGAACGTGGACCACTTTATCATTGAAAAGACTCGGGCAGACACCAGAAAAGGCAGATGCCGGTATCTTGGACAAAACACAAGGTGCTGGAGGATCTCAGTGGGTCGGGCAGCATTTGTCTTTCATGGATACGTATGCACAAATCCATAGGGAGACGCAAAACGCTGGAGAACTCAGCGGATCAGGCAGCATCTCTGGAGAGAAGGAATGGGTGACGTTTCGGGTCGAGACCCTTCTTCAGGCTGAGTAAGAAAATAACTGCAGATGCTGGTACAAATCGAAGGTATTTATTCACAAAATGCTGGAGTAACTCAGCAGGTCAGGCAGCATCTCAGGAGAGAAGGAATGGGTGACGTTTCAGGTCGAGACCCTTCTTCAGGCTGAGTTACTCCAGCATTTTGTGTTCTCCCAAAATGCTGCCTGACCTGTGGAGTTACTCCAGCGTTTTGTGTCTACCTTCGACTTAAACCAGCATCTGCAGTTCTTTCCCGCACAAATCCGTAGTTGAGTTTCAGCAAAAACTACAGGTTGCAACGAATCCTCCCCACTCAATCCATTAGGGGGAACTATTGGTCTGGGACTGGTTATGACAAGGACTAGCCCTAGGATCTGCCTGTGCATCAGGTGCAACATGCTGCATCTATCCAAGGGGTACCCGGCATGGGGGGAATACTTTGAGGGAGGGGGTAGGGGGAGGAAGAACAAAGGGGGACCTGGTGCGGGGGGGGGGGGGTGGGGAAATTGCAACATTGTCAGCGCCCTTTACGGTTGACTCTTTGCATACCTTGGGTACGCAAGCAAAGAATTTCACTGTGACTTGTGATTAAATTCAATTCAATTCCATTCAATTCAAAGAAAGAGATTTTATGTTTAGGAAGGAACTGCAGATGCTGGTTTCCACCGAAGATAGACACAAAATACTGGAGTAACTCAGCGGGACAGACAGCATCTCTGGAAAGAAGGAATTGGTGACACTTCGGGTCAAGACATGACGAAGGCTCTCGACCCTAAACGTCACCCATTCCTTCTCTCCAGAGATGCAGCCTGTCCCGCTGATTTACTCCAGCATCTTGCGTCTAAAAGATTTATGTTGACTTATTTCAAAAATGGACGTTTTATTTCAAAATGGAGGATGGTATTTTGCTTTCATTTGGACGTTTGATTAGTGCTTAATAAAGAAAAGAAACGATTCATCTGGAATGATCAAACATGATCAATTGTACCGCTCTGAAAGAAAAAAAGTATTTTAGTGGTTAGAGTTCATCACCACCACATTCCTATTCTTGTTACGTCCTACTGCAAGACTGCAGCACTTACAGCTCTCAAGAGCTATGTGTGTGCGCAAGAGACAGGGAAAAATAAAATATCCTATTCCTAATTAAGTTATCAAAGACCTCTGATCCTGTTATTACCATGCTAGCAATTCTCATTAAGACAGATAGGCAGGCTGAAGACAGCTTCATCTTTCTTCCTCTATAGATTTCACCTCGGGGTCAGCCTTGCAGCACTTGATAAGTTGTCAGCGCAAGATTCAGTCAGTTACGTACAACATAGAAACATAGAATCTGAGAAAATAGGTGCAGGAGGAGATCATTTGGCCCTTCGAGCCAGCACCACCATTCAATAGACAATAGACAATAGACAATAGACAATAGGTGCAGGAGTAGGCCATTCGGCTCTTCGAGCCAGCACCACCATTCAATGTGATCATGGCTGATCATTCACAATCAGTACCCCGTTCCTGCCTTCTCCCCATAACCCCTGTCTCTGCTATCATTAAGAGCTCTATCTAGCTCTCTCTTGAAAGCATCCAGAGAATTGGCCTCCACTGCCTTCTGAGGCAGAGAATTCCACATTGTGATCATGGCTGATCATCCACAATCAGTATCCTTTGCCTGCCTTCTCCCCATATCCCTTGATTCCGCTAGCCCCGAGAGCTCCATCTAACTCCCTTTTAAATTCATCCAGTGAATCGGCCTCCACTGCCTTCTGTGGCAGAGAATTCCACAAATTCACAACTCCCTGGGTGAAAAAGTTTTTTCTCATCTCAGTTTTAAATGGCCTCCCCTTTATTCTTAGACTGTGGCCCCTGGTTCTGGATTTCCCCAACATTGGGAACATTATTTCTTCATCTAGCTTGTCCGGTCCTTTTATAATTTTATACGTTTCCATAAGATCCCCTCTCATCCTTCTAAATTCTAGTGAATACAAGTCCAGTCTATCCAATCTTTCCTCATATGACAGTCCCCATATCCTGGGGATTAACTTTGTGAACCTACGCTGCACTGTCTCAATAGCAAGGATGTCCTTCCACAAATTAGGAGACCAAATCTGCACACAATACTCCAGATATGGTCTCACCAGGGCCCTGTACAACTGCAGAAGCACATCTTTACTCATATACTCAAATCCTCTCGTTTTGAAGGCCAACATGCCATTAGCTTTCTTCACTGCCTGCTGTACCTGCATGTTTACTTTCAGTGACTAGTGTACAAGGACACCCAGGTCACGTTGCACTTCCCTTTTTCCTAATCTGACACCATTGAGATAATAATCTGATGCCAAAGTGGATAATCTCACATTTATCTACATTATAACGCATCTGCCATGCATCTGCCCATCTGTCCAAGTCACCCTGCAACCTCCTAGCATCCTCTTCGCAGTTCACACTGCCACCCAGCTTTGTGTCATCTGCAAATTTGCTAGTGTTACTTTTAATTCCATCAGCCAAATCATTAATATATATATTGTAAACAGTTGCGGCCCCGACACTGAGCCTTGCGGCACTCCACTCGCCACTGTGCCATTCTGAAAACGACCCGTATATTCCAATTCTTTGTTTCCCGTCTGCCAACCAATTCTCTATCCATGTCAACACCCTACCCCCAATACCATCTGCTCTAATTCTACCCATTAATCTTCTGTGTGGGACCTTATCAAAGGCTTCTGAAAGTCTAGATACACTACATCCGCTGGCTCTCCTTCATCCATTTCAAAACATTCCAGAAGATTAGTCAAGCAGGATTTCCCCTTCATAAATCCATGCTGACTTGGACCAATCCTTTTACTGCTATCCAAATGCACCGTTTATACTTCTTTAATAATTGACTCCCCAGCACAGATGTCAGGCTAACTGGTCTATAATTCCCCGTTTTCTCTTGCGATCCTTTCTTGAAAAGTGGGATAACATTAGCGACCCTCCAATCCACAGAAACTGATCCTGAAACTATGGAACATTGGAAAATGATCACCAACGCCTTGAGTACCCTAAGTATACTGATGTATATACATGCAGACACAGACACACACACCACCTTCATAATGACAAGTATTTGTTGGCACGGTGGCGCAGTGGTAGAGTTGCTGCCTGACGGCGCCGGAGACCCGGGTTTGATCCCGAGTACGGGTGCTGTCTGTACGGAGTTTGTACGTTCACCCCATCACCTGTAAGGGTTTTCTCCGGGTGCTCCGGTTTCCTCCCATACTCCAAAGGCATACAAGTTTGCAGGTTAATTGGCTTGGTAACATTTTCCCAAGTGTGTGTAGGATAGTGTTAGTATATGGGGATCGCTGGTCGACGAAGGGCCTGTTTCGGCGCTGTATCTCTGAACCAAACTAATCTAAATTTAGTATATTGGCAAGGCGACTTGATTTAGCTGCTGGTCGATCTTCTCCCAGCACAGACCATGTAGTATTTCCATCAGGGCAAAGCAATCTGTTCAGCCATCCTTCACGGCTGGAAGAGTGAGGAATCATGACCTGGCCCACCCATTAAACCAAACAAGCGGTGTGAACAATAAGATGACTGGAAAGCTGTCGACTACCTGCTGTACGTTGCTTTCTTGGCCTTCTGTCGTCCGGTATTTTGACAGGTCAGTCATAAGGTCACAAGGCCAATTCGGCCCATCAAGTCAACTCCGCCATTCAATCATGGCTGATCTATCTCTCCCTCCTAAACCTTGGGTTCATTGGAGGTGGTCGTGGGGGGGAAGATGCTCCTTAAACTCCGGAGCATCTTGGACAATACGGCTCACCCCCTCCATGACATACTGGGTCAACTTGAGGAGCACCTTCAGCAACAGACTGGTCCTACCAAGATGCAGCACAGAACGCCACAGGAGATCCTTCTTCCATGTGGCTATCAAACTGTACAACTCCTCCCCCTTCTGACCCCCCCCCCACCTCCCGATCTTTGGACATCCCCAATCCTTTCCACTCGTCACTTTAATTTCATGTTTCATGTATTTGGTGTTTTATGACTGTCGGCAGATCAATTTCCCTCCTGAGATAAATAATGTTCTATCGCATCATATTGTATCGTAACCCGACTCACCTGCCTTCCCCCCATAACCCCTGACACCCGAACTAATTAAGAATCTATCCATCTCTGCCTTAAAAACATCCATTGACTTGGCCTCCCCAGCCTTCTGTGGCAAAGAATTCCACATTCTTTCTGAGGAGCACAAGGAATGCCCGACTCTCCTGCCCCAGTGAAATGTATAAATGCTATCCTAGTCCTTGGCAGCCTGCCCCAAGGGCAGCAATTGACAATTCCTTTCAGTAATGCATCAGAAAACATGGTTATGCTTCATTTAATGGATGGCTTTTCACCGAGACACTTTCTGGGTATCGTGAATACCAGCTGTAAATTGATTTAATAAAAAGGGAAAAGATTTTACTCCAGATTTTCATCAGCATTTAATTTTATTAGCTCCAAGGCATTATAAGAGAGGAAATTGAAGTTCGAAACATCTTTCCTTACCGCTGAAGTTCCCAATTACTAACCAAGGACATATTTTAACTTTGTTGTAAGGCAGAGAATGTAGCAACTAACTTACAGCGCGAGAAATCCTGCCTCACAGCGCGAGAGATCCTGACCTCGAGTGCTGCCTGTGTGGAGTTTACACATTCTCCTTGTCACTGCGTGGGGTTTTTATTTCCGGGTGCTCTATTTTCTCTCACATCCCAAAAGATGTACGGGTCTGAAGGTTAATTGCCTTCTGTAAATTTCCCAGAGTGTTGAGGGACTGCATGAGAAAGTGAGATAACGTAGAACAGTGGCAATAAAAGGCGCCATTTCAGGTTGGCTGCCAGTGACGAGTGGAGTTCCGCAAGGATCGCTGCCAGGGCCGCTTCTCTTCACGTTGTATATATTAACGACCAGGATAAGGGGATTGAAGGCTTTGTGGCCAAGTTTGCGGCTGATGCTAAGCTGATGCTCAGATGGGTGGAGGGGCGGGCAGTGTAGACAATAGGTGCAGGAGTAGGCCATTCGGCCCTTCGAGCCAGCACCACGATTCAATGTGATCATGGCTGATCATCCACAATCAGTACCCCGTTCCTGCCTTCTCCCCATACCCCCTGACTCCGCTATCCTTAAGAGCTCTATCTAGCTCTCTCTTGAATGAATTCAGAGAATTGGCCTCCACTGCCTTCTGAGGCAGTGAATTCCACAGATTCACAACTCTCTGACTGAAAACGTTTTTCCTCATCTCCGTTCTAAATGGCCTACCCCTTATTCTTAAACTGTGGCCCCTGGTTCTGGACTCCCCCCAACATTGGGAACATGTTTCCTGCCTCTAACGTGTCCAACCCCTTAATGTGTAGAGGAAGCAAGGACTCTGCAGAAGGACTTGGACAGGCTGGGAGTGTGGGCAGAGAAGTGGCAGATGAAATTCAGTGTGGCAAAGTGCGGAGTCATGCATTTTGGTAATAAGAATAAAGGCGTAGATTATTTTCAAAATGGAGAGAGAATCCAGGAATAGGAGGTGCAAAGGGACTTGGGAGTACTGGTGCAGGACTCCCAAAAAGTTAATTTGCAAGTCGAATCGGTAGTAAGGAAGGCAAATTCAATGCTAGCATTTATATCAAGAGGACTGGAATAGAAAAACAGGGATGCAATGCTGAGGCTCTATAAGGCGCTGGTCAGGCAGCATTTGGAGTACTGTGACCAAATTTGGGCCCCACATCTGAGGAAGGATGTGCTGGCTCTGGAGAGGGTCCAGAGGAGGTTTACAAGAATGATTCCAGGAATGAGTGGGTTAGCATATGATGAGCGTTTGACAGCACTGGGCCTGGAGTTCAAAAGGTTGAGGGAGGACCTCATTGAAACTTACAGAATAATGAACGGCATAGATAGAGTGGATGTGGAAAGGATGTTTCCACTGGTGGGAGAGTCTAGGACCAGAAATCACAGCCTCAGAATTGAAGGGTGCTCTTTTAGCAAGGAGGTGAGAAGGAACTTCTTTAGTCAGAGGGTAGTTAATCTGTGGAACTCATTGCTGTGGAGGCCAAGTCAATGGATATTTTTATAGAGGAGATAGATAAATTCTTGATTAGAACGGGTGTCAAGGGTTATGGGTAGAAGGCAGAAAAATGGGATTAGGAGGCAGAGATCAGCCATGATTGAATGGCGGAGTGGACTCGATGGGCCAAATAGCCTAATTCTACTCCTGTAACTTGTAAACCTGTGAAGCCACAGGACCCTGAAAGCTTTGATCACCAGGTTCAAAAACAGCCGCTTCCCAGCTATGACCAGGTTCTTGAACATTACACAACACTGGAGGGCGGTCACGGTGGCACAGCGGTAGAGTTGCTGCCTTACAGCGAATGCAACGCCGGAGACCCGAGTTCAATCCCGACTACGGGTGCTGTCTGTATGGAGTTTGTACGTTCTCCCCGTGACCTGCGTGGGTTTTCTCCGAGATCTTCGGTTTCCTCCCACACTCCAAAGACGTGCAGGTTTGTAGGTTAATTGGCTTGGTAAATGTAAAAATTGTCCCTAGTGTGTGTAGGATAGTGTTAGTGTGCGGGGATCGCTGGTCGGCGCGGACCCGGTGGGCCAAAGGGCTTGTTTCCGTGCTGTTTCCTTAAACTAAACTAAACTAACCAGTACCTCAGCAACTACGATCTTCTATGAACTACATTTTTGGTTGCAAAATGGACTTTGGTTTTGCACTATATGGTTACCTACTATTACAGTAATTAATTTGTATTATTGTTTTATTACATATTTAGGCGTGTGTCATTGCATTAACGGGCTTGTTAAGCTGCAGCAGGTGAGAATTTCATTGTTCCATTACCAGTACATGTGACAATTAAACACACTTCACTCTTTTGATTCTTGACTCAAATAGCAATGAGATAAATGAGCAGCTAATTTCTTCAATCGTTTAGGCTGCCAGATAAATGTAAGCCAAAACACAAGGGAGAATTCACCTGGCTTTCGTTGAAGAGGGTAGTTTAAGTCACTGTCAAGGCGGCACAGTGGCATGGCGGTAGAGTTGCTGCCTCCCAGCGCCAGAGGCCCGGGTTCTATCTTGATTACGGGTGCTGTCTGTACGGAGTTTGTACGTTCTCCATGTGTTCCAATTTGTTCCCACGCTCCAAAGATGTACGGGTTTGTAGGCTGAATGGCTTCTGTAAATTGTAAATTGTCCCCAGTGTGTAGGATAGTGCTAGTGTGATCGCTGGTTGGCGTGGATTCGGTGGGTGGGAGGGCCTGTTTCCACGCTGCATCTCTGAAGTCTAAAGAATGATGCATCTCCAAAAATACGTTGGACTTTATGACATCCTGGATTTTATGCTCGTCTCTTGGAGTGATTCTCAATAATTCTCACACAGGTGAGAAAGTGCTATCTCTGGGTCAAAGCCAATAGCTGCCACTTAATTCATGACACAATAGACAATAGACAATAGGTGCAGGAGGAGGCCATTCGACCCTTCGAGCCAGCACTGCCATTCACCGTGATCATGGCTGATCATCCACAATCAGTACCCCGTTCCTGCCATCTCCCCATATCCTTTGACTCCTCCGCTAGCAAGAGTGTTTAATTGTCAAATGTACCGAAACGGAACAATGAAATTCTCAGCTTGCATTACATTCAAACAACATGCCTAAAAATAATAATTTCATCTTTAATTTATCTGCATTACAAGTTCTGAAAATATATCCAAATTTGCTAATGATACAAACAAGGATGCGAAAAGACTTTAGAGAGGGAGAGAGAAACGGAATGGATGGGAAATAATATGGGAGATGGAATATATGGTGGAAAAGTTCTTGATCAATAAAATGCTGCAAAGGGGTGCTGTTCAGAGGTAGAGGTGGAAACAAAGATTTGCAGATGCTGGTTAATACACAAAAGGACGCAAAGTGCTGGAGTGACAGGTCAGGCAGCACCTCTGGAAAACATGGATAGGTGACGTTTTGGGTCGAGACTATTCTTCTGTCTGAAGATAGGTCTTGACCCCAAAATGCCATCTCTCCATGTTCTTCACAGATTCTGCCTGCCCTGTTCAGAGGGACCTAGGTTCATTGCAATCAAAGCATTGATTATTAATATGCAGGGTGCG
Organism: Rhinoraja longicauda; assembly: GCF_053455715.1. Classification (NCBI taxonomy): domain Eukaryota; kingdom Metazoa; phylum Chordata; class Chondrichthyes; order Rajiformes; family Arhynchobatidae; genus Rhinoraja; species Rhinoraja longicauda. Next base: position 66,008,352 of record NC_135961.1, on the reverse strand, counting down.
GCAAATATTTTGAAAGGCATAACGCAATGTGCTGGCGTAACTCAATGGGTTAGGCAGTGTCTCTGGAGGGCATGGGCAGGTGATGCTTCAGGTTGGCAAAGGGTTCTGTGCAAAAAGATCACCACTCCATATTCTCCAGAGAAGGAACTGCAGATGCTGGTTTAAACCGAAGATAGACACACAAAGCTGGAGTAACTCAGCGGGACAAGCAGCATCTCTGGAGAGAAGGAATGGGTGACGTTTGGGGTCGAGACCCTTCTTCAGACTGGTTATGGATAAGGGAAACGAGAGATATAGATGGTGATGTGGAGAGATAAAGAACAATGAATGGGGGAGCAGCGAGAGAGGATGTTGCAGGACTCTCCTTGGAGAGAGGAGGAGAACTTCTTCAAAGTAAACCTACCTTGAGGAGATTAAGCAGTGGAGGGTGTTTTTTAAAGCCAGGGAATTTTTTCAACATAAAGCTCAATCAAAATGTTTGCTGTACTGTCTCCTCCAGTTGCTAGCCACTTGATAACGTTCATCTTTCAACACTGAAATCAAGATTTAATTTTCACCGTAATCCACAATTTTTAAGAAATAAAGTACGGTATACTTCCAAACCCCAAAATTGTCAGCATTTGTTTCACCAAACATACGCTTCAAACCCGCAAATGTTTCTGGACATAAATTTTTGGCAACAAATTCACATTACAATTCTGATAAATATTCCAATTATATACCCACTAGTACAAATAACCAGCCCTCAATGACAGCAATTATGGTCTGTAGTTTCAACTTAAGTGTTCAATTGTTTCGTACATTTCATTTTGAAGAAATCAATAAAATTTCACCTCTGTCACATTTGATAAATGAAAAACACAAATTTAATATGACTGAATGAAGACAAATGGAAATGAAGCTTTCATTCTGAACAAAAATTGCAATCAACATCCTGTTGAAATTGGGGAAGTAAATTAAAAAGCAGTTATATAGTATGAGAAAATAAACAAAATAAATGCCATGTATTCCATTTTATTTTGGGTTACACTTTCCATCTCCCTCTGAAATTAAGGTCATTGACTTAAAACGCTCGGTCAATTGCTCGGCCCATAGATATTATCTGACCACCTGAGGATATTTAGCTTTTACTTTCAAAAACCCTTCAACATATTTTTTTAAACAGGATGTTGACTGCAATGTTGAGTCCGTGCCGCCCAGCAATCCCCGCACATCAACACTATCCTACACACACTAGGGACAATTTTTACATTTTACCCAGTCAATTAACCTACAAACCTGCACGTCTTTGGAGTGTGGGAGGAAACCGAAGATCTCGGAGAAAACCCACGCGGGTCACGGGGAGAACGTACAAACTCCGTACAGACGGCGCCCGTAGTCAGGATCGAACCTGTGTCTCAGGCATTGCATTCGCTGTAAGGCAGCAACTCTACCGCTGCGCCACTGTGCCATATGTTTTTCGAAATATTAAAACTTTGAAAGCTTCGCAGGAGAGTAAATGTAATGCTGAATATGGTAAAGAGAATCATTATGTGTGCAATGGTGCAGCTGGTGTAGTCACTGCCTCACAGTGTCAGAGTCCCGGGATCAATGCTGAGCTCGGGATCCGTATGTGTGGAATTTGCACGTTCCCCATGTCACAGAGTCATAGAGTGATACAGTGCGGTAACAGGCCCTTCGGCCCAACTCGCCCACACCGGCCAACAATGTCCCAGCTATACTCATCCCACTTGCCATCACTTGGTCCATAACCCTCCAAACCTGTCCTATCCATGTACCTGTCCAACTGTTTCTTAAACGATGGGATAATTTAGTCCCAACCTCAACTACCTCCTCTGGCAGCTTGTTCCATACACCCACCACCCTCTGTGTGAAAAGGTTACCCCTCGGATTTAATAGACAATAGACAATAGGTGCAGGAGGAGGCCATTCTGCCCTTCGAGCCAGCACCGCCATTCAATGTGATTGTGGCTGATCATTCTCAATCAGTACCCCGTTCCTGCCTTCTCCCCATACCCCCTGGCTCCGCTATCCTTAAGAGCTCTATCTAGCTCTCTCTTGAATGCATTCAGAGAATTGGCCTCCACTGCCTTCTGAGGCAGAGAATTCCACAGATTCACAACTCTCTGACTGAAAAAGTTTTTCCTCATCTCAGTTCTAAATGGCCTACCCCTTATTCTTAAACTGTGGCCCCTTGTTCTGGACTTCCCCCAACATTGGGAACATGTTTCCTGCCTCTAACGTGTCCAACCCCTTAATAATCTTATATGTTTCGATAAGATCCCCTCTCATCCTTCTAAATTCCAGTGTATTCCTATTAAATCTTTTCCCCTTCACCTTGAACCGATGTCCTCTGGTCCTCGATTCCCCTACTCTGGGTAAAAGACTGTGCATCTACCCGATCTATTCCTCTCATGTTTTTGTACACCTCTATAAGATCTCCCCTCATCCTCTTGCGCTCCAGGGAATGTGACCGTGTGAGTTTGTTCTGGGTGTGATGTTTGCCACCCACATCCCAAAGATGTGCAGGTTTCAACATTAATTGGTCTCTGTGAAAAAAAAAATCAATGCGTGCGGGGTGAGTGGATGTGAAAGTGGGAAAGCATAGAATTAGTGTGAACAATGGTCGGCATAGACTCAGTGGGCTGAAGGATCCGTTTCCATGCTGCACCTCTACATTAAGTACGAGAGGTTCAGACTAACACGCTGTTTTAACTCACTGGAAAGATTGAACAACCGGGCTCTTTTGTGCAAGTGAAGGGAAGTTACAGGAGGCAATGTCCACATACATTTGCTTCCTAGGAGAAATCCTATGTTTGGAAACTGCAAAGAAACTCAGAACATCTGGTTCAAGTGGATAACACACTAATCTGTTAAGCTGGCAAAACTACCTTCCACGGGGAGTTGACTAGACGATTTACTCTTTCCACCCATGTTATCTGGAATAGAAGATCAAAAACCTGCTCAGTGTGTTCGATGAAGAAGGCACAGTGCATGATAATCTGAAATTAATTATTATAAAGTGCATTTTAGAATACCATAAGACACTCCAGTTACCTGATTAGCACCAGTGTTCAAATGAACAAATCCGCTTTCTCATTCAAACAACTTTTAGCAAGTTTTGTATTTGTCATTCATACAATAACATTGATGCAATGACAGATAGACGCAAAATCCTGGAGTTACTCAGCAGGACAGGCCACTGAGTTACTCCAGCATTTTGTCTGTATCTTTGGTATAAACCTGCATCTGCAGTTCATTGGTATTTACTTACTGCTAGTACTTGGTCAGGGGAATGTCAGACTACTGAACAGTAGCTAGGGAATAGAAAATAGGTGCAGGAGCAGGCCATTCGGCCCTTCGACCACAGTCCCAATTTTCCAACATACCTCATTGCAGACATTGGTCTGGTTTCCTGGAACTGTAATGCTTCAATACAGAGAAACTATATTCTGTGCTCTGGTATTTTCCCTTTTTGCTCTCCCTGTTATATTTGTGTTTGGCTTGGAGGTATTCATGTACAGTATTATCGGACTTGACTGGAAAGCTTTTCACTGTATCTTGGTACACGTGACAATCATACATCATAAGTGTCAGTGTGCGGGGATCGCTGGTCGGCGCGGACTCGGTGGGCCGAAGGGCCCCGTATCTTGAAACTAAACTACCAACTCCAATTTTGCCCTTCTCTGCTGTATCAGTCAAGGGTTTAGAAGCTGCCAAGTTGGACTCCACTCTGTGAATGGCAAACACTGCCCAGCATGGTGTTTTAGTTTTAGAAATGCAGCGGGGAAACAGGCCCTTCGGCCCACAGAGTCCGCACCAACCAGCGATCCCCGCACATTAACACTATACCTACACACACTAGGGACAATTTACACATGCACCAAGCCAATTAACATACATACCTGGATGTCTTTGGAGTGTGGGAGGACACCAAAGATAGACAATAGACAATAGACAATAGGTGCAGGAGTAGGCCATTCAGCCCTTCGAGCCAGCACCGCCATTCAATGCGATCATGGCTGATCACTCTCAATCAGTACCCCGTTCCTGCCTTCTCCCCATACCCCCTCACTCCGCTATCCTTAAGAGCTCTATCCAGCTCTCTCTTGAAAGCATCCAACGAACTGGCCTCCACTGCCTTCTGAGGCACAGAATTCCACACCTTCACCACTCTCTGACTGAAAAAGTTCTTCCTCATCTCCGTTCTAAATGGCCTACCCCTTATTCTTAAACTGTGGCCCCTTGTTCTGGACTCCCCCAACATTGGGAACATGTTTCCTGCCTCTAATGTGTCCAATCCCCTAATTATCTTATATGTTTCAATAAGATCCCCCCTCATCCTTCTAAATTCCAGTGTATACAAGCCCAATCGCTCCAGCCTTTCAACATACGACAGTCCCGCCATTCCGGGAATTAACCTAGTGAACCTACGCTGCACGCCCTCCATAGCAAGAATATCCTTCCTCAAATTTGGAGACCAAAACTGCACACAGTACTCCAGGTGCAGTCTCACCAGGGCCCGGTACAACTGTAGAAGGACCTCTTTTCTCCTATACTCAACTCCTCTTGTTACGAAGGCCAACATTCCATTGGCTTTCTTCACTGCCTGCTGTACCTGCATGCTTCCTTTCATTGACTGATGCACTAGGACACCCAGATCTCGTTGAACTCCCCCTCCTCCTAACTTGACACCATTCAGATAATAATCTGCCTTTCTATTCTCAATTCCAAAGTGAATAACCTCATACTTATCTACATTAAACTGCATCTGCCATGTATCCGCCCACTCACACAACCTGTCCAAGTCACCCTGCAGCCTTATTGCATCTTCCTCACAATTCACACTACCCCCCAGCTTAGTATCATCTGCAAATTTGCTAATGGTACTTTTAATCCCTTCGTCTAAGTCATTAATGTATATTGTAAATAGCTGGGGTCCCAGCACCGAACCTTGCGGTACCCCACTGGTCACTGCCTGCCATTCCGAAAGGGCCCCATTTATCCCCACTCTTTGCTTTCTGTCTGTCAACCAATTTTCTATCCATGTCAGTACCCTACCCCCAATACCATGTGCCCTAATTTTGCCCACTAATCTCCTATGTGGGACCTTGTCGAAGGCTTTCTGAAAGTCGAGGTACACCACATCCACCGACTCTCCCCTGTCAATTTTCCTAGTTACATCCTCAAAAAATTCCAGTAGATTTGTCAAGCATGATTTCCCCTTCGTAAATCCATGCTGACTCGGAATGATCCCGTTACTGCTATCCAAATGCTCAGCAATTTCGCCTTTTATAATTGACTCCAGCATCTTCCCCACCACTGATGTCAGACTAACTGGTCTATAATTACCCGTTTTCTCTCTCCCTCCTTTCTTAAAAAGTGGGATAACATTTGCTATCCTCCAATCCACAGGAACTGATCCTGAATCTATAGAACATTGAAAAATGATCTCCAATGCTTCCACTATTTCTAGAGCCACCTCCTTAAGTACTCTGGGATGCAGACCATCAGGCCCTGGGGATTTATCAGCCTTCAGTCCCATCAGTCTACCCACAACTATTTCCTGCCTAATGTGGATTTCCTTCAGTTCCTCCATCACCCTAGGTTCTCCGGCCCCTAGAACATTTGGGAGATTGTGTGTATCTTCCTCAGTTAAGACAGATCCAAAGTAACGGTTTAACTCGTCTGCCATTTCTTTGTTCCCCATAATAAATTCCCCTGTTTCTGTCTTCAAGGGACCCACATTTGCCTTGACTATTTTTTTCCTCTTCACGTACCTAAAAAAACTTTTGCTATCCTCCTTTATATTATTGGCTAGTTTACCCTCGTACCTCATCTTTTCTCCCCGTATTGCCTTTTTAGTTAACTTTTGTTGCTCTTTAAAAGAGTCCCAATCCTCTGTCTTCCCACTCTTCTTTGCTATGTTATACTTCCTCTCCTTAATTTTTATGCTGTCCCTGACTTCCCTTGTCAGCCACAGGTGTCTCTTACTCCCCTTAGAGTCTTTCCACCTCTTTGGAATAAATTGATCCTGCAACCTCTGCATTATTCCCAGGAATACCTGCCATTCCTGTTCTACCGTCTTCCCTGCTAGGGCCTCCTTCCAGATCTTGGAGAAAACCCACGCAGTCACGGGGAGAACGTACAAACTCCGTACAGACAGCACCCGTAATCGGGATGGAACCCGGGTCTCTGGCGCTGCGCCACCGTGGCCGTGTGTTGGTGATGGAGTGGCTGAATGTTTAGGATGATGGATGGCGTGCTATTCCAGTGGGCTGCTGTGAGCTGGACGGACTCCAGCTTATTTTAACACAGGAAAATTAATTGGCACACAGGGATTTACAGAAACAAAGGTTGACATAAAAGCTTGACATGAAGCATGGTAACAGCTTAGGGCTTGTTTGCTTATCAAAATTAGGTAAGTAAAATACAGGCACTGCACCCACAACCCTGCCTCTTGCCTGAATCATTAGATGGTGTGTTTAAGCTTCACTCCAGGGACCTAGACACAATAAGCTACCCTGACACTGTAAAGTCTTATAGAGACCCAAAGAGTCATACTGTGTGGAAACAGGCCCTTCAGCCCAACTTGCCCATGCCGACCAACATGCCCCATCTACAGATACCTTCTTCAGACTGAGAGTCAGGGGAAAGGGAAACAAGAGATATAGACGGTGATATAGAGAGACATAGATCACATGAATTAAAGACATAGAGTCATAGAATGACTCAGCGTGGAAACAGGTCTTTCGGCCCAACTTGGCCACACCGGCCAACAATGTCCCAGCTGCCTACATTCTGCCCATCTATATACTAAAACTCTCGTTTGTTTGTTCGTTTGTTCCTGAACTACAGCCAAAATGGTACATGATAGTGTGACAATTTTAGGCCCACCTTACTCACCATCGTCCCTTTGGTGCTAATGGAAGAAGTTTCATTGAAATCGGCGTTTTATTTTTAAAGTTATTCACATTTTAAAGTTTAAATCTATCTCCTAGGGAGGGAGGGAGTGAGGGAGGGAGGGGCTGGAGGGAGGTAGGGGGGGGAGGGAGGATAAGGGGGGTTGAGGGGGATGGAGTGGGGGGGGAAGGGGGGAGGGGAATGGGGGGAGGGGAGTGGAGGGGAGGGAGGAGGGACGGGGAGGGGGGAGGGAGGAGGGGGAGGAGAGGGTGCTGCACCAATGCAGGAGAGGTTTGGGCCCAACGGGTCCACTTGGTCTAGTATCTCTCTAAACCTGTCCTATCCGTGTACCTGTCAAAATGTCTTTTAAATGTTGTGATCGTACCTGTCTCAACTACCTCCTCCGGCAGCTCGTTCTGTACACCTACCACCCTTTGTATTAAATAGTTGAGTTCACGTTATCGTCACTTTTGTTGCGTGCTAACCAGTGAGCGGAAAGACAATACATGATTACAATCGAGCCGTCCACAGTGTACGGATACAGTGTTGCCCCTCAGGTTCCTATTAAATCTTTCCCCTCTCACCTTAACCCTGTGTCCTCTAGTTTTTGATTCCCCTACTCTGGGTATAAGACTCTGTGAATTCATCCTGCCCATTCCCCTCGAGACCAAGGCCCTGCTGCTCCTTCAGTTGAACATAATATATTCTGGCACCATTTTGAAGATTAGGGTTGTTATCATCAGTGTTGTGGCCAAACCCTCAATCAAAGTATTTATTACATGGATCAAATCACAACTGGCACCCACATTTCCTCTATATTATAAGAGTCGTGGCATAATGAAAGATTCAATATAAATGCAAAGTTGCCCTCCTTTCTGCCACTGACTATCACCATTGCTTGACCTGGGTGGTGATGCTTTTTCACGACTTGTTTACCTTCAATTTTTGTACATTCAATCCTTCACACAAGATAAACAACTCAAGGAAGGGCGGCACGGTGGCGCAGCGGTAGAGTTGCTACCTCACAGCGCCAGAGACTCGGCTTCAATCCTGACTACGGGCGCAGTCTGTACGGAGTTTGTACGTTCTCCCCATGGCCTGCGTGGGTTTCCTCCAGGCGCTCCAGTTTACTCCCGCACTCCAAAGACGCACAGGTTTGCAGGTTAATTGGCTTATTAAAATTGTAAATTGTCCCTGTTTTGTGTAGGATAGTGTTGATGTGCGGGGATCGCAGGTCGGCGCGGACTCGGTGGGGCGTTTCCACGCTGTGTCTCTAAAATCACACTCAGGAACAGGACAACCATATGTTGTGATTGTATGATATATTTTTATTCAAGTCTGCCATATTTTCCCGTTTTTGGCATCTCTCGGAAGATGATATGGCAGTGGTGGTGACGGCACAGTGGCGCAGCGGTTGAGTTGCTGCCTTACAGCGCCAGAGACCCAGACTAAGGGTGCTGTTTGTACGGAATTTGTGCGTTCTCCCCTTGACCGCGTGGATTTTCTCCGGGTGCTCTGGGTTTTCTCCAAAGACGAACAGGTTTGTAGGTTGACAAAATGCTGGAGTAACTCAGCAGGTCAGGCAGCATCTCGGGAGAGAAGGAATGGGTGACGTTTCGGGTCGAGACCCTTCTTCAGACTGATGTCAGGGGAGGGGGGCGGGGCAAAGATAGCATGTAGTCGGAGAACTGGGAAGACTAGCGGGAGAACTGGGAAGGGGGAGGGGATAGAGAGGGGAAGCAGGGACTACCTGAAGTTAGAGGTCAATGTTCATACCGCTGGGGTATAAACTGCCCAAGTGTAAATTGTCCCTATGTGTTTATTTATTCCCGCCTCACAACTCTTTCAGTTGTACATATTTAAACTGTACGATAGCAAAAAACATGTACATCAAATTGTAGCGAACAGGTTCCCTAACAACAGATGTCATGTTAAAATATGGTGCGTTACTGTTCATAGTTTCAGTATAACCATGTTAATCCTTTCCAATGCTAGCATCTAAGTGGTTCGGATTACCACACTCACTGTATTTTTGGATGTCATGCCTTCTCAATTCCCCAAGTCTCACTCATGCTCATCAAGATTTAGCACAAAGGGTGGCGCAGCGGTAGAGTTGCTGCCTTACAGCACTTACGGCACCGGAGGCCCGGGTTCCATCCCGACTACGGGTGCTGTCTGTACGGAGTTTGTACGTTCTCCCCGTGACCCGCGTGGGTTTTCTCCGAGATCTTCGCTTTCCTCCCACACTCCAAAGATGTACAGGTTTGCAGGTAAATTGCCTTGGTATAAGTGTCAATTGTCCCTAGTGTGCGTTAGATAGTGTCAATGTGCGGGGATCGCTAGTCGGTGCGGACTCGGTGGGCCGAAAGGCCTGTTTCCGCGCTGTATCTTTAAACTAATCTAAACTAAATGTCTGGGTGACGTTTCGGGTCAAGACCCTTCTTCAGTCTGAGATGCTGCCTGACCCGCTGAGTTACTCCAGCATTTTGTGTCCACCTTCGATTTAAACCAGCATCTGCAGGGTTTTTTTCCGTAAACTAAATGTCTAATCAATTCTAATGGATATTAAACATTGTTTTCTTCCATTCTTCAGCCCTGTTGCTCTGCAAATGTCTCCAGTCTCTTTATACACAACATATTGTCACGCGTGGACAGAAAATATACTCCATTTGATTTTTCATTGTATTGATTGAAAGATACAGCTTGGAAACAGGCCTTTCGGCCCACCGAGTCCATGCCGTCCATCGATGGCCCGGTCACACTAGTTCTATGTTATCCCACATTCACGTCCACACCCTGCACACCAGAGACAATTTGCAGAGGGCCAAAATAACCTACAAAGCCGCACGTCTTTGAGACGGTGGGGGGAAACCGGAGCACCCGGGAGGAAACCCACAAGGGTCACAGAGAGAACGTGCAAACTCCACACAGACAGCAGCGGGGGTGAGGATCGAACCTGGGTCTCTGGGGCAATGAGGCAACAGCTCTACCAGCCGCACTGTGCATTTCCTTCAGAAATATCACTGAGTTAATTACACGATAAAAATCAAATAACCGTACAAATCCATTTAGGTTAAGTATTGCAATTTGTGAAAATATCAGTCAATAAGGCGAAATACACGGTCCTCTTCAGAAGCATGAACTTCTATATTTGTACATTTACGCGTGGTGGTACAGTACTTGTAGAATTTCTCCCCTCTGAGTGAATCCTCCTCTCCACTGCACTTTTAATGGTACTGGTCGGGCACACACAAATGCAAGTGGTCCACTCCCCCCCAACTCCCCAAAGTCACATTACAAAACAAACAAGCAGATCAATACTCCGCACACAATCCCACTTGTCATATCTGCATCATTGGTTTTGAAATCTCATTCCCATACTTTAAGATGATAATTCTTTTTAACTTAAACAGTATTTGCTCTCTGATCCTTTTCAATTGTTTAAATGTAATTTGCTGGTGGTATTGATGCAGCAACTGGTGGCGCAGCGGTAGAGTTGCAGCCTCACGGCGCCAGAGACCCGGGCTCCATCCCGACTACGGGCGTTGTCTGAACAGAGTTTGTACGTTCACCAGTGACCTGTGCGTTTTCTCCGAGATCTTTGGTTTCCTCCCACACGCCAAAGACGTACAGGTTTGTAGGTTAATTGGCTTGGTATAAGTATAAATTGTCCCTAGTATGTGTAGGATAGCATTATTGTGCGGGGATCGCTGGTCGGTGCGGACTCGGTGGGCCAAAGGGTCTGTTTCCGTGCTGTATCTCTAAACTAAACTAAACTGAATATGTGTACATTGATGCTAGTTGACTACATTAAAACTGTAAAAATCTTTTTTTAACAGTGGCAATGGCATAAAGCTCCACAATGCCTCAGATGTAATGTGATTCTGATATACCTGCCTGTCTAGTAATGACAAATGGTTTCCACCACACACTTATCTCATCTTTCAGAATGCCTGTGGTTTGCCCTTGACTTGCAGAACACCAACATCACAAGGAACACATCTGCAGCTTAGATTACCAGTGTCCTTTTGTTATCAGGGGGCAAGATCCAGCTTCAGGCACCATGTAAAGGTTTATTGGGTTTATGTGATGGACTCCGACACACATTTGCAAGGCATCAACACAGGAAATGCCTGACTTTATGCATTTTTCCTTTCCCAGGATTGATTTTCCTTGTAAATATTAAGCACACATTCTCAGAGAAAGAATATAGGCAGAATAAACCACAGTTTAATTCAAAACAAAAGTTAGGAAGTCTGATAGCTTTGTTAACCGAGGTCAATAGTTATTGAGAAGCCTGAGATGATGTGTGGGTTGGCAGAACGCTAATGTAGGTTGATTATGATACTGTTAAGCTGTAGCAAATAAGAATTCCATTGTTCTCTTTAGTTTTAGTTTAGTTTAGAAATACAGCACGGAAACAGGCCATTCAGCCCACCGAGTCCGTGCCGACCAGCAATCCCCGCATGCAATACACACTTGGGGCAATTTACAGGTATATAATCCTCCAACACTTCCGCCACCTCCAACGGGATCCCACTACTGGCCACATCTTCCCATCTCCTCCCCTCTCTGCTTTCCGCAGAGACCGTTCCCTCCGCAACTCCCTGGTCCACTCGTCCCTTCCCACCCAAACTACCCTCTCCCCCGGTACTTTCCCCTGCCACCGCAGGAGATGCAACACCTGTCCCTTTACCTCCCCCCTCGACTCCATCCAAGGACCCCGACAGTCTTTTCAGGTGAGGCAGAGGTTCACCTGCACGTCCTCCAACCTCATCTACTGTATCCGCTGTTCCAGGTGTCAACTTCTGTACATTGGCAAGACCAAGCGCAGGCTCGGCGATCGTTTTGCTGAACACCTCTGCTCAGTCCGCCTGAACCAACCTGATTTCCCGGTTGCTCAGCACTTTAACATCCCCTCCCATTCTCAATCTGACCTTTCTGTCCTGGGCCTCCTCCATTGTCAGAGTGAGGACCAGCACAAATTGGAGGAACAGCACCACATATTTCGCTTGGGCAGTTTACACCCCAGCGGTATGAACATTGACTTCTCTATCTTCAAATAGTCCTTGCTTTCCCCCTCTCTCTCCATCCCGTCCCCCTTCCCAGTTCTCCCACCAGTCTTACCGTCTCCGACTACATTCTATCTCTGTCCCGCCCGCTCCCCTGACATCAGTCCGAGGAAGGGTCTCGACCCAAAACGCCACCCATTCCTTCTCTCCAGATGCTGCCTGTTCCACTGAGTTACTCCAGCATTTTGTGTCGACCTAGTGGCAATTTACATTTATACCAAGCCAATTATCCAACAGTACGAACCTGTATGTCTTTAGCGTGTGGGGAGAAACCGGAGCTCCCAGAGAAAACCTAGGCAGGTCACGGGAAGAACATACAAACTCTGTACAGACTGCAGCCATAGTCAAGATTGAACCCGGGCCTCTTTCGCTGTAAGGCAGCAACTCTACCGCTGCGCCACCGTGCCGCCCATGATTGTTCTTTTGCAAATTGTTTTCTTGATATTGTGGAGAAAGGCAATTAGTGACTTTTCGGGTCGAGACCTTTCTTCAGACTCTTCTGACAATTAAACACAATAGACAATAGGTGCAGGAGGAGGCCATTCGGCCCTTCAAGCCAGCACCGCCATTCAATGTGATCATGGCTGATCATTCTCAATCAGTACCCCGTACCTGCCTTCTCCCCATACCCCCTGACTCCGCTATCCTTAAGAGCTCTATCTAGCTCTCGCTTGAATGCATTCAGAAAATTGGCCTCCACTGCCTTCTGAGGCAGAGAATTCCACAGATTCACAACTCTGACTGAAATTATTTGTTTCCTCATCTCCGTTCTAAATGGCCTACCCCTTATTCTTAAACTGTGGCTCCTGGTTCTGGATACCTCCAACATTGGGAACATGTTTCCTGCCTTTAACATGTCCAACCCCCTAATAATCTTATACGTTTCGATAAGATCCCCTCTCATCCTTCTAAATTCCAATGTATACAAGCCTAGGTATACACCTTTGTTTCTTGAATAATAACAGTGCACCTTTCTACCATTGTACCTTTTCGGTTATAAGGTTTTACTGTATGGTATAAGTTAATGTAAATGCTGTAACAATCACCCTACCCTGTGCAAATGGCTCTATGCAACACAGCTCTACTTTCCTCAACATTAGTTCTCAGAAATTGTGAACTTGAGCATGGGATTCTTGAATAATGTATTATATTAACACGCATCTACCATTCATATTTTATCATTACATTTTCTAATTTAAAACTTAATGAATGACATACATAAATTCAGCAAACTGATATCATTTTGGAGATCAATAATGTTAAATGATTGCACCTCATTTAGGGTAATGACTTTGTTCACAATTGAGTAATTTGCCAAAATTCAAAAGCTGGCACAATTACAAGTAAGCCAAATGAGGTAACTAGCAATTTCTCGCATTAAAGAAACTAAATTATTTTTTGCTCTGAATGTTTTCTTTGTGTACTACATTCTTTTCAAATGGACTATTGACTAACTCTGCACCACAGACAACTAAAAATAAGTTAATAAGCTCGCTATTTGTACAGCCATAACACTGCAGAAGTAATACAAAATGTACAACATCGCTGAATTTGGCTGTACATGATATGGACAATGAGATGGAGCAGACTTTTAGTTTTAGTATAGTTTAGTTTAGATACAGCGTGGAAACAGGCCCTCCGGCCCACCATGTCCACGCCAACCAGCGATCCCCGCACACTAACGGTATTCTACACACACTCGGGACAATTTACACTTTTACCAAATTGCACTACTATTGTTTGGTTTTTGAGTATGTGTGTATGTGTGTGTATATATATATTTTTTTAACTCCTTTATTTTAAACTCCATTATATGTTTGTAGCATTTGCCCTGAAAAAGCACTCTTTCTTTCTTGGTTTACTCATGAATGTAAGTGGATGTTCAGTAAGTGGACGTTCAGCCAGTTTACTGGGATCTTTGTTGCCTGATGCCCAAACCTATGTCCAATGACAGATAAGGGGAAAATTCACTTCAAATAAATTGTTCGACTTTTCACATTCAGAATTATGGGGAGAAAGAAAGGTGAGATCTATAATCTGGATGAGATCAACTCAATGGTAGGAGTGGCGATGGTGGCAGTTGAGGTGTGTGTGTGTGGGGGGGGGGGTGTACTTGTGAGTGTGTATACACACACACAATGAACTTTCTTTTTTCTCTCTCGTTTCATATTGTTTCCAGTGTACTATGTTCACATATTCTGTTGTGCTGCAGCAAGTAAGAATTTCATTGTTCTATCTGGGACAAATGACAATAAAACACTCTTGGCTCTCTCTACAAACCTGTATGTCTTTGGAGTGTGGGAGGAAATTGGAGATCCTGGAGAAAACCCATGCAGGTCACAGGAAGGTACAAACTACGTACAGACAGCACGAAACCGGGTCTCTAGCGCTGTAAGGCACCAACTCTACCGCTGGGCCACCGATTAAAAAAATTGATTTAAACTTCCACCCTCTCCCTGAATTCCAAGGAGTAGACAATAAACCAAGGCCCACTGACAATTTATGAACTAATCTCATACGCTTTGCCCTTCTTACAAATGTATTAAGCTGTTAATCTAGCTCAATAGTCTTTAAATGAAAAATCTATTTTTATGTATTGCAATTTCTTCAGCTAACTATTTCAAAGTTTAATGATTTAAAATAATTTTTTTTAAATCACTTTTCATATAATTTATTTATATTTCAGCTTCTAACCTCACTTTGCGCATCTCGAAATTTTTATTTTAAACTCCATAATATGTTTGTAGCATTTGCCATAACAAAGCACTCTTTCTTTCTTGGTTTACTCATGAATGTAAGTGGATGTTCAGCCAGTTTACTGGTATCTTTGTTGCCTGATGCCCAAACCTATGTCCAATGACAGGTAAGGGGAAAATTCACTTCAAATAAATTGTTCGACTTGTCACATTCAGAATTATGGAGAGAATGAAAGGTGAGGTCTATAATCTGGATGAGATAAACTCAATGGCAGGAGTGGCGATGGTGACAGTTGAAGGCTGTTAGAGGAGCAGTTCTAAAGAAGGTGAGAATAGAAGGAGAAAGCTTTAAGGGCCTGTCCCACTTAGGCGATTTTAAGGCGACTGCTGGCGACTAGGCTGTCGCCGACAGTTCGCCGGGGTGTCGCGGGCATGATCGTAAGGAGTCTTCCAAAAATCGTAGTGGATCTCGGCGCGACGCTGAGAAATCATCTGGTTTGAAATTTCTCGGGCAACAGCTGGCTTGTCGGCAGGTATCGTTGCTTATTGCGGGCGCTGTCGCACGCTGTCCCCAGGTTTGATAGGTTCTCTTAGATGCTTTTAGAAGCACATTATATTAAAATAAGTAAAGTCATTTCAAAATACCATAAAATGCTCGTGTTTAACCAATTTATTTACCGTCAGGACATTTGACAGGTAGATTGGAGGCGACAGTTTGACGGTCAGGTAAGCGTGGGAATTTTTGCGATGTTTATGGCGATATTACATTTAAAGTGGGCTCCAAACCTAGATATGCAATCCAGAAACCAGATATGCATCTCCCTTACATTTTCAAAGAATGTCCACTTAACCACTTTTTTAATTAATTTTTTTAATACAGCTATTAGTAAACTGGAAGCAAATCCAGTTTATTCCTTGTTACAGTGAAGCTTGGTTTTCAAGTAACCCGGGCAAGATGTTTTATTTCAAAACTCTCGAGTACTTTTTGCGATGTTTATGGCGATATTACATTTAAAGTGGGTTGTCAGTGATTTCAGCGAAATTTAGGACACCGGAGAAGCATTGACAGCGTGGGAATTTCAGCAATGTTTTTGGCCATCAGCCATTACATTTAAAGTGGGTTCCAAACCCAGATATGCAACCCAGAAACCAGATATGCATCTCCCTTACATTTTCAAAGAATGCCCACACACTTTTCACAAAAATCCACTCAACCACTTTTTAAATTGTTTTTTTTAATACAGCTATTAGTAAACTGAAAGTAAATCCAGTTTATGCCTTGTTACAGTGAAGCTTGGTTTTTAAGTAAACCACACAAGGTGTTATAGTTCAAAACTCTCAAGTACTTACCGACTTGTCAGTGATTTCAGCGAAAATCAGGACGCCGGAGAAACATTGACCGTGTGGGAATTTTTGCGATGTTTCCGAAGACGGTGTAATCTCGACCTGGCACGGCATTGTCGTGGTCATTGTCGTCGGGTAAAAGAAAATGTTGGCAATCTGCTACGACTTTGACAGTCGCCGGAAGTCGCCAAAAAAATCGCCTAAGTGGGACAGGCCCTTTAGTTTCATATATGTAGCAGGAGCAGAATTAGGGCATTTGGCCGATCAAGTCTACTCCACCATTCATTCATGGCTGATCTATCTTTCCCTCTCAACCCCATTCTCCTGCCTTCTCCCCATATCCCCTGGCACCTGTACTAATCAAGAATCTATCCATCTCAGACTTAAAAATATTCATTGACTTGGCTTCCACAGCCGTCTGTGGCAATGAATTCCACAGATTCATCACCGTCTGACTAAATTAATTCCTTCTCATTTACTTTCTAAAGGAATGTCCTTTTATTCTAAGCCTGTGGCCTCTGGTCCCAGTGTCTCCCACTAGTGGAAACATCCTTTCAATAGACAATAGACAATAGACAATAGGTGCAGGAGTAGGCCATTCAGCCCTTCGAGCCAGCACCGCCATTCAATGCGATCATGGCTGATCACTCTCAATCAGTACCCCGTTCCTGCCTTCTCCCCATACCCCCTCACTCCGCTATCCTTAAGAGCTCTATCCAGCTCTCTCTTGAAAGCATCCAACGAACTGGCCTCCACTGCCTTCTGAGGCAGAGAATTCCACACCTTCACCACTCTCTGACTGAAAAAGTTCTTCCTCATCTCCGTTCTAAATGGCCTACCCCTTATTCTTAAACTGTGGCCCCTTGTTCTGGACTCCCCCAACATTGGGAACATGTTTCCTGCCTCTAATGTGTCCAATCCCCTAATTATCTTATATGTTTCAATAAGATCCCCCCTCATCCTTCTATATTCCAGTGTATACAAGCCTAATTGCTCCAGCCTTTCAACATACGACAGTCCCGCCATTCCGGGAATTAACTTAGTGAACCTACGCTGCACGCCTTCAATAGCAAGAATATCCTTCCTCAAATTTGGAGACAAAAACTGCACACAGTACTCCAGGTGCGGTCTCACCAGTGCCCGGTACAACTGTAGAAGGACCTCTTTGCTCCTATACTCAACTCCTCTTGTTATGAAGGCCAACATTCCATTGGCTTTCTTCACTGCCTGCTGTACCTGCATGCTTCCTTTCAATGACTGATGCACTAGGACACCCAGATCTCGTTGAACATCCCCTCTTCCTAACTTGACACCATTCAGATAATAATCTGCCTTTCTATTCTTACTTCCAAAGTGAATAACCTCACACTTATCTACATTAAACTGCATCTGCCATGTATCCGCCCACTCACACAACCTGTCCAAGTCACCCTGCAGCCTTATTGCATCTTCCTCACAATTCACACTACCCCCCAGCTTAGTATCATCTGCAAATTTGCTAATGGTACTTTTAATCCCTTCATCTAAGTCATTAATGTATATCGTAAATAGCTGGGGTCCCAGCACCGAACCTTGCGGTACCCCACTGGTCACTGCCTGCCATTCCGAAAGGGACCCATTTATCCCCACTCTTTGCTTTCTGTCTGTCAACCAATTTTCTATCCATGTCAGTACCCTACCCCCAATACCATGTGCTCTAATTTTGCCCACTAATCTCCTATGTGGGACCTTGTCGAAGGCTTTCTGAAAGTCGAGGTACACCACATCCACTGACTCTCCCCTGTCAATTTTCCTAGTTACATCCTCAAAAAATTCCAGTAGATTTGTCAAGCATGATTTCCCCTTCGTAAATCCATGCTGACTCGGAATGATCCTGTTACTGCTATCCAAATGCTCAGCAATTTCGTCTTTTATAATTGACTCCAGCATCTTCCCCACCACTGATGTCAGACTAACTGGTCTATAATTACCCGTTTTCTCTCTCCCTCCTTTCTTAAAAAGTGGGATAACATTTGCTATCCTCCAATCCACAGGAACTGATCCTGAATCTATAGAACATTGAAAAATGATCTCCAATGCTTCCACTATTTCTAGAGCCACCTCCTTAAGTACCCTGGGATGCAGACCATCAGGCCCTGGGGATTTATCAGCCTTCAGTCCCATCAGTCTACCAAAAACCATTTCCTGCCTAATGTGGATTTCCTTCAGTTCCTCCATCACCCTAGGTTCTCCGGCCCCTAGAACATTTGGGAGATTGTGTGTATCTTCCTCAGTAAATACAGATCCAAAGTAACGGTTTAACTCGTCAGCCATTTCTTTGTTCCCCATAATAAATTCCCCTGCTTCTGTCTTCAAGGGACCCACATTTGCCTTGACTATTTTTTTCCTCTTCACGTACCTAAAAAAACTTTTGCTATCTTCCTTTATATTATTGGCTAGTTTATCCTCGTACCTCATCTTTTCTCCCCGTATTGCCTTTTTAGTTAACTTTTGTTGCTCTTTAAAAGAGTCCCAATCCTCTGTCTTCCCACTCTTCTTTGCTATGTTATACTTCCTCTCCTTAATTTTTATGCTGTCCTTGACTTCCCTTGTCAGCCACAGGTGTCTCTTACTCCCCTTAGAGCCTTTCCGCCTCTTTGGGATAAATTGATCCTGCAACCACTACATTATTCCCAGGAATACCTGCCATTGCTGTTCTACCGTCTTCCCTGCTAGGGCCTCCTTCCAGTCAATTTTGGCCAGCTCCTGCCTCATGCCTCTGTAATCCCCTTTGCTATACTGTAATACTGACACTTCCGATTTTCCCTTCTGCCTTTCCATTTGCAGAGTAAAACTTATCATGTTGTGATCACTGCCTCCTAATGGCTCTTTTACCTCTAGTCCCCTTATCAGATCAGGATCATTACACAACACTAAATCCAGAATTGCCTTCTCCCTGGTAGGCTCCAGTACAAGCTGTTCTAAGAATCCATCTCGAAGGCACTCTACAAACTCTCTTTCCTGGGGTCCATTTCCAACCTGATTTTCCCAGTCTACCTGCATGTTGAAATCTCCCATAACCACCGTAGCATTACATTTGTGACACGCCAATTTTATCTCCTGATTCAACTTGCACCCTATGTCGAGGCTACTGTTTGGGGGCCTTTCGATAACTCCCATTAGGTTCTTTTTACCCTTACAATTCCTCATTTCTATCCATACTGATTCAACATCTCCTGATTCTATGTCACCCCTTGCAAGGGAATGAATATCATTCCTTACCAGCAGAGCAACCCCACCCCCTCTGCCCACCTGTCTGTCTTTTCTATACGTTGTGTACCCCTGAATATTCAGTTCCCAGCCCTGGTCCTCTTGTAGCCATGTCTCAGTGATCCCTACAACATCATACTTGCCCATGACTAACTGAGCCTCAAGCTCATCCACTTTATTTTTTATACTACACGCATTTAAGTACAACACTTTAACTTCTGTATTTACCTCCCCTCTCACATCGGTCACAAATGGCCCTGCCCTTAATCTCTTTTCCCCTCTAGAACTTCTGTTCCCATTCTTCCGAGAGTCTTCTGCAATATCTCCTGTATTCCCTTTAACCTCATCTTCATATTCCCAATTTGTTAACCCCTCCCCCCCACTACTTAGTTTAAAGCCACAGGTGTCACACTAGCAAACCTGCCTGCCAGAATGTTTGTCCCCCTGCTGTTAAGATGTAACCCGTCCCTTTTGTACAAGTCACCCCTAGCCCAGAAGAGATCCCAGTGGTCCAGAAATCTAAATCCCTGTTCTCTGCACCAGCCCCTCAGCCATAAATTCATACCCTCTATCTCTCTGTTCCTGGCCTCACCAGCACGAGGTACCGGTAGCAGTCCAGAGATAACCACCTTCGACGTCCTACTTCTCAGTCTTTTTCCTAACTCTCTAAACTCCCGCAGTAGCACCTCCTTCCTCTTCCGCCCGACGTCATTCGTGCCCACGTGCACAACGACTTCAGGTTGATCGCCTTCCCTCACTAGGATTTTCTGAAGCCGGTCCGTGATGTGCTGAACCCTGGCACCAGGGAGGCAACAGACCATCCTCAAGTCCCTCCTGCTGCCACAAAATCTTCTGTCCGTCCCTCAGACGATGGAGTCACCCACCACCACGGCTCTTCCTGACTTCGGTCTCCCCTGTCGAGTATCCTTGCCAACAGGTCCGCCACTCGGACTGGAAACATCTTCTGCCCCGACAGTTCCCAAGAGGGTATACCTATTTGCAATAGGCACAGCCACTGGGGTCTCCTGTAGTCCACGTCCACATCCACTCCCCCCTGAAACAGTCTCCCGCCTTCACTCGACCTGGACCCTTGGCGTGACAGCCTCACAATAGGTCCTGTCGAGGAAACCCTCGCATTCCCGGATGGCCCTGAGATCATCCAACTGCCTCTCCAACTCCACCACACGTCCATTCAGGAGCTGCACCTGGACACAGTTCTTGCAGGTGTAGCTCCCAGAAGCTCCAGCGACGTCCCTATCTTCCCACATCCTGCAGGAAACACACTGCACCAACTTTTCCGCCATTACCTTGTGTCTATAAACAGTTCAGGCTTAAAACAATTGTAACCTCCTCGCCTCAGCCTCCTCGCCGAAGACTCGCAGCCAAAGACTCGCCACATTCACTCTATCCAGGCCTTTTCACTATTCGGCTATTACCAATACCACTTGTATTAATCGATCCCTTCCCATCTCAGACCACACCTCCATTCTTCCCCCACCCCCTATCCTCATCCTCTGCATCTTAAAATATGCTTTGTGTTCAACTTTTCCCCGAAAGTCATCAACTGAAACACTAAAGGCCCTGTCCCAGTTAGGCGTTTTTTAAGGCGACTGCCGGCGACTGTCATAGGCATAGCAGGTTGCAGAAAAAACGGTGACTGGACCCCCCCACTACGATAATGTCTACGACAAGCTACATAACCTACCACCTAGTCAACGTCAAGCTACGGCAAGCTACCGACAACCGGCGACCCAATCGTCACGTGTAGGACGTCCACCTACGACCGCACCTACCACCACAGAGGCGACAACCTACAACAACCAATATCACCTACGTCCACCCACGACAAGCTATGACCCTGAAGACTGAAGACAACTGAAGACAATTCACGTTTCACCCACTTTCCCTATAAAAGGGGGTGTACGGTCGGGTTTCCAATCATTCAGCATCATGACTATTTGAAAGTGATGTCATGAGAAACAACTCTGAAATACAATAACTTCATACATCAATTTTCTGTCAAAATGTCAAGAATTTCCTTTATTGATATACAAACAACATTTTTAAAAAGGTTGATAAGAACATACAACAGTGCTTACAAAAATATTGTAATAAACTTCAATAAATTTCAATAAACTTCAAACTTTAAAATTCAAAACTTCAAACAGAATACAAGTGCAAAAACATACAAATACCTAACATCATTTATGGACACATTACACTGATGGAAGATCAGATCAAGTCCACACTTGGAATTCGCCGAAGTCAGCACCAGCGACAATCTTAATCACCTGGCGACAACCTGGCGACAACCTATGACAGCGCCCACGTCAGGAGATGTCAAGCTACGCTCATTGGCGTCAAACCAACAGTCGCCAAAAAATTTAATGCCTTCACAAAATCCAGCGACGACCAGAAAAACACTACGTCTCTTTGGAGATGACTCACGACCGTGCCCGCGACACCCCGGAGAGCGTGCGGCAACAGCCTAGTCGCCTGTAGTCGCCTAAAAAAATCGCCGAGGGCGTTCAGCTTCGGTTTACTAGGTTAATTCCCGGAATGGCGGGACTGTCGTACGTTGAAAGACTGGAGCGACTAGGCTTGTATGTACTGGAATTTAGAAGGATGAGAGGGGATCTTATCGAAACATATAAGATTATTAAGGAGTTGGACACGTTAGAGGCAGGAAGCATGTTCTCAATGTTGGGGGAGTCCAGAACAAGGGGCCACAGTTTAAGAATAAGGGGTAGGCCATTTAGAACAGAAATGAGGAAAAACTTTTTCAGTCAGAGAGTTGTGAATCTGTGGAATTCTCTGCCTCAGAAGGCAGTGGAGGCCAATTCTCTGAATTCATTCAAGAGAGAGCTAGATAGAGCTCTTAGGGATAGCGGAGTCAGGGGGTATGGGGAGAAGGCAGGAACAAGGTACTGATTGAGAATGATCAGCCATGATCACATTGAACGGTGGTGCTGGCTCGAAGGGCCGAATGGCCTCCTCCTGCACCTATTGTCTATTGAACTGGGACAGGGCCTATATGATAAGTTTTACTCTACAAATTGAGAGGGAGAAGGGAAAATCGGAGGTGTCAGTATTACAGTATAGCAAAGGGGATTACAGAGGCATGAGGCAGGAGCTGGCCAAAATTGACTGGAAGGAGGCCCTAGCAGGGAAGACAGTGGAACAGCAATGGCAGGTATTCCTGGGAATAATGCAGAAGTTGCAGGATCAATTTATCCCAAAGAGGAGGAAAAATTCTAAGGGGAGTAAGAGGCACCCGTGGCTGACAAGGGAAGTCAAGGACAGCATAAAAATAAAAGGGAAGAAGTATAACATAGCAAAGAAGAGTGGGAAGCCAGAGGATTGGGACTCTTTTAAAGAGCAACAGAAGATAACTAAAAAGGCAATACGGGGAGAAAAGATGAGGTACGAGGGTAAACTAGCCAATAATATAAAGGAGGATAGTAAAAGCTTTTTTAGGTATGTGAAGAGGAAAAAAATAGTCAAGGCAAATGTGGGTCCCTTGAAGACAGTAGCAGGGGAATTTATTATGGGGAACAAGGAAATGGCAGACGAGTTGAACCGGTACTTTGGATCTGTCTTCACTAAGGAGGATACAAACAATCTCCCAGATGTTCTAGTGGCCAGAGATCCTAGGGTGACAGAGGAACTGGAGGAAATCCACATTAGGCAGGAAAAAGTTTTGGGTAGACTGATGGGACTCAAGGCTGATAAATCTGCAGGGCCTGATGGTCTGCATCCCAGGGTGCTTAAGGAGGTGGCTTTAAAAATTGTGGACGCATTAGTGATTATTTTCCAATGTTCTATAGATTCCGGGTCAGTTCCTGTGGATTGGAGGGTAGCTAATGTTATCCCACTTTTCAAGAAAGGAGGGAGAGAGAAAACAGGAAATTATAGACCAGTTAGTCTGACATCAGTGGTGGGGAAGATGCTGGAGTCAATTATAAAAGACGAAATTGCAGAGCATTTGGATCGCAGTAACAGGATCGTTCCGAGTCAGCATGGATTTACGAAGGGGAAATCGTGCTTGACTAATCTACTGGAATTTTTTGAGAATGTAACTAGGAAAATTGACAGGGGAGAGCCGGTGGATGTGATGTACCTCGACTTTCAGAAAGCCTTCGACAAGGTCCCACATAGGAGATTGGTGGGCAAAATTAGAGCACATGGTATTGGAGGTAGGGTACTGACATGGATAGAAAGTTGGTTGACAGACAGAAAGCAAAGAGTGGGGATAAATGGGTCCCTTTCAGAATGGCAGGCAGTGACTAGTGGGGTACCGCAAGGCTCGGTGTTGGGACCGCAGCTATTTACAATATACATCAATGACTTGGATGAAGGGATTAAAAGTACCATTAGCAAATTTGCCGATGATACAAAGCTAGGTGGCAGTGTGAACTGTGAGGAAGATGCTATGAGGTTGCAGGGTGACTTGGACAGGTTGTGTGAGTGGGCGGATGCATGGCAGATGCAGTTTAATGTAGATAAGTGTGAGGTTATCCACTTTGGTGGTAAGAATAGGAAGGCAGATTATTATCTGAATGGTGTCAAGTTAGGAAAAGGGGATGTACAACGTGATCTGGGTGTCTTAGTGCATCAGTCACTGAAAGGAAGCATGCAGGTACAGCAGGCAGTGAAGAAAGCCAATGGAATGTTGGCCTTCATAACAAGAGGAGCTGAGTATAGGAGCAAAGAGGTCCTTCTGCAGTTGTACAGGGCCCTAGTGAGACCGCACCTAGAGTACTGTGTGCAGTTTTGGTCTCCAAATTTGAGGAAGGATATTCTTGCCATTGAGGGCGTGCAGCGTAGGTTTACTAGGTTAATTCCCGGAATGGCGGGACTATCATATGTTGAAAGACTGGAGCGACTAGGTTTGTATACACTGGAATTTAGAAGGATGAGAGGGGATCTTATCAAAACGTATAAAATTATTAAGGGGTTGGACACGTTAGAGGCAGGAAACATGTTCCCAATGTTGAGGGAGTCCAGAACCAGGGGCCACAGTTTAAGAATAAGGGGTAGGCCATTTAGAACAGAGATGAGGAAAAACTTTTTTAGTCAGAGAGTTGTGAATCTGTGGAATTCTCTGCCTCAGAAGGCAGTGGAGACCAATTCTCTGAATACATTCAAGAGAGAGCTAGATAGAGCTCTTAAGGATAGCGGAGTCAGGGGGTATGGGGAGAAGGCAGGAACGGGGTACTGATTGAGAATGATCAGCCATGATCACATTGAATGGCGTTGCTGGCTCGATTGTCTATTGAACTGGGATAGGGCCTTAACTCTGCTTCTCCCTTTTTCCCAGGGTGAAAATGTCGAAGGTTAGATGGCACAGCTTTAAAGTCAGAGGGGGAAAGTTTTAGTTTTACACAGAGAGTGGGTGCCTAGGGATAATGGTGGAACAGAGACGACAGCGATATTTAAGAGAATTATAGATAAGCACGTGGATATGCAAGGAATGTAGGAATATGGATACATTTATGAAGAGATTAGTTTAACTCGTGTTCAGCTTGGATATTGTGGACCAAAGGGTTTGTTCCTGTGCTGCATATTCTGGGTTCTATTGGAAGAAATTGAGATAGTGAAGCAGAGATGATTGAGCACTTAAATTAGATGATGCTTAAGAGACCGGAACTGGTGCAGTGCAGATATCTCAAAGGGCTGAATCAGTTCCAAAAGTCAGGGAAGGGAAAAAAATGATACCATTTTTTAAAACAAAATTTTAAAAATTCAAACGTACCAATCCTCAACCAGGAGTCCCCTCCAGCCACAGGGCAAATTAGGGTACAAGCAGCAAAGCTTTACTTGACCTCCAGTTTATGGAGAATAGAACCAGGGAGATCAGCCAGAAGCAAGACACAAACTGCTGGAGTAACTCAGCGGGACAGGCAGTCGGAGGCATGTTGAAACAGGCAAATAGTCAAGTCAACAGAGACTTTAAGTAGTTGCTTGCTCTCCAGTCAGCGAAAAGACTACAGATGATTACAATCCAGCCCTCCACAGTGTGCAGGTACGGGATAAAAGGAACTTTCACTCCAAGATAGAGTCCAGTAAAAATACTAAAATTAGTCTGAGGGTCCAGCTCAAGACCGCTGTCTGTAATTGGTCACAGGATGGTTCAGTTGCCTGATAACAGCTGGGAAGAAACTTCAAGGACTTTGGAAAGAAAAAGGAGGTTTAAGATAGGCCAGTATTTTACAAGGTGATACTATTCCTAATGCTGATGTTGAGGCATCAGGTAGAGACAAATATACCAGCTCTGTAGAGGGTGGAATAAGAGAGAGGTGGGGATGTAAGGTCACTCTGATGGACTGAGTTGGAAGGAGCTGAGAGAAGGTTCATGAGGTCCACAACCACATGACATGTTGAATGGAATAACCCATTTCTGGAGGGATTGAAAGAGTAGATGTCATGAGCTTGTTTCCTGTCGAGTTGAATAACCCATTTCTGCGCTGCCTATTCTCAAATGTGTTGGTGTCGCGAGCCACAGGGTGTTGCATGTGTCTCGTGCCCTGGTATAAATCCAGATGCCACTGGCTAGGAATTTTTGCAAAAAAGGGGGCGTAAGCCTCCCCCTGCCCTGGCGGGAACTGTAAATGTAAAATTGTCTCTTCCGAATGGAGACGTGACCTTTTGTTCTGGGCCGTGTCTCTGTTCCCGCTGCGGCCTACCACCGGCCAAACATCTGGAGCTGGCGGCCTCCACCTAGGACTCGCCTGTGGAGGCTCCAGCCGCGTGGATGTCGGAAGCTCGCAGCCCCCTGGGTGGGGTCCGACATCGGGAGCTCCGGCAGCGGCAGCGTCTTCACCCGCCCCGGATCGCGGGGCTTGGGTCGGCCCACCGCGGACCTTTCACCGTCCGGCGTGGCCTGGAATAGGCCGCGGGATTTTCTCCGCCCGGCGGGGGCTTCAATGTTGGGAGCCACGACTGCCCCGACATGCAGCGGCAGTGGCAGCGGCAGCGTCTTCGCCCGCCCCGGATCGCGGGGCTTGGGTCAGCCCGCTGAGGACCTTTCACCGTTCGGCACGGCC
The DNA here is from genome assembly GCF_053455715.1 of Rhinoraja longicauda. NCBI lineage: Eukaryota > Metazoa > Chordata > Chondrichthyes > Rajiformes > Arhynchobatidae > Rhinoraja > Rhinoraja longicauda. Next base: position 65,982,042 of record NC_135961.1, on the reverse strand, counting down.
TGGAACGTGGCAATTTCAACAGCCTGACTACGGGAGAAGACGGCAGTGGAAGAGAAAAGACATTATGGCCTTCCATCACGGTGAGGAGGTGACTGGAGGAAACTCACTGTGATGGATGTTTCTTTTTGTTTGATTGTGTGGGTTATTGCTTATTTTTATTGCTCTTATTGTTGGACTGTGGGTAATCTTTCATTTCACTGCACATTTATGTATATGTGACAAATAAACTTGACTTGACACAACCTCTGCATCATCAAGACTCTCGCAGTACCTCCTCGTGGCAACACATGGTAACAGTCCCAGGCTAAACTGCACGGGGATCTCGGAGGAACTCAGGCCCCCAGAGATGCGACGTGCAGGCCCACCGGCATGTGGACACGTCCTGATGTCCATCAACCAGGTCCCAGCTGTGGGTTAAATAGCACCCCCCGCTCGCTGCCTTGTGGTTGAGGCTCAGGAGAGCCAAAGGCACTGGAGCTGGAGTCCCTAGAGATCCCTCGTGCGTCTGCCTTCCGGCAATAGACAATAGACAATAGGTGCAGGAGGAGGCCATTCGGCCCTTCGAGCCAGCACCGCCATTCAATGTGATCATGGCTGATCATTCTCAATCAGTCCCCCGTTCCTGCCTTCTCCCCATACCCCCTGACTCCGCTATCCTTAAGAGCTCTATCGAGCTCTCTCTTGAATGCATTCAGAGAATTGGCCTCCACTGCCTTCTGAGGCAGGGAATTCCACAGATTCACAACTCTCTGACTGAAAAAGTTTTTCCTCACCTCAGTTCTAAATGGCCTATCCCTTATTCCTGCAACTCCTGCAACCGAGAAGGCCCCAGATGTAGCAGCCACGCCGCTCCTCTGGAATCAGCCTATTCGGTCGAGAGGGGAATGCAGATGCTGGGCACGTTTGTATTCCCATTTACCTGCCCAGGCTCAGCGGCCAAATCAAATGGAGAGGACACTTCATCCTTGCTGGGCACAGAGGGCAACACCAAGCCGCCCCATCATCTCCCGCAGGTGGACGGATGCCAGCCATTCTCAAAAAAAATAATTCCCTGAACCCACTCTTGCATTCAATGTGATTGTGACCGATCTTTCATTTAAACTACACATTTTTCCCAAACCCTCTTGATGCCCACAAATCTATCGGTCTCAGTTTTAATAAATTCACCTTTCAAAACATCTGAGGTGGTGATTTTAAAAAAACAACTGTTGAGAGAAGAAATTTCTCATTTCACAACGCTGACCCCTTGTTCTGAGATGATGGCCCTTGGTTTTTGACTCTCCATGAAACAAGCTCGCAGCATTTACTCTTTCAATCATTCTGGGAATGATGTTAATGTTTTTACTTGGTATTTTCATTATAGAGTCACAGAGACTGAGAGTCAGGGACCAAAACTGCACGGAAACAGATGCCCCTCGGCCCCTCTTGTCCAAACTGAACAAGTTGGCATTCTGGGCTTTTCCCATTTGCCTGCATTTGGCCCATAGCCCTCTAAACCCTTCCTATCCAAACTAATGTCCAAATGTCTTTTAAAGGTCATAATTGTATCCATTTCTACAGCTTCCTCTGGCAGCTCATTTCAGATACAGACTACCCTCTCACTGAAAAAAGCTGCCCCTCAGGTCTTAAATCTCCCCCTTCTTTACTTTAAACCTACGTATTTTAGTTTTAGAACCCTGGCGAAAAAATATTGCAGTCATTCACTTTATCTTGTATAGGACCTTGAAGTCAGGTCCATCGACTGACCAAATGGTGCCAGCACAACAACCTGGCTCTCAATGACAGTAGGACCAAGGAGCTGATTTTGGACTTTTGATGAGGAAGGATGAGGACCCACAAACCTGCCTATATCAACGAGATGATGGTGGAGAGAGTTAAAAGCTTCAAATTCCTGGGCGTGCATATTTCTGAAAATCTTTCCTGGACCCAGCACACTGAAGCAATTATTAATGAAGCACACCAATGCCTCTACTTCCTGAGTAGATAACGGGGATTTGATATGTCAGAGAGGGTTCTCTTGAAGTCCTGCAGGTGTACAGTAGAGAGCATATTGACTGGTTGCATCACGGCCTGGTTTGGCAACTTGAATGCGCAGGACAGATGAAGACTGCAAAAAGTGGTGAACAATGTCCAGTCCTTCACGGGTTCTGACCTCCCCACCATCAAAGGATTTACCGGAGTCGCTGCCTCAAAAAGGCAGCCAGCATCATCGGAGACCCACACCACCCTGGCCACACTCTCATTTCACCCCTGCCATTGGGAAGAAGGTACAGGAGCCTGAAAACTGCAACGTCCAGGTTCAGGAACAGCTTCTTCCCTACAGCCATCAGGCTATTAAACACTACAACCTCCAAATAAGCTCTGAACTACATAGGCTATTAATGTTATTATTACACTATTATTGTTTGTTTGTTTGTTATGTGTATGTATGTGTGTGTGTGTGTGTGTGTGTGTGTATATATATACACACACACTGACCTTTTTTTCTCATTATTATATTGTTTACAGTGTACTATGTTCACATATTCTGTTGTGCTGCTGCAAGTAAGAATTTCATTGTTCTATCTGCGACATATGACAATAAATGATTCTTGACTCATTACCTCAACCTCCTAGGCTCCAAAGAAAAAAGTCCCATCTCTCCCTATAATCCAAGCCTACAAACCCAGGTCACATCCTGGTGAATATTTTCTGCTCCCTTTCCAACTTAATGACAGCCTTCCCATGGCTGGGTGTTTAGTTTAGTTTAGTTTAGAAATACAGCGCGGAAACAGACCCTTCGGTCCACCTAGACTGCACCGACCAGCGATCCCCGCACATTAACACTATCCTACACACACTGGGGACAATTTACACATACACCAATCGAATTTACCTACATATCTTTGGAGTGTGGGAGGAAACCGAAGATCTCGGAGAAAATCGTCATTTCACGCGGGTCACGGGGAGAACGTACAAACTCCGTACACACAGCGCCCGTAGTCGGGATCGAACCTGGGATCTCTGGCGCTGCAAGCGCTGTAAGGCAGCAACTCTACCACTGAACCACCATGCTGCCCTGAGTGGGTGGTTTCAAATGTACATGTGAACAGTTTAAATGCGTCTCTGCTCGATGGCTCAACCACACATCATCAGTCCCTCACTTTTTTTCAAATATAATGAAATGACGATTTTTTATTTCTTTTTACACAAAAATTGTGTTAAATTAACTTTTCCTGTAGTAACCAGCAAGTGATACGAGCCGTGACTACCACAAATTAATTACAAGTTGTACAGTATATAAATAAACTCTCAAATTATTATAGAAAGATAATTAGACCTTAAAGAAATTCAATGCCACAACTGAAATATGAAACATTAAATATTAATTGGTGCCATCAATAACTGACAGGCATGAAACGCTATAAAACTTCAAGAAGAACACAAAAGCATCTCAGATCTCACATTATCAGGATTAATGAGTTACCTGTATAGTTAGGTTCAAAATAGAAAGGAAGCTGAGGTAACATTTGAAGATACTCAAAAAGAGAAATGTGACAATTATCTCACCATGTGACAATAACTCATGCAGGAAAGATTGGTTGAAACTCAGCAAACCAGGTCATCACACGCATTATGGAACATTTATAACATCACAATCATAGAAGGAATGGATAAATAGCATTTCAATGCACAAAGTAGACTCACAGAGTCATAGAGTGATACAGTGTGGAAACAGGCCCTTCGGCCCAACTCGCCCACACCGGCCAACAATGTCCCAGCTACCCTTGTCCCACCTGCCTGCGCTTGGTCCATATCCCTCCAAACCTGTCCTATCCATGGACTTGTCAAACTGTTTCCTAAATGTTGGGATAGTCCCAGCCTCAATTATGTCCTCTGGCAGCTTGTTCCATACACCCACCACTCTCTGTCTGAAAAAATGACCCCCTTAGATTTCTATTAAATCTTTTCCCCTTCACCTTAAACATATGTCCTCTAGTTCTTGATTCACCTACTCTGGGGAAGAGACTCTGTGCGTCTACCCGATCGATTCATCTCATGGTTTTGTACACCTCTATAAAATCACCCCTCGTCCTCCTGCCCTCCAAGGAATAGAGTCCCTCTCCCTGTGGCTCAGACCCTCCAGTCCTGGCAACATCCTCGTTAAACTCCTGGCAACATCCTCGTAAACCAAGCAGAATTTAGAAAATACATACCTCCACCTCCGCCAAGAAGGCTCTTGTTTGCTGAAAAACAAAAAGAATTTTTAAAAAGTCAATAACCAAAGATTTTAAATGCGGCTGTCTCTTGAGAAATATCCTAACGTGCAACACATCTAACTAGCTGCCAGAAATAGCATTCTCTGGGCCAGTGCGATGGTTGCAAATGCAGCAATCAATTTCAAACTTGTTTCATCAATTGAAAATGAATAAGCCTCCCAACCTAATCTACCTGTGTGGCCGTGAAGCAATTGAGGAGGTTACAGTCTCTGAGGCTTTATATGCGATGCAAAGCAAGCCTCAGACGTGGACAGGGATACGATGCTCAATCCCCCCCAGGGTTGATGCACTATTCAATGGGGTCGAGATGGATTTAAATCCAAACTTCTTATCTGGATACCAATATTTCAAACCCACTCATTAGCACAGTGGATGAAAATCTATTCATGTGCGCTTTGAAAAATTGCAGCGAATTGTGGACGCAGCCCAGACCATCACACAAACTAACCTCCCGCCCACTGACGCCATTTACACCTCGCGCCGCCTCGGCAAGGCCAGCAGCATCATCAAGGACCAGTCGCACCCTGGCCACTCCCCCTCCCATCGGGCAAAAGGTATAGGAGTGTGAAAATGCACACCACCAGATTCAGGGCACAGTTTCTTCAGAACCAGGGGCCACAGTTTAAGAATAAGGGGTAGGCCATTTAGAATGGAGATGAGGAAAAACTTTTTCACCCAAAGGGTTGTGAATCTGTGGAATTCTCTGCCTCAGAAGGCAGTGGGAGGCCGATTCTCTGGATGCTTTCAAGAGAGAGTTAGATAGAGTTCTTAAAGATAGCGGAGTCAAGGGATATGGGAGGAAGGCAGGAACGGAGTACTGATTGTGAATGATCAGCCATGATCATAGTGAATGGTGGTGCTGGCTCGAAGGGCCGAAAGGCATCCTCCTGCACCTATTGTCTATTTAAAGAAGATAGACACAAAGTGCTGGAGTAACTCAGTGGGCCAGACAGCACCTCTGGAGAGAAGGAATGGGTGATGTTTCAGGTTGAGACCCTTCTTCAGACTGAGGGTCAGGATAGAGGGAAACTAGAGATATGAAAGGACAAGGTATGAAAAGGATGGATCAAAGCAAACTATGATCAAGGAAATGTAGAATGGTTCATTGTTGGCTGAGGAGAAAGAGACAACGATGCATACAAATAGTAAAATTAATCATGAGGACAGTGAAACTAGTCAGAGAACTAGAGTGGGGAGGGACGGAGAGAGAGGGAAAGCAAGGGTTACTTGAAGTTGGAGAAATCAATATTCATACCACTTTATTTAAATTGTGTTCACTGAACAAGAATTCTCTGTTTTCATAAAATTCATAAAATTTAGCTTTCATAATTTTAGAGTGTATTTTTTTCCTCATAAAACAGCACAACACAAATTTAATACGTAGAATAGCTTGAAAGGAATTTTACCCAATTGTGAACAAATGTTAATAATCTGCATTGGAAAAAAAAAAAACCTCCTTTGATTGTGTGCAAGAGAGACGGGACCACACTGAGTCAAGTTAATAGTGTCTCCATATTCAGGAATAAAAACTGCAGCTGCTGGTTCAATCATGGCTGGTCTATGTCTTCCTCTCCATTGAGAAAGATGCTTCCCAGTTCACTACTGGAATTGAGGTTGACCATCTTATGCAAGGCTGCAACCTTCCCCCCATTGACGAACTGTACACTGCAAGGGTCAGGAAGCGAGCGGGCAAGATCATCTCTGACCCCTCTCACCCTGGCCACAAACTCTTTGAAGCACTTCCCTCTGGAAGGCAACTCCGGACTGTCAAAGCAGCCACAGCCAGACATAAAAACAGCTTTTCTTCCACGAGTAGTAGTTCTACTCAATAACCAAAGTCTGTAGTCTCTTTTTTGCTCTGGTTTATTTTCACCCACATGTTTAGACCGTAATGTTGTATCCTTATTGTTTTGATGTGGTTATGCTCTATTCTTAATTGTTAACTGTAAGTTTGTGTTGTCATTTGTGAGCGGAGCACCAAGGCACATTCCTTGCACATGCACATACTTGGCCAATAAACTTATTCATGGTGTTTAGTTATGCACTTCTTCACAAGAATCAATGTCTCCATATTCAGGAATAAAAACTGCAGCTGCTGGTTCAGTCTGAAGAAAGGTCTCGACCCGAAACGTCACCCATTCCTGCTCTCCCGAGACGCTGCCTGACCCGCTGAGTTACTCCAGCTTTTAGTGTCTCTATATTCATTCCAATCCATGAGTGTAGAAGTCGGGACGTTATGTTTTTAGCTCATAAGGTCATAAGTGATAGGAGTAGAATTAGGCCATTTGGCCCCGTCAAGTCTACTCCGCCATTCAATCATGGCTGATCTATCTCCCCTTCCTAACCCCATTCTCCTGCCTTCTCCCCATAACCCCTGATGCCTGTAACAATCAGGCAGTGCACCGTAAAATACATTTTTGCTTCTCTCTCCAGAAATCAAGAGGAAAAGTTTCAAATACGCGACAGGGATTTTGGCTCCACACAAGACTCACTATTCAGAACAGTTCAGAGCTTCACGCCAGGCACAGGAACAGAGCTTTCCTTCCACGAGACCGTGTTAATTTTGCGACTCATTCAGCTCTTTCAGATTTGTACCCCGTTGATACCTGCCACTTAACTTAATGAACTGAAACACTGTAATTTGTTTTCTTGCGTTTCTCCGCACATTTTATGCGCTTCTGAAGGAAAGACAAGATAATAAGGGAGGAGGACGCAAGTATTATGAAAAATAAGGTAAGAGAGATAGTGAATGCCGATTTTGAGGGGAAGGTGATGCAATCTGGGAAGATAAAATTGGCAGCAGTAATATTGGCAAAGAATGATTTACAACGACAAGGGCGAACATTTATTGTGATGAAGGGTCTGAACAAGGGTCTTGACCAGAAACGTCGCTTCATAGAGTCATAGAGTGATACAGCATGGGAACAGGCCCTTTGGCCCAACTTGCCCACACCGGCCAACATGTCCCAGCTACACTAGTCCCATCTGCCTGCGTTTGGTCCGTATCCCTCCAAGCCTGTCCGATCCATGTACGTGTCCAGCTGTTTCTTAAATGTTGGGATAGTCCCAGCCTCAATTACCTCTTCTGGTAGCTTGTTCCATACACCCACCACCCTTTGTGTGAAAAAGTTACCCCTCAGATTCCTATTAAATCTTTTCCCCTTCACCTTGAACCTATGTCCTCTGGTCCTCGATTCCCCTACTCTGGGCAAGAGATTCTGTTCATCCAACCAATTTGTTCCTCTCATGATTTTACACACCTCTATCGGATCACCCCTCATCTTCCTGCGCTCCATGGAATAGAGACCCAGCCGACTCAACCTCTCCCTGTAGCTCACACCCTCTAGTCCTGGCAACATCCTCGTAAATCTTCCCTGAACCCTTTCAAGCTTGACAATATCTTTCCTCTCACATATAAGCTTTTCTCCAGAGATGCTGCCTGACCCGCTCAGTTACAGCATCTCTGGAGAAAAACACTTTGTGTCTATCTTCGGTGTTTTAGTTTAGCTTAGAGATACAATGCGGAAACGGGCCTTTCAGCCCACCAGGTCCGCGCCGACCAGCGATCCCCGCACATTAACACTATCCTACACGCACTGGGGACAATTTACACTTATACCAAGCCAATTTACCTACATACCTGTACGTCTTTGGAATGTAGGAGGAAACCGAAGATCTCGGAGAAAACCCACGCGGTCACGGGGAGAACGTACAAATACCTGTACATCTTTGGAGTGCTGGTATAAACCAGCATCTGCAGTTCCTTCTCACACATTTAAAACTATGTTCAACAGAATGCCTTATCTTACTTGCAAGCTGCATAACAGACCCACTTAAATCAATACACAGAGCATAATACACATTAAATAATATACAATAATCAAAAACTAAGGACTTTAATTTACAGGAACTTTGAAATCCCTGAACTCCAAGAAATAGAAAAACCTATTCCACTAAAAGAAAAGAACAAACTTTTGAAATCCCTGAACTCCAAGAAATAGAAAAACCTATTCCACTAAAAGAAAAGAACAAACTTAACACTCACAACGCTCCAAGGATGAATAACAACATGAGGGAGCAATTGAGGGGAAGGAAAGAGGTGTACATTGCTTTAGTAAAGTCACTGGGGGAGTAACCAGATGTCTTGATGCAAAGACATGTTCGAATCCTGCCAAGCAAATGGGGAGAATTTAAATTCAAGTAATTGAATACATCGGGAATTTTTAAAAGCCAGTAATAGTAATGATGGCTTTCAAACCACTGCTTTGTCATAAAACCCCATCCGTTTTGTTAATACCCTTCAGGAAATCTGTCATTCTTATTGGTCTGCCTATATTTGATCCCAGGCCATCAATGTGGTTAAAAACATATATATATATATATATGCAGCAACTCGAAATAAAATGTTGGTAGGCCAGACAATATCAGAGAAGGAAAAGTGAGGAAGCCATTGTGGTGGATTCTTAATTGCCTCCTCATTCAGCACAGGAAAGGGCGGGCTAGTCTATGATTACATTCAAGGCTTTTAATTAATAACAGCAATATTTGTGCAAAAGAAAATCAAACTCTTCAATTTTTGTTTTTTTATGTATTATCTTTGTGTATCGTGTTTACAGGCCGAAGATTGACTCAAAAAGCTGCAGTAACTCAACGGGTCAGACAGCATCACTGGAGAAAAGGAATAGGTGACGTTGCAGGTCAGGACCCTTCTTCAGTGGTTACAGGCCTGTTATGCGGCTGCAAGTAAGAATTTTATTGTTGCATTGTTAGTACATATGACAATTAAACACTCTTAATTCTCGAATTAAGAATAGAGATTACACAATGGTATTGTCAGTAAAACAGTTTGGAGATACAGCGCGGAAACAGGCCCTTTCGGCCCACCGGGCCCACGCCAACCAGCGATTCCTGCACACTAACACTATCATACACACACGAGGGACAATTTTTACTATTACCAAGCCAATTAACCTACAAACCTGTACGTCTTTGGAGTGTGGGAGGAAACCGAAGATCTCGGAGAAAAACCTCGCAGGTCACGGGGAGAACGTACAAACTCCGTACAGACAGCACCTGTAGTCGGGATTGAACCCGAGTCTCCGGCGCTGCATTCACCGTAAGGCAGCAACTCTACCGCTGCGCCACCTGGAGGGGAGAACAAAGGGGAACTCTACCGCTGCGCACATATTGGAGGGGAGAACAAAAGGGGAGGGAGGGGGGAGGGAGGGGGGGAGGGAGGGAGAGAGGGAGAGAGGGCCATTTGGCCCATCATTACTACTCCACCATTCAATCATGGCTAAACTATCTCTCCCCCTAACCCCATTCTCCTGCCTTCTCCCCATAACCTCTACTTATCACGAAGCTATCTATTGACTTAAAAATATCCATTGATTTGGCCTCCACAGCCTTCTGTGGCAAAGAATTCTACAGATTCACTACCCTCTGATGAAATCTCCATCTCCTTCCTAAAAGAATGTCCTTTAATTCTGAGGCCGTGACCTCTAGTCCAAGGCTCTCCCACTGGTGGAAACATCCTCTCCACATCCACTCTATCCAAGCCTTTCTATTTGATGCTTGCTTTTGATACTTGCCACAGTAAGGCACCATTGTTTTAACTTTGTACTACTAAAGTCTATTTATTTCAATGTTGTTTAAATATATACTGAACTTTATTTTACAGTTTATTATGGGTTTCACAGAGAACCATGTTTACGTATCTGTGCTGCTGCAAGTAAGAATTTTATTGTTCCGTTTTGGGACATGTGACAATAAAATGCTCTTGAGTCTTGACTCTCTTGTGTTGATGTGTTGTGCAGGAAGGAACTGCAGATGCTGGTTTAAACTGACGATAGACACAATTGCTGGGGTAACTCAGCTGGACGGGTAGCATCTCTGGAGGTCTGGTCTGAGGAAGGGTCTCGACCCGAAAGGTCACCCATTCCTTCTCTCCAGAAATGCTGCCTGTCCCACTGAGGTACTCCAGCGTTTCGTGTCTATCTCTTATCTTGATGCCTATCGTAAACAGCCACAACTGCGTGATGCCTTCAGTGGAGAGTTGGTGAGATTGTTTTCCAGACCACTTGTGTCAAGTGGCTCCCTGCTGTGTAGCATCCCAGCCTTTGTTCTGTGAGAGCATTTTCACTAACATGGCTGCACTTTCTGATAACTGCTTGTAAATGTTAACGCGGGTACATTTAGTTGAAGTGCACTGGGTACTTCCAATGAACCTTTGCCATTCACTGCAAGTCCATCTCTCACGGATAATGCGGAATGGGCGTATCTTGAGGAGAAGAATAATTCACATCCCACTTCGGTCAACTTGACACTGGTGACAGAAAACATAATGGAATCTATTCTAAGTGAAAATACAAAACACCTTGAAACATGAGTAATGATAATTAATAGTCAGCATGGCTTTGAAAAGAGAAGGTTTGCTTGACTAACGTGAGTGAATTTTTGAAGAGATTACAGAGAAAGTGGACGAGTGTGTTTAATTCATCGAGCGTTGGCCTCCCAGCGGAGCGAGATGTTCGTGGGGGAATGTTGCCGACTGGCCCGCTGCAGACTGCAGGAGTACGTGCTGAGGGACGCACTGAAGCTTGGTGCAGCCAACGCCAAGGCCCTGTGGGGGAGGACCACAGCCTAGGGTCCTTCAGCTGCTGGACATGGGGGGGCAGGGTGTGGTGGAGAGAGACGCCCCTCCAAATAAGGGATACTGGGTTAATGTCTGTAAATGTAAGAAAATGTATGTACATTTGGAAGTAAATGCCTGTATTGAATGTGTAACCTCCGGAAATGTCGGATGGGCTTGTTAAAAAAGATGTTTTGTAAATTATATTTATTACTTGAATAAAGTATTTTTTGATATAAAAAAAGTTTTAAACCGCCTTCAATGCATTAACACATGGTAGGTAGACCAATAAGGTGAAAATAGATTATTAGCTTGCTTCAACATTGAAAGCAAGGAGTGGGAGGAATGTGTACATCTTGCAGGGTAAGATCAGTGTAGGAAAAAAACTGCAAATGCTGGTTTAAATCGAAGGTCGACACAAAATGCTGGAGTAACTCAACGGGTCAGGCAGCATCTTGGGAGAGAAGGAATGGGTGACGTTTTGGGTCGAGACCCTTCAGACTGATGTCAGGGGAGGGGGCGGGACAAAGATAGAATGTAACTCTCGTCAGATAAGATCAGTGTTTTCACAAAATTCATTTATATTTTGTTATATTTTTATTGTGAACAATAAAATGAATTTTATTGTTCTGTTTTAGATTTTTTTTTAGATTTAGAGATACAGCGCAGAAACAGGCCCTTCGGCCCACCGGGTCCGCGCCGCCCAGCGATCGCCGCACACCAACACGAGTCCTACACCCACTAGGGACAATTTCTTTTTACATTTACCCAGCCAATTAACCTACATACCTGTACGTCTTTGGAGTGTGGGAGGAAACCGAAGATCTCGGAGAAAACTCACACAGGTCACAGGGAGAACGTACAAACTCCGTACAGACGGCGCCCGTAGTCAGGATCGAACCTGAGTCTCCGGCGCTGCATTCGCTGTAAGGCAGCAACTCTACCGCTGCGCCACCGTGCCGCCCATGGGACGTTTTGGGACGTGTGACAATAAAATGCTCCTGAGTCTTGCTCTCTTATAATGATGTGTTGTGTAGGAAGGAACTGCAGACGCTGGTTTAAACTGAAGATAGACACAAAATTCTGGAGTAACTCAGCGGGACAGGTAGCATTTCTGAAGAGATGTTCACAAAATTCATTTATATTTTAGACTCTGAAATCAAGAACACAATTTTTAAATCTGCAGATCGTACCAAACTTTGGCAGGATATGTTGATGGAGAATGGTGGGTGTGGAAGTCAATAGTGGGTGACAAGAAAATACAGAAAAACTTTAACAAACTTTTAGAATGGGCAAATAATTGGCAGATGAGCTGCAGCAAAGGTAAAATGCAAAGAAGTACGTTTTGGTAAGAATAATCCAATAGGCCGTAGCCGTAGAGTTGCTGCCTTACAGCGGCAGAAACCGGGTTTGATCCTGACTACGAGTGTGGTCTCTATACGGAATTTGTACGTTCTTCCTCGTGACTTGTGTGGGTTTTCTCCGGGATCTCCAGTTTCCTCTCCCACTCCAAAGAAGTGTAGTTTCGTAGGTTCATTGGCTTCTGGTAATTGTAAATTGTCCCTGGCGTGTAAGATAGTGCTAGTAAATGGGGCGATCATTGGTCCCTGCTAACTCGGTGGGCCGAAGGGCCTGTTTCCACTCTGTGTCTCTAAAGTCTGAAGGAAGAACTGCATGGAAATTGCAAATGATATGGGATTAGAGTTCAAGGGATCGAACGACCAATACAAGGCATCTGAGATCAGCAAAGTAAACTCAGAGAGTTGTGAATCTGTGAAATTCTCTGCCTCAGAAGGCAGTGGAGGCCAATTCTCTGGATGCTTTCAAGAGAGAGTTAGATAGAGCTCCAAATGATAGCGGAGTCAGGGGGTATGGAGAGAGGGCAGGAACGGGGTACTGATTGTGGATGATCAGCCATGATCACATTGAATGGCGGTGCCGGCTCGAAGCACAGAATGGCCTACTCCTGCACCTATTGTCTATTGTCTATTCTCTAAACCAAATGCTAGAATTTATTTCTGAAAGGATAGAATTCAAAGTTATTCAAATAGCTAAATCTGTATGGAGCTGCAATTAAACCACATTTGAAACACAAGATGCAATTGAGAGGACTCAGAGAATGAAAGATGAGGCTGATTACAAAAATGTAAGAGCATACATTTAAGGAAAGGATGAACAGATTTTGTTTTGTGGGGTGACTTTTAAAATGATGAAACATTTCATTGGAATGGATACAGAGGCTTATGAGAAAGAGCATAATTAAACACCATTAACATAAGATGTTCATCAGGGAACTCAGCCGAATCTTTCTTAATTAAGAGTGGTGAAAATGCGGAGGTTACTACCAGAGGAGGTGTTTAGAGATACAGCGCGGAAACAGGCCCTTCGGCCCACCGAGTCCGCACCGACCTGCGATCCCCGCACACTAACACTATCCAACACACACTTGGAACAATTTATACATTTACCAAGCCAATTAACCTACAAACCTGTACGTCTTTGGAGCGTGGGAGGAAACCAGAGATCCCGGAGAAAACCCATGCAGGTCACGGGGAGAATGTGCAAACTCTGAACAGACAGCACCCATGGTCAGGATGGAACCGGGGTCTCTGGCGCTGTGAGGCAGCAACTCTACCGCTGCGCCACCATGCCACCCTGGTGGTTGAAGTAGAAAGGATGACTGTAGTTGAGGCCAGAGAAGCGTGACAATGGAGGGTTGTTACACTGAAATATTTAGGCGGAAGGGAGAATGGTCAGTTTCTATCTTATCTGATATGTAATCTGATGCAAATATTGGAAGGGAAATTTAACACAAATAATAAATTTGATTCCATTGCGAAAGATTCTTCCCAGTTCACTACTGGAATTGAGGTTGACTACCTTTATGTAGATGGTGTTTAGTTATGCACTTCTTCACAAGAAGAATCATTGTCTCCAGATTCATTCCATTTCATGAGTTGGGGCGTTATGTTATCAGGTCATAAGTGATAGGAGTATATCATTAACTCCGCTATCATTAAGAGCTCTATCTAGCTCTATTGTGTTCAGTTTTGGTCACACTGGTACAGGAGAAGGCCACATCGAGAGCAACTCATACAAATCGACAAATTTGGAGGAGATGCAGGTGATTCTGTCTCACCTCTAAGAAAGTAGCTAACTATTTTGTAAAATTATTTTTAGATGCTCTGGTTTCTTCCCACATTCCAAAGGTGGGGGGGGTGGGGGGGGGGGGGGGGGGGGTCACGTTCGGGAAGGTCTTTGGATACTTTTTGGAAAAGTTTCTTAAAACACAATATGGAGACAACCAGAAAGCAGGTTATGCTACACCTGAAACCGTGCGATAAGAAAGGACTAATTAATTAATGCTCCCAGAAGGTAGTAGCAGTCTTAATTTGATTGAGTCTTACATTTAGTTTGAGAGAGGGGAAACTGAGTTCAAGATTAAAACTCCAAATTTAAATAAGGATGATTATGCAGTCGTGAAAGTCCGGCTGCTGGATGAGGTTCAGGATCAATTACTTGAGATTCAGTGGCAGACATTTCAGGGAATCCGTCAGAACGCACAGAATTCCAATGAGAAGGAACATTTTCAAGGGCAGGATCCACCATTCAAGAAAGTTAAAGGTATCAGGTTGTGCTAAACATATGTGCTTAAAAATGAGTAGAATGTCAGAAGTTTGGGCAGAATAAAAAAAACATAATATAAAGGACTAAAAGGTTAAAGAAGATGACAAAAAAATTAGGCATGTAAGAACCAAACTCAATAAAAATGTCAAAATGCCAAAATTTCTTGAAAAGGGAAAAAGTTAAGAAAGTGAGCATTATTCCAAAAGAGAGGGAATCTGAGGAATTGGATCATGAGATGACAGATGACAATAGACAATAGGTGCAGGAGGAGGCCATTCGGCCCTTCGAGCCAGCACCGCCATTCAATGTGATCATGGCTGATCATTCTCAATCAGTACCCCGTTCCTGCTTTCGCCCCATACCCCCTGACTCCGCTATCCTTAAGAGCTCTATCTAGCTCTCTCTTGAATGTATTCAGAGAATTGGCCTCCACCGCCCTCTGAGGCAGAGAATTCCACAGATTCACAACTCTCTGACTAAAAAAGTTTTTCCTCATCTCTGTTCTAAATGGCCTACCCCTTATTCTTAAACTGTGGCCCCTGGTTCTGGACTCCCCCAACAAGTCCCCCAACAGGAACTTTAGTAACTGTTTTCATGTCTTCATGTGGAAACAGAGAACTGCAGATGCTGGTTTACAATAAAAAGACACAAAGTGCTGGAGGAACTCGGTGGGTCGGGCAGCGTCCCTGGAGAATGTGGATAGGTTGCTTTTCGGGTTGGGACCCTTCTTCAGACTGAAAAAGGGAAACAACACGTATCCACTTTCTCCGGGGATGCTGCCCGATACACTGTTAGTCCAGGACTTTTTTGTCCTTTTATTGCATCAGTCTTCTGTAAAGGGGACAAGCGTCATTCTGGAGGTAGTTGTAAATGAATTGCTTGATTTGTAGAGGTCTAGAATGCAGATACAAGTAATAAGGTAAAATAATCCATTACTGTTTATTGCTGAGGCGAATTGAATAAAAGAAGCAGATAGATTATGGGATTTTGGTGAGGCCATGCCTGGATTTCTGTGTCCTCTTACGTCTGGAAGAAAATCAATGCTTGAGGCAATTGAGGGAAGGTCTGCTCAGCTAATATCTAGAATGTGTGGATCGTCTTGTGAGAGGACGGGCTGGGCTTAGACCTGATGGCGTTTATGAGAATGAGATAGGAATTGAATGAAACTTGGGCGGCACAGTGGTGGAGTTGCTGCCTCACAGCGGCAGACTCGGGTTCGGTCCTGACTACGGGTGCTGTCTGTGCGGAGTTTGTACGTTCTCTCAGTCTCCGCATGGTTTTTCTCCGGTGTGCTCCGGTTTCGTCCCAAGGCGTACAGGTTTGTATCAGTCTGAAGAAGGGTCTCGACCCGAAACGTCACCCATTCCTTCTCTCCAGAGATGCTGCCTGACTCGCTGAGTTACTCCAGCATTTTGTGATACCTTCGATTTGTACCAGCATCTGCAGTTATTTTCCTATACAGGTTTGTAGTTTAATTGGCTTCGGTAACTTGTAAAATTGTCCGTGGTGTGTGGGATTGAGTTTGTGTACGTGGTGCTCGCTGGTCGGTGCATACTCAGTGGGCCGCTGGGCCTGTTTCCACGCCGTATACCTAAAGTCTAAAGTAAGGAAACATAGACAATCCGAGGGGGTGAATGTGAAGAGGATGTTTCCTCTTTTGGGATAATCTGGAACGAGAGGATCAAACTTTCAAAATAGGATTATGTTCCTTTAAATTAACATGAAGAGGAAGTTCTTGCGTTCTTGGAATATTCTTCCTCAGGGGGTGAGGGGAAGCAGAGTCTTTGAATACCTTTGAGGCAGAGATTGATAGATTTTTGATAAGGAAGGTGATGAAGGATACTGGGGTATGTGGCAATGCAGAGTCGAGTTTACAAGGTGATCCACCATAATCTTAGGGAATGGTGAATAGACTTGGGGAGCAGTGTGATCTACTGCTGCTCCTGGTCTCATTTCTATGTCAGTATGTAAGTCATGGGTGGCCACGGTGGCGCAGCGGTAGAGCTGCTGCCTTACAGCGCTTGCAGCGAGACCTAGGTTCGATCCCGACTACGGGTGCTGTCTGTATGGAGTTTGTACGTTCTCAACCGCGTGGGTTTTCTCCGAGAGACTCCAAAGACGTACAGGTTTGTAGGTAAATTGGCTTGGTATAAATGTCAATTGTCCCCAATGTGTATAGGATAGTGTTAGTGTGCGGGGATCGCTGGTCGGTGCGGACTCGGTAGGCCGAAGCGCCTTTTTCCGCGCTGTGTCTCTAAACTAAACATCAGCACCGGACTGATTAAGCCCAGGAATCCTATCTGAGGCAGACCGCCATTAAGGACGCTAAGAGATGAATACCTATGACATATTAATATAATGCATTCACTTTTAATCATTATTGAAAGCAATTACTGTATAATGTTAATTGCCTGTGTCTCAACATTTTCAAGGTAATAAACTGTCCTAATCTAACACAACATCAATATACGAAAAAGAAAAACACAAAGTGCTGGAGTAACTCAGCGGGTCAGGCAACATCTCTGGAGAACATGGATAGGTGACGTTTCACAGCGTGCTGGAGTAACTCAGCGGGTCAGGCAGCATCTCTGGAGAACATGGATAGGTGACGTTTCACAGAGTGCTGGAGTAACTCAGCAGGTCAGGCAGCATCTCTGGAGAACATGGATAGGTGACGTTTCACAGAATGCTGGAGTAACTCAGCGGGTCAGGCAGCATCTCTGGAGAACATGGATAGGTGACGTTTCACAGAGTGCTGGAGTAACTCAGCGGGTCAGGCAGCATCTCTGGAAAACATGGATAGGTGACGTTTCACAGAGCGCTGGAGTAACTCAGCGATCAGGCAGCATCTCTGGAGAACATGTATAGGTGACGTTTCACAGAGTGCTGGAGTAACTCAGCGGGTCAGGCAGCATCTCTGGGGAACATGGATAGGTGACGTTTCACAGAGCGCTGGAGTAACTCAGCGGGCATCTCTGGAGAACATGGATAGGTGACGTTTCAGGTCAGGGCCTTTCCTTCAGAATCAACCCAAACCAAAACGTCACCTATCCATGTCCTCCAGAGATGCTGCCTGGCCCACTGAGTTCCTTCAGCACTTTGTGTTTACCCAAGATTCCAGCATCTGCAGTTCCTTGTGTCATCAATATACAAAATGTCAAACAGTGTCCAGTTGTGACAATGGGTCTAAGGCTTCCTGTTAATAACCAAACATTTATAAGCTGACCTTGGTAGTATCAAAACATCTACTCCTGGTGTATATCATAATTATAATAAGACTTTTCTATTTTGCAATGTCCACACATTTAATGTCATCATGATTTCACTTATTAATAACATACACTGCTTCAATACATCTAACCCTATATTAGTAAATATGAACTTCTGAATAATGAACTCACACGAGTAAGATAGCGAAAAATGTTGGTGCTCCAAATTGTATGGTTGAAGTTTAATTAAGCAAGTTTGTATTGCCGTAAACTGTTAGACAAGCTATTATACAATGTTCAAACAATTTTAGTAGGTGAAGGACGATTCAATCGACAGCGTTGATAGAATTTATGGTGGTTCCCGTATGTTCAATTCATGCCATTGTGGGAATGAGAGAATCCATTCACCTCATGAACCTGCTTCACCTTTCAGATTGGTCAGGGCTGGGCTGCATCTTAACCTCATGCATTAAATTGGCTCCATTATCCTTAATGTCCATGACTAAAAGCATTCCATTAATTTCACTTGTGACAGTCAGACAGTGACTGCCGATACCTCTTGACATGAATGCAGCACAGAAACCCACTGCTATCTGGGCTCAACCTAAAGAAGAATAAATGCATTCCAAATTCAATGGAAGAAAAAAAATAAAGTTTAATATGATACCTGTCAAGTGAATGAGATGGTTATTCTCTTCCACCCTATAATCAACAAGTACTTGTTAAAATATAATGCAGATTGGACTATGAACTTACTTCATCGCCCATGTCAAACTCTGTGCTTTCTAAAAATAAAGTCTCACGCAGGGAAGATAAAGGGTAACAATGTCATCTCTTCTTTCGTCAGTCAATTAATTACAAAAGACGCAAGCCCATTATAAAAGTGACCAATAAAATGTATGTTATATGTAAACAATAAAAGCAGAAAGAAACATTATGGGTTGAGAAACACAAAAGGACAAGTGCTGATATGAATGTAGCCTCTAGATGCAGTGACACTCAAAGCTGTTCAAATTTATAGGACCAAACTGGCTTTCCTTAAGTTAATACATACATTAACTGAGTTATTACAATCGGTACAATATTATTAAATAAAGGCTTACCTAAGGGATCCTGAATCATCTCCACATTTCACTTTGCCTTTCCCCTCTCTCTCCTTCTCCCTCCCTCTCTCCCCCCTGCCTGAGGCAGTCCATAAAAACTACTCTGGTCAACAATTCTGTTCTTTGGCCTGGTGCCAACTTTTGTCTGATAATTGCTCTTGTTAAGTGCCTTGAGACGTGTCACTACATTAAAAGTACTATTTAAAAGGAAGCTGTTATTGCAAGAATATCTCCACTGGTGTAAACTGACAAAGGATTAGTTTTCTTATCGACTGGTGCCGCTGAAAACAAAATATGGTAAAAATGTTTCTCCCTTACAAACTGCAGTTCAAAAATCGCCAAATAAATTAATTTAACCAAGGGAAAAGTTTTGCTGTTAAATCTGTCCACTTCACTTATGCAAAAAACGTAGAATAGCAGCACTAATTCAAAGGGAAATGCGGGTTGGCACAAGGGAAATTAATATAAAGCAGGCATTCAATCTTTGAATATTCAAGTATTCCACGCAATTTTCTCCGCTCATGTCTGGAAAGGGCAAGTTCTTGAAAGGGTAAAACTATGGTAAAAAAATCAATAACCATCAGTCACTGACTAAAGATAGGCACATAGTGCTGGAGTGACTCAGTGGGTCAGGCAGCATCTCTGGAGAACATGGATAGGTGACGTTTCACAGAGTGCTGGAGTAACTCAGCGGGTCAGGCAGCATCTCTGGAGAACATGGATAGGTGACGTTTCAGAGTGCTGGAGTAACTCAGCGGGTCAGGCAGCATCTCTGGAGAACATGGATAGGTGAGGTTTCACAGAGTGCTGGTGTAACTCAGCGGGCCAGGCAGCATCTCTGGAGAAAAAGGATGCGCGACATTTCGGGAAGGGTCCTGACCCGCTGAGTTACTCCAGCACTATGTAGTTCCTTGTTTCTACATTTAGTCACAGACTAAATACTTCTCATGCGAGAGAATATGAAACGACGCAAGGCCTTATGCTAAAAAAAAGACGCAAAATGCTGAAGTAACTCAGCAGATCAGGCATCATCTTTGGGGTGACAAGGATGGGTGGGGTTTCTGGGTCAGGAACCTGAGTCACTCCAGCACTTTGTTACCTGCTGAGTTACTCCAGCACTTTGTTACCTGCTGAGTTACTCCAGCACTTTGTTACCTGCTGAGTTACTCCAGCACTTTGTGTCTTTTTTTTTTTTTTGTAACCAGCATCTGCAGTTCCTTGTTACTATAAGGCAGGGGTTCCCAACCTTTTTCGTCCCGTTTACCCCTGTAAACTTTTCGAAAGTAAATGTACCCCCCACCCTATTTTGTTCAGTAATTTGAGTTTACACTTCTACCATAATAGAGCAACCGACAAAAGGGGAATTTTAAAATACTGTTTTTAACATTATTATTTTAAGTTCAAATAACAATAATGGTAGGCGAAATTTACCCCCTGGGGTAAATTTACTCCGGTAAAGTTACCCCAGGTTGGGAACCCTTGCTGTAAGGCATACGCACACCTCAATCTCAGCTGAAGTGACAAAACTGCAAAGTTGTGCGAGACGCACAATGTTCCTAACAGCGTTAGGAACATTGATCCATTTTCCTCAATCAAGTGGGCTTTTTCACTCCAGCAAGAACTGGTGCAAAGCACAATTACTTTAATCCTGCCGATCTTCAAAGCTAACGTCTTAATCCTGCGTTCATTTACACAAACTGTATCAGCATAAATCACTACACAGTAATCGCGAGACTGAGATTCCATTTTTCTTTAAGGAAAAGGTTTTGGGAACTTTGGAGAAAAGTCATTCAGCATGGGAGGAGGACCTCTACAAGATAAACCCAAACCAGCCAACTAGAATTCCAATCTTTCACATTTGGAAGCTTATCTCCTTCAACTAGCCTGGAGCAAACAACACTGAGAGGTTTGACCTCTGCCGAGTTACATCGATAATGAGGGGGTTTTAAGTCCAGGGTCAGTGTTACTTCTCTGCCGCAGAAAGCCATTAGCTTTCACTTCCACTTATCCATGCTGGATGACTCAATTGCTTCCATGTCTTGTTCAGTCAATCACCGATGACCAAACTTCTTTTTTTTTAAATTCTTCGCAAAACAGTGTTTGATCAACAATATTTCAGCCTGAGTAACCCTTGACTTATAAACGTGGCCACAGTGATTGCGGTTGGAGCTGGTACCGTCAACGCTTACGTTTGGGGCAAATTAAAATCCGAAAAGAGAAAATAGTTGTCGTGTTTCAACTCGACGTCGCCCAAGATAAACGGAAGAGAAATCTTGAAATGGGAGGAGATGTGAAGAAAGGAGGATGTTGCACAGTGCCACAATCTGGGAGGTGAGTGTGTCAGCGAGATTGGCATTGGTGGTGCAGCTGGTAGAGCTACTGGCTCACTGCGCCAGAGACCCAGGTTCGATCCTAACTAGGGTTGCTGTCTGCACAGAATTCGCACCTTCTCCCTGTGAACACGTGGGTGAAACGTATAAGATTATTAAGGGGTTGGACACGTTAGAGGCAGGAAACATGTTCCCAATGTTGGGGGAGTCCAGAACAAGGGGCCACAGTTTAAGAATAAGGGGTAGGCCATTTAGAACGGAGATGAGGAAAAACATTTTCACCCAGAGAGTTGTGAATCTGTGGAATTCTCTGCCTCAGAAGGCAGTGGAGGCCAATTCTCTGAATGCATTCAAGAGAAAGTTAGATAGAGCTCTTAAGGATAGCGGAGTAAGGGGGTATGGGGAGAAGGCAGGAACGGGGTACTGATTGAGAATGATCAGCCATGATCACATTGAATGGCGGTGCTGGCTCGAAAGGCCGAATGGCCTCCTCCTGCACCTATTGTCTATTGTCTATTGTTTCCTTCGGGTGCTCCGGTTTCCTCCCATATCCCAAAGACGTGCGGGTTTGCAGGTTAATTGGCCTCTGGAAATTGGTCCCTCGTGTACATGGAGTAGACACGGAAGTGGGATGGCATGGAACTGGTGTGAACAGGTGATTGATGGACTCGGTGGGCTGATGGGCCTGTTTCCTTGTTGTATCTCATTTAAAAAATACATCTTTAGTTCAAAGATAGCATGTCTGAGATGGGAGAGCAGGGTTCTACTAGTGAAGGAGAAGCCAGAGAGAGGGAAGGACACAGCCATGGAGAGGCCAAAACACGAGGCATTGTGTAGGGTACCAGGATACGGCACAATGCAGGAACAAGAAGGAACCAGGTTCAGCAGTAACACTGTGTAGGAAGGAACTGCAGATACTGGTTTGCACCGAAGATAGATACAAAATGCTGGAGTAACTCAGCATCTCTGGGGAAAAGGAATAGGTGACATTTCGGGTTGAGACCCTTCTTCAGTCTGCCAGCTCCAGGTTTTCCAGCTCCCCGTTCCCTCATCTTTACTATGGACGTCCAGTCACTCTACATCTCCCTCCCCCACCAGGAAGGCCTTAAAACCCTCCGTTTCCTCCACGACGAGGGCAGAACCAGGCAACTTCCTTCTATGCACACTGTCCTCTGATCAGCGGAGCTGGTCCTCACGATCAACAGCTTCTCCTTTGACTCCTCCCACCCAGTCTGATGAAGGATCTCGACCCAAAACGTCATCTGTTCCTTTTCTCCAGAGATGCTGCCTGTCCCGCTGAGTTCCAACAGCATTTTGTGTCTATCATCAGCCGTAACACTGTCAGAAGCTAATGGCCTTTGGATGAACTGTGCCTTTCTGAGAAGGATCAGAGTTACGCGTTTACGGGCAAGGCAAGAGAGTTACACCCAGGATAATATGAGGTGAAACCCCTCAATCTTCTTTTAGACTGAACAACATTTGGATCTCAGAGATGCAAGAAGCAATGGAATTAGGGTTGCCAACTTCTCACTCCCAAATAAGGGACAAAGGGTGACGTCACCGTCCCGCGCCCCACGTGACCTCACCCAGCCAGCGGCCACGTGCTCCCGCTCCACCAATGGCGGCCTCCCGGGCCGGGAGGCAGGTTGCTACCTAACCTCTGCTAGGTGATGCCCGGGCCTCCAGACCTACACTGTCCGGGACTACTGCGGCCCCTGGGCCTACAGCGCCGTCCGGGCCTAATACAGGACAAGGGCGGTCCCATATGGGACAAACCAATTTAGCCCAAAATACGGGTTGTCCCGGCTAATACGGGACAGTTGGCAACCCTAATTCCCGGAATGGCGGGACTGTCGTATGTTGAAAGGCTGGAGCGATTGGGCTTGTATACACTGGAATTTAGAAGGATGAGGGGGGATCTTATTGAAACATATAAGATAATTAGGGGATTGGACACATTAGAGGCAGATAACATGTTCCCAGTGTTGGGGGAGTCCAGAACAAGGGGCCACAGTTTAAGAATAAGGGTAGGCCATTTAGAACGGAGATGAGGAAGAACTTTTTCAGTCAGAGGGTGGTGAAGGTGTGGAATTCTCTGCCTCAGAAGGCAGTGGAGGCCAGTTCGTTGGATGCTTTCAAGAGAGAGCTGGATAGAGCTCTTAAGGATAGCGGAGTGAGGGGGTATGGGGAGAAGGCAGGAACGGGGTACTGATTGAGAGTGATCAGCCATGATCGCATTGAATGGCGGTGCTGGCTCGAAGGGCTGAATGGCCTACTCCTGCACCTATTGTCTATTGTCTATTGTCTATTGTCTAAATGGAATATAGAAATAGATCTTCATTTTTGGTTTCAAAAATATCTACAAACTTTTCACAGCAAAATGTGTTATATAGATACAAGGAACAATGAAGAAAATTTACTGGGTAGTGGGAGGAAAAAAATCTAACCTGAGGTTATCTTTGTTCTCCAAGATAATTGAAGAATGGATGGCCAAGAATAGAGGCTTGAGCAGTGGAAAATGCTGCCTCTTATATTTTTTAATCAAAAGTTATCAAAATTTGTTTAGCCTATTATCGTATGTTCCACAATTCGGTATAAATTCAACAATTAATCACTCGAACTCTTAATTGGCAAAAGTACGAACTCCTCCGTTCCTTCGTGAGACAATTGATATATCATATCAAAGGAATTAAGTTGGATGATTTTTTGTTTGAAAAGCATAAGACTTCAGTTTTGTTCGATCCTGAAGGGTTTCGGCACAAAAGAGCTCGATGAACATTTGTCTTAATAATTGAATGAGAAACTGCTTATTGGAAGGGTATGGCTCCGGGCATCGCTCCCTTCCCAAGGGAAATGTGCAGACCAGACTGAGCATTCAACATTGCTGCCATTCATGGCTTTGGTTCAGATCACCAGATTGCTCTCCCCTTTAAATGAGGACTGACAAAAACTCGCGTAAGCTGCCTTTTACATGCCTTTGCAGCTTTTTACACCGCGCTATTAATCTAATTGTCCGCGTTTTTAACTATTCTGAAATACATTCCATTTTAGTCTATAGAGAGGCTGATGTTGAGAAAGTTGAAAGCATGTGATTATGCTTTTGTGCAGGCTGAAACCGCAAATAAAAGAACTGGTAATCTCCAGCTCCCTGTATTTTACTAAATGACGTCCACAGAAATTGACCGTGCACCTCAGCATGCCTTCACTGCGCTGAACATTTGATTCGGATACATATTTCTTATTTTTAGTTTAGTTTAGGTTTTCTGCCAGCTTGATCCACAATAGTCTCTGTATTGAAAATAATCCCACGTTGCTGCATTATAGTTAAATTTCCTTTACTTTCCAATCTGAAAAAGGGTCTCGACCCAAAACGTCACCCATTCCTTCTCTCCAGAGACGTTGCCTGTCCCGGTGAGTTACTCCAGCATTTTGTATCTATCTTCCTTTA
Source organism: Rhinoraja longicauda (assembly GCF_053455715.1). Lineage (NCBI taxonomy): Eukaryota > Metazoa > Chordata > Chondrichthyes > Rajiformes > Arhynchobatidae > Rhinoraja > Rhinoraja longicauda. Next base: position 65,957,435 of record NC_135961.1, on the reverse strand, counting down.
CTTTTAGTTTAGTCTATTGTCACGTGTACCAAGGTACGGTAGAAAAGCATTTTTGTTGCCCGCTATCCGGTCAGCGAAAAGACACAGCCTCAGAATTAAAGGACGTTCCTTTGGGAAGGGGATGAGGAGGAATTTCTTCAGTTAGAGGGTGTTGAATCTGTGGAATTCATTGTCACAGAAGGCTGTGGGGATCAAGTCATTGGATATTTGTAAGGCAGGTATAGATAGATTCTTGATTAGTACGGGTGTCAGGGGTTATGGGGAGAAGGTGGGAGAATGGGGTTAAGAGGGAAAGATAGATCAGCCACGATCGAATGGCGGAGTAGACTTGATGGGCCGAATGGCCTAATTCTGCTTCTATCATTTATGAACTTATGAACTTACTTACTTACTGCCCATTATGCCTCCTGGCATGTAGGGCAACAACGAAGGTTCTCCACTCCTGTCTGTTCTCCATTCCTGCCATTTATGAACTTATGAACTTATGAACAATACATGATTAATCAATGTGTAGGAAAGAACTGCAGATGCTAGTTTAAATCAATGCATGATTAATCAGGCCGTCCACAGTCTATAGATACAGCATAAAGGGGATAAGGTTTGGTGCAAGATAGAGCTTAACACTCTGTGAAACGTCACCTATCCATGTCCACCAGAGATGCTGCCTGACCCGCTGAGTTACTCCAGCACTCTGTGAAACGTCGCCTTTCCATGTTCACCAGAGATGCTGCCTGACCCGCTGAGTTACTCCAGCACTCTGTGAAATGTCACCTATCCACGTTCTCCAGTGATGCTGCCTGACCAGCTGAGTTACTGCAACACTGGAGCTTCTAAACTTTTTACTGATACAGGTGCTCCTCAGCTTGCAATGGGGTTACGTTCCGAGAAACCCATCGCAAACCGAAAAGTTTGCAAGTCGAAATGCATTTAATACACCTGATCACGTGGCCGGTAGCGAGCGGCGGCTCGCCACGGGTCGCTGCCGTTTGCACCATCGCGAAGTCGAACTATCGCAAGTGGAAGCATCGTGAGCCGGAGAGCATCCGTATTAAAATACAGGTGCACGAACCTGGGTTTGAACACACACGTGCATGAGGGGGAGCAAGCAAGCAAGGGCGAGGGGTATTGAGATTTACTGGCACAATTTTGCCCCATTAGCCTCTACAATGAGAAAAGTACGAAGGAAAACGTACTGAAGAAGGGTCCCGTCCCAAAACATCACCTGTCCATTCCCTCCACAGATGGTTCCTGACCCGCTGAGTTTCCCGGCACTTTGTTTAGTTTAGTTTAGAGATACAGCGCGGAAACAGGCCCTTTCGGCCCACCGGGTCCGCGCCAACCAGCGATCCCCGCACATTAACACTATCCTATACCCACCAAGGACAATTTTTACATTTTACCAAGCCAATTAACCTGCAAACCTGCACATCTTTGGAGTGTGGGAGGAATCCGTAGATGTCGGAGAAAACCCACGCTGGTCACGGGGAGAACGTATAAACTCCGTACAGACAGTCAGGGTCGGACCTGGGTCTCCGGCGCTGCATTCGCTTTAAGGCAGCAACTCTACCGCTGCGCCACCGTGCTTTGCTCAATGAAGACAGAGGGCGAACAAGGGAGCAAGAGTATTGGCCTGCTGCAATATTTACAACTGGTTTCAGTCCAATTGACCTTCCCCGGGTGGGCATGAAGCTTTGAAGCTGAATTGGACATGTCGTGTCGGGTGGCATGTTCCCAGCCCATCCATCAACAAGGTCGAGGGCTGACCTTTAAAGTGTTCGGAGTTTTAAGACGCTTATTATCTTTAAATTTTTCACTAGTGGAACAAGTGTTCTTGTGACGGATGCCATGTAACATTTTTGTTTTGTGCTGACCTCCTACATTCAATCCAGGGAATCTAGCAGTCGGGATCAGCTAGCATCCAAAAGTGATGGTACATCGAGAGGGATAGAGACTCCAAAGACCTAGAGATTTGCAGGTTGACACAAAATGCTGGAGTAACTCAGCGGGTCAGGCAGCATCTCTGGAGAGAAGGAATGGGTGGCGTTTCAGGTCAAGACCCTTCTTCTGACCCACCCCGAAATGTCACCCATTCCTTTTCTCCAGAGATGCTGCCTGACACACTGAGTTACTCCAGCATTTTGTATCTACCTTCGATTTAAACCATCTGCAGTTTCTTTCCCACACCGAGACTTGTAGGTTAATTGGCTTCGACAAAGAGACCATCAAGACTAGACTATTATTTGTCATTCAACAAGGTCTAAATATGATGAGAAACATTTCTATTGAAAATAGACAATAAATAAAGACAGTTAAATAAATACAAAGAGGCATGGTAGCACAGCGGTAGAGTTGCTGCCTTATCGCACCAGAGACCCGGGTTCGATCTTGACTACGAGTGCTTTCTGTATGGAGTTTGCATGTCCTCCCTGTGACTGCATGGGTTTCCGGGTACTCCAGATTCCTCTCACATTCCAAAGGGCGATCACGGTGGCGCAGAGATAGAGTTGCTGCCTTACCAGCGAATACAGCGTCCAAGACCCGGGTTCAATACCAACTACGGGCGCCGTCTGTACGGAATTTGTATGTTCTCCCCATGACCTGCGTGGGTTTTCTCTGAGATCTTTAGTTTCCTCCCACACTCCAAAGACGTACAGGTATGTAGGTTAATTGGCTTGGTAAATGTTAAAATTGTTCCTAGTGGGTGTACGATAGTGTTAGTGTACGGGGATCGCTGGTCGGCACGGCCCCGGTGGGCCAAAGGGCCTGTTTCCGCACTGTATCTCTAAACTAAACTAAAAACATACAAGTTTGTAGGTTAATTGGCTTCTGTAAATTGGCTCTCGTGTGTGGAATGCAAAAGTGGGATAACATGGAACTAGTGAATGGGTGACAATTGGTCAGCATGGACTCGGTGGGCCGAAGGGCCTGTTTCCATGCTGTATCTCTAAATCAAACCAACTAAATCAAGAAATCTCAGGTTCAATAATCGAATAAAATTTAAATCGGTTTACATTTAAATACAAGCGGTTGTGTAGGAAAAATGGGTCAAATTAATTTAAAATAAGGGAGTACAGACATTGTTTCATATCTGCTGGAAATAAAGAGGCACAAGGAACTGCAGATGTTGGAGTCTTATATACACACACACACACATAATATATATATTTTTTATATATATATATATAATGTGTCTGTATTATATAAAATCTATATATATATATATGACTCATCTCCTTTTGATCACCTCGTCTCAATATTGAGACATTGACGAAAGATTGAATGTATTTGAATGTGTATCTTTTGAGTGTATACGTGTGTGTGTGTTTATATATTTCTTGAAGGAAATATTATAAATACGGATGCATTATTTAGAAGGGTATATTATATATAAGGGTATGTTATTTATGATATATCCTTATATATAATATAATCTATATATATATTTAATTTTAGATATTGTTTTATATCATACATGCACATATAAATATACTTCAGTCTGAAGAAGGATCTCGACCCGAAACGTCACCCATTCCTTCTCTCCTGAGATGTTGCCTGACCCGCTGAGTTACTCCAGCATTTTGTGTCTCCCTTCGATTTGAACCAGCATCTGCAGTTATTTTCCTACATATAAATATATAAATATATACATATATTTCTACACACTCAAATTTATATATTGAGACATTGATGAAAGTTTGACGGCGTGTGTGTGTGTGTTTGTGTGTGTTTATATATATATAAACACACACACACACTCAAACTTTCATCAATCTCAATATTGGGACCTGATGATAAATAATAGATGATCAGGGAAATGATGGTTCCGATGCAGATTATCGTGATATTGGCTTTTCCTCCCCCTTGCTCACGTTGCTTCTGCCACATCGAATCTGCCAAGGTGCAGCCGATGACATTAACCCATTCCCCCCCTCCACACCCCCCCCTCCCCGTCATGCATTCCACTGTGACAGAGCGAGTCTCCAATCAAAAAGACGGCTCCAAAGATCTGCCTATTTGCAACAATCAAAAACCTTTTGTCAAATCTAATGTGCTCAGCTGCTCAGTGCACAATAAAACGGTGTTAAAAAGGTTCAAAGATGTGCCTGACATCATTAATCCACTTGCCCTCTGACCCACGGATCTAAGCTGTAGCTATGGTAACCAAGGCTTGACCTGACAATGCTGAGAAACTTTTAAGCCTTGCCATTATTTGTGAGTCACGCTGATAATATGCAAAATGAAAAGAACAAGAGAATAAGGTACAATCATCATCGCTGAAGATCAAAAGCTGCAAACAAAACAGACTTGTCTCCTGAAATGCCTCGAGCATTTCGAGGCAAAACCGAGGTAGAGACTTTCAGAGGTAACCTCCCGCCATTTATAAAATGCCAGTTCACATTTTATCAAGTGGTCGAACAGGTACGTTTGACTATGAGTCACAGGAGACTAAAATAGGGAGCATGGCTAAAATAACCAAATTAAAAAGCATGGCATAAACACAAGGAACTGCAGATGCCGGGTTTACAAAAAAAGACACAAAGTGCTAGACTATCTCATTCTCTAGAGGTGCTGCTTGACCTACTGAGTTACTCCAGCACTTTGTGTCCTTTTAAATTAAGGTTGGCAACTTTGCGCTTTCTACTTGCAAGTCAACACATTGAAGGGCTAAAAGATGAAAAGAAAGCAAATCTGAAAGGATTTCAGATTTGCCTCTGAAAGGAAATTTGACTCAAATTATGTTTCAGATCAGTGTCCTTCCTCAGACCCAAAACCTCACCCCGAAGAAGGGTCCCAACCTGAAATGTCACCTATCCATGTTCTCCAGAGATGCTGTCTGTCCCACTGAGTAACTCCAGCATTTTGTGTCTATCTTCGGTGTAAACCAGCATCTGCAGTTCCTTCCTACACATCTCCAAAGATTCTGCCTGACTCGCTGAGTTACTTCAGCACTTTACGTCTTTTTTCTTGTAAACCAGCATCCGCAGTTCCTTGTGTCTCATTTACTGGTTAATATTTGCTCTTGCATGAAGGAGAGTGCTTGGTGAGATCAAAACTAAAAGTAGAAAGTCCATCTAGAAATACTGCGGCATGGTGGCGCAGAGGTAGAGTTGCTGCCTTACAGCGAATGCAGTGCCGGAGACTCAGGTTCGATCCTGACTACGGGCGCCGTCTGTACGGAGTTTGTACGTTCTCCCCATGACCTGCGTGGGTTTTCTCCGAGATCTTCGGTTTCCTCCCACACTCCAAAGACGTGCAGGTTTGTCGGTTAATTGGCTGGGTAAATGTAAAAATTGTCCCTAGTGTGTGTAGGATAGTGTTAATGTGCGGGGATTGCTGGGCGGCGCGGACCCGGTGGGCCGAAGGGCCTGTTTCCGCGCTGTATCTCTAAAAAAAAAACGTAATTGTACGATCCTATTCTCTTCCAGGTGCTATGTTTAGTAATTAAATGCATGTTGTGGCAAGTTGTTGAAGCAGTGTTGCTTGCATTGTTCATGTGTACATAACACTGATGTATTTTCCAGAGAACAACTTCCAATTCTCACCATGAACATCCTGGATGTTTAATTTCCTCTCCCTCCCCGGCTTCTGGAGCCTAGGGCAATCTGCCACTGAGCTGCTGGATTACCCTTGTTTCTAATTTTCATCAGGGAAAGAGAACAGACTTTTGAGATGGTGGCAATTTACTTCGAGACGGTGCAAGTCCTTGAACGGCAATTATTTGCAGCAGTCTTTGCTTCTTTCAATTGGCCTGTCAGCTAAACTGACAACCGCGATTCTATTACTCACACAATATCCACATTCTTTCCTTTACGTGCCAATCTCTTTAGATCATTTGGTTGGCATCTCTGACGCGGACTGAGGCATGTCTCGTGGACGAACTACATTACAAAGTCCTTGCTCGGGAGCATTCATTATTAGTCAACAATAGACAATAGACAATAGGTGCATTCGGCCCTTCGAACCAGCACCACCATTCAATGTGATCATGGCTGATCATTCTCAATCAGTACCCCGTTCCTGCCTTCTCCCCATACCCCCGCGCACCACATGACCTCACCCAGCCAGCGGCCACGTGCTCCCGCTCCACCAATAGACAATAGGTGCAGGAGGAGGCCATTCGGCCCTTCGAGCCAGCACCGCCATTCAATGTGATCATGGCTGATCATTCTCAATCAGTACCCCGTTCCTGCCTTCTCCCCATACCCCCTGACTCCGCTATCCTTAAGAGCTCGATCTAGCTCTCTCTTGAATGCATTCAGAGAATTGGCCTCCACTGCCTTCTGAGGCAGAGTATTCCACAGATTCACAACTCTCTGACTGAAAAGGTTTTTCCTCATCTCCGTTCTAAATGGCGTGCCCCTTATTCTTAAACTGTGGCCCCTGGTTCTGGACTCCCCCAACATTGGCAACATTTTTCCTGCCTCTAACGTGTCCAACCCCTTAATAATCTTATATGTTTCGATAAGATCCCCTCTCATCCTTCTAAATTCCAGTGTATACTAGCCTAGCCGCTCCAGTCTTTCAACATATGACAGTCCCGCCATTCCGGGAATTAACCCAGTGAACCTACGTTGCACGCTCACAATAGCAATAACAAGTGATATTCCGTTGATGGAAACCAATATTCTGCACTTCAACATTCTGACATTTGAACTACTACAATTAAGAGAGGTGTTTTCATTATCTAGTGCGGTGTCACAGGGATCACTGCTGGGGCTTCATTTGTTCACCCTTCCATACCAATGGTTTGGATGGGGTTGGGCGGGGTGGAATAAGGAAACAAAATGTTATGTTTGCAGACACAAAACGCTGGAGTAACTCAGTGGCCTGGAGGGATAGGCAACATCTCTGGAGAGAAGAAATGAGTGACGTTTCGGGTTGAGACCCCCTTCTTCAGACATGTAATGCGATACAAAGCTGGGTGCCAAGTTGGGCAGTGAAGAGGAACGAGGGAAATTAGATTTAGATTTTTAGATTTAGAGATACAGCGTGGAAACAGGCCATTCGGCCCACCGAGTCTGCGCCGCCCAGCAATCCCCGCACATTAACACTATCCTACACACACTAGGGACAATTTTTAATTTATTTTTTACATTTTACCCAGTCAATTAACCTACCTACCTGTACATCTTAGGAGTGTGGGAGAAAACCGAAGATCTCGGAGAAAACCCACGCAGGTCACGGGGAGAACGTACAAACTCCGTACAGACGGCGCCCATAGTCAGGATCGAACCTGAGTCTCCGGAGCTGCATTCGCTGAAAGGCAGCAACTCTACCGCTGCGCCACCGTGCCCAGGAGGGTGATTAAAGGGTGATACAGACCAGTTTAATGAATGGGCAAGGACTTGCACATGAAACATAATGTGGGAAAATGAGATTAGACTTTGGAGATGCAGCGTGTAAACAAGCCCTTCGGCCCACCGACCAACGATCTCCTCTACACTAGTTCTATCCTACACGCAAGAGACAATTTACAGAAGCCAATTAACCTACAAACCTGCAAATCTTTGGCACGTGGGAGGAAACCAGAGCAACCCACGCAGTTACAGGGAGAACGTACAAACTCCGTACAGGTAGCACCCTTGGTCAGGATCGAATCTGGGTCTCTACCTCTGTGCCACCGAGCCGGCCTAGAGATATTTGACTTTGATAGAGAAAATCTAAATCAAGAGCATTTGCTAAATGGTGAGAGATTAAAAAATGTCGATATTCTTCAGATGCAAGTGTCCTTATCAATGAATGACTGAAAGTTAATATGCAGTTAGGAAGGCAGGTTTCATGTTGATCTTTATCACAATAGCAATTGAGTCGAAAAAAAGAAGTGTATTAACAAAGAAGTGCCAATGCTGGTTTACCAAAGAAAGACACAAAGTACTGGAGTAACTCAGCGTGTGAAACAGCATCTCTGGAGAACACGGATAGGTGACATTTCGGGTCGAGACTCTTCTTCAGGGTGACGTTTCGGGTCTGATGAAGGGTTCCAACTCGAAACATCGCCGATCCATGTTCTTCAGAGGTGCTGCCCGACCCGCTGAGTTACTACAGCTCTTTGTGGGGAGTTTTTTGTCAACGAGCATCAGCAGTTCATTGTTTCTATATTTTTCTGTCCAAATAACGAGTTGGTTATGCAGGACAAACAAGAGAAAATACTTCTCTCCAAGTGTCAAACAGCATCCAAATTTCCCTCCCCCTGTTCCTGTACACCAAAGCAAGTGAATCCTTGCAGGTTTAATTTATGCTTCTAGCCAAGAGTGATATTGGTAGGTTTCAAATGATTAAGAGAGACAAAGGATATAGGGTTCATAAGATCATAAGTGATAGGAGTACAATTAGACCATTCAGCCCATCAGGTTTACTCCGCCATTCAATCATGGCTGATCTATCTCTCCCTCCTAACCCCATTCTCCTGCCTTCTCCCCACAACCTCTGACACCCGGTTAGTGCAAAAAAACAGTGTCCAGACAACAGGGATCAGCCATGATCTAATTGAATATCTGAGAAGGCAGATGGGGCCAGATGGGTGACACTGTAATGCAGACGTTGGTATGTCTGGGTTATTTATAGAGCAGTAAGAGATAGCTGTCATCAGGAAATAATGCAAAAGCTAAGATGTTTTCTCTAGAAAAGAGTAATCTGCATTTTGATATTTTCAATCCACGAGGTGACTTAAATGAAGCTGCACTGATTAATACCACAAACGCTCAGATTGGAAATGAGACTAACATACAAGTATCAACTTCAGTAAGCAGAAACTTGAATCTAATCTGGTTAGGTCACATAGGAAGGAACTGCAGATGCTGGTTTAAACCAAAGATAGACATAAAAAGCTGGGGTAACTCAGCAGAACAGGCAGCATCTCTGGAGAGAAGGAATGGGTGACGTTTTTGAGTCGAGACTCATCTTCAGAAGAAGGGCCGCATCTCTGGATTCCTTCTCTCCAGAGATTATGTCCCGTATTAGCCGGGACATCCTGTATTTTGGGCTAAATTGGTTTGGCCCATACGGAACCGCCCTTGTCCCGTATTAGGCCCGGGGGGCTCTGTAGGCCTGGACACTGTCGGGCCGAACACTGTAGGAGCGGGGGACGCTGTAGGCCCAGATAGTGTAGGCTTACGGAGTGTGTTCGGGGAGCGGGGCCGAATGTGATCGCCGATTGGAGGTTGCGTAGCAACCCGCCTCCCGGTCCGGGAGGCCACCATTGGTGGAGCGGGAGCACGTGGCCGCTGGCTGTGTGAGGTCACGTGGGGCGCGGAGCGGTGACATCAGCTTTTGTCCCTTATTTGGGAGTTAGAAAGTTGGCAACCCTACAAAACAGTATGGAAATATTAAACGGGAAAATTGGTAAAGCTTTGAAGGAGAGAAAATGAAAAGACTGCAAGCGTTGGAGGATGAAGGGTGGGAGCAGACGTTTAGGCTCATGGTTCTGTGCTGTAGACACTGTTAACTTTACACCAGATGGGCTTTGGTTGGGCCAGTGGAGCATGAATCTACGTGCCTTCTCGTGTTTGCCATCAGACCTCCCCAGAGATTGCCAGGCCAGCATGATATGTTTGGTTTTTAATAGACACAAAAATGTATTTCTAGATAGGTCAACATGCAGGCAGTTATTCCCGAATGTACAACATTTTCTGAACTGTAATTATTCTCAGGAAAGAGTATAAAAGATGATGGAACGATCTAATGGAATGTTGAGGGGCCTCCTCCTACTGAGTTTTCTCTGAATATTTGTTCCACATTTCCAAGTAGGGTTGCCAACTGTCCCGTATTAGCCGGGACATCCCGTATTTTGGGCTAAATTGGTTTGTCCCATACGGGACCGCTCTTGTCCCCTATTAGGCCGGACGGCGCCATAGGCCCGGCCACTGTAGGCCCGGACACTGTACCCCAGGGGCAGGGGCTCTGTAGGCAGGGGCTGCAGCAGTCCTGGACAGTGTAGGCCCGGGCGCCGCCAGACGGAGGTTGCGTAGCAACCCGCCTCCCGGCCCGGGCGGCCGCCATTGGTGGAGCAGGAGCACATGGCCGCTGGCTGGGTGAGGTTACGTGGGACGGGGCGCAGGGTGGTGATGTCACCTTGTCCCTTATTTGGGAGTGAGGAAGTTGGCAACCCTATTTCCAAGGCCTTGTTGGAGAATCCTTGTTTCATATTTTCAGATGTTACACAAGGGTTTCGAACTTTGCACCCTTGCCCTCTGATCCCCTGCCTGTGGTTCGAGATTAATTACTTGTTTACTTCCACTTTATCTTTGCCTTCCATTATTCTGAACAGCAGTATCATATGTCCTCTTGAGAAGCATTCCCCAATGAAAATAAGTTCAGTGCTCACATTTCCCCCAAATTCATCTCAGTTTGAACCCTTTCTGGTTAATTATTTCTAATGCAGTCGATCTCAAACTAGAAGCTTTACCTCAGATATTGTTCAAATCACTGAATGTAAAGCTTGTTCTGATAAACACTCTCATGGTGCACCTCAGTACCCAATTCTTATCAAAACCTGTCTCACACCAGTCAAACCTTCCTAGAAAGACAATCCATCATTGTCCAAGGTTTTCCTTTTGAGTTTTTTAAAGATTTGTTGAAAGGAATCGGGGAAAAAAAAACACGCTGAACAAGTTTATGTCGATAAATCAGCTCCAATCTCCAGTGTGAAGATAACCAATATTGCTTTCTGCTCTGCTAGGATAGCATTGTGGCACAACTGGTAGAGCTGCTGCCTCACATCGCCAGAGACCTGGGTTCGATTCTGACCTCGGGTGCTAACTGTGTGGAGTTTTCACGTTCTCCCTGTGACCACGTGGGTTTCCTCCGGGTGCTCCTGTTTCCTCCCACATGCCAAAGACGTGCGGGTTTGTAGTAAAATTATCCCTAGCATGTAGGGAAGTGGATGAGAAAATGGGATAACACAGAACTTGAGAGAAATGGGTGATTGATGGTCGGTGTAGATTCGGTGGGCCAAAGGGCCTGTTTCCATGCTGTATCTTTAAACTAAACTAATGAAGTGCACAAATAGCCTTGTGCCATGAGCTGCAAGGCAGTCAATTTGTTCCATATCATAAACAAATACTGTAACTATGCATCTGAGCTTTATTTTACCCAAACTGCCCATTTTCCATTTGTTACCACACAACCTTTTGAAGCCAGACCAATTTTTATCCATCTTATTTTGTTAGCTGTAACACATTTCAACCTTGTTGGAAAGCTTACACAAGCAAAGTAAGTTACAGATGTATGTGTGAATAACGTCTCACATATTTGGGTTCATAGCGTCCTTATTTACACTATTATGCACTATCATTATTGTTTTTTTAACAAATGCTGTAGTTTTTTGTTGTTTATTAGTTTTATTTAGTTTAGATTAGTTTATTGTCAGGTGTACCGAGGTACAGTGAAAAGCTTTGGTTGCGTGCCAACTAGTCAGCGGAAAGACAATGCACGATTATAATCGACCCATTCAAAGTGTACAGATACATGATAAAGGGAATAACGTCAAAAACGTTTAGTGCCAAGATAAAGCCAGTAAAGTCCGATCAACAATAGTCCCAGGGTCTCCAATGAGGTAGGTAGTAGCCCAGGACTGCTCTCTAGTTGTCTTAGGATGGTTACAGCATTTACAAAAAAGTATTATGTTTACATACACCGATGAGCTAAAATATTATGATCACTGACAGGTGAAGTGAATATCATTGATTATCTTGTTACATTGGTACTTGTCAAGGGGTGGGATATATTAGGCAGCAAGTGAACAGTCAGTTCTTGAAGTTGATGTGTTGGATGCAGGGGAAATGGGCAGGAGTAAAGACATGAGTGACTTTGACAAGGGCTAAATTGTTATGGCCAGACGACTGGGTTAGAGCATCTCTGAAACGGCAATTCTTGTGGGGTGCTCCCGGTCAGCAGTGGTGAGTACCGACCGATAGTGGTCCGAGGACTGAAACTTACTGAATAGTGAAAGGTCTGGATGGAGTGGACGTGGAGAGAATGTTTCCCACTAGTGGGAGAGTCTAGGACTAGATGCCACAGCCTCAGAATAAAAGGACGTACCTTTAGAATGGAGATGAGGAGGAATTTCTTTAGTCAGAGGGTGGTGAATCTGTGAAATGTATTACCGCAGAAGGCTGTGGAGGCCAAGTCAATGGATATTTTTAATGCGTAGATTGATAGATTCTTGAATAGTACGGTTGTCAGGGTTTATGGGGAGAAGGCAGGAGAATGGGGTTGAGAGGGAAAGATAGATCAGCCATGATTGAATGGTGGAGTAGACTCGATGGGCCGAATGGCCTAGTTCTGCTCCTATAACTTATGAACTTATGAGCAACCCAGTGGCCCAGGCAGCATCTCCTCAGAACATGGATAGGTGATGATTCGGGTCGGGACCCTTCTTCAGACTTCAATGTCGAGACACATCAGGCAGCTGTTGTCCAGTAGGCATTAAGGTCAGCGAAATCTGATAACAAAAGAGGGAAGCGGCCGACACCAACATGATCCAGCATCTAGATTTTCCCCCGGAGGCAAACAGAGTTTCAGAAAGTGCGATCTTTCTTGAGGAAAGAGAGTGACATTCCACCAGTAACAATCTAAAAGTGACTTGGGGATAAAATAATAACAAATACGGATAAAATGAAGATACAGATTGGTCAGAGGCACCATTATGTGATTCAGCGAGCCTTCTGCAGAGAATAATGGCAGAGGCCATTTCTGAACTTCAGTGTGCGGGGAATGGAAAGGTGGGGGGGATTTGTAAACCACGCGGGAACCAGGAAGATAGAAAGGAACTCCACAGGGAAAAATTTGTGTGAAGCTTCACCGAGTTTCCTGTATCCACTTCTCCGACTGAAATCCGAGCTGCAGCATTAAGTTTTATCGTGGAAGTTTGAAAAGGAACATTTGAAACACTGAGGATTTTTACTTTGGTAGTTCGATTAAAAGTTGTGGAGTGAAACTCTTTCCTCTTTTTAAGACGCTCCACCACATTATTTTGCCCTTCCAATACTATTCTGCCGAGTTAAATGCCACTGCTTGTTTAGTAATGCACTTAATTAAGCGACTCTTCACTTCCATGGTGAGTGAGAACTGACGTTTATTTTTCTAGACAGGACACTATTGAAGTGAGGACAAAATAACAGTGCATGGAATACTTTGGGAAAGCAACTGACACAATGGCAAAGAGATTTAAAGACTGTGTCAACTTCTGCATTTCTAATATTAACTCAGTAATTTAAGAAAAACAGACACCCCCTAACATCTAAATAAATAAAGCAATGAATGCAGATGACACCATCTGGAGAACAGGCTCGTTAGGGTTGTTTAGCCTTGTAGTGGGAAAGAGCTAAAGAAAATATTGCCGATACTGCCGAATTATCCAAGGGTAATGATCATTGCTGTGGATGTTGATTTAGCTTCTCACTATGCCACCAAGATTAATACAAGCAATAAAAGAAATCTAAAGAACAAAGAGAGAGACAAGAGAACGTTACAAATTATAATAGTTCTCACAATCTGACAGACATGCCCACACCTGTTTTCAACAATTATTTAATAATTTAGGGTGGCACGGTGGCGTAGTGTTAGAGCTACTGCCTTACATCGCCAGAGACCCGGATTCAATCCTGACTACGGGAGTTTGTACGTTCTCCCCGTGACCCACCTGGACTTTCTCAGAGGTCTTCGGTTTCCTCCCAAACCCCAAAGACGTACATATCTGTAGGTTAATTGGCTTGGTATAAATGTAAGATTGTCCCTCGTGCGTGTAGGATAGTGTTAATGTGCGGGCATCGGTGGTCGGCGCGGACTCGGTGGGCTGAAGGGCCTGTTTCCGCGCTGCATCTCTAAACTAAACTAATAACTCAGAGCAGAGCTAGTTGCCCTTTGACACCACTGTTCTGCTGTAAAATAAAAATGGCAGTATTCAAGAAACGATTTCCTCTACGAGTTCAACAACAATGTCTGTGTTCGTTATCACATGATGTGGAGTAGTATTGCGGAAAAACAGGGGTGATTTGATTAAAGTTGCAGGATCAATCTCATTTTATTTTCAATATGTTTCACTGCATTTTATGGAATATTGGGGCCAATGCAGAGATGATGGAAAATGTTAAAACATGTGCCTCAGTTCAGAAGCAAAATCACTAAAAGATAATCTTCTGACCGTAATGTTGCCACTTGTGGGATTTTCTTGAGCAAAATATTTTCCCAGCGACGTTTCTCAATTTAAATCTATTATTTGATTTTATTGCTAAGGTTTGAATAAAGTTTTTTTAAATGAATAATGTGACAGAGAGCCACACAACACAGAAGTGGACCCATCGTAGATCCAACTCACCCATGCCAACACAGAGGACGCCTCATCTACACTAGTCCCACCTGCCCACGTTTGGCCCATATCCATCTAAACCTGTCCTAGCCATGTACCCGTCCAAATGTCTGTTAAATGTCGTTATTCTGCCTGCCTCAACCCATCTTCTCTGGCAGCTCATTCCATACAACCACCATTCTATGTGTGAAAAAAGTCACCGATTACATCTTTCCCTTTCAACTTAAACTTATGCCCTCTCATTCTTGATTCCCCTATCCTGGGAAAAATAACTCTGTACACGGGCCATTCCTAGTCACGCGTGTGACCTCACATGATCACACACGTGATCAGTCATATTTGACCTCTGTCCCCAAACAAACATGGTCAGCATAACATATAAAAATTTCACTTGATAAACTTCGACATATGTAAGTCATATATACAGTACAAAACAATATACCTCTAATGCTTTCAGAATTAGAAGAGATGTATTCCACAATTTTTCACATTTTTGGTCACACACATGGGACTAAAGAATGCCCCACATTCATCCCAACCATCCAGCACACCAATATAATTATATTTTAGTTATTTGAATTTCAAAATATAGTGGAGAGTATACACTAAGAAAGAGGAGTGAAACAGATTCAGTAAAATGCAACAAAAGTAGTACAGAAATGTGGAATAAAATTCCGGAAATTCTCTGGAAACTACGTTAATGTTTCAATCAAAAATAGCGTAATGGTTCAGACAGCAAATGGTGGTCAGATGCTTTTCATTCAACTCAATCGGAGTTAGAAAGGGTGACTGAATTAATTTGGGGGATGGGGAGAAAGGGATAAAATTCGACCATATGAATGTGGGAAACCCATGCCTTTTACTCAAGTTATTTTCAACAAATCTACTGGATTTTACAGTCATAGAGCGATACAGATGTTACCTCAATTAATATCCCAACATTTAAAACCAACCATTTAAAGAGAGGATGTTCCCCATTATTATTATTATTATTATAATAGGTTTTCCAGTGAACTGGATAAGTTAAAAGGCAGCACGGGAACGGCCCTGGGGAGTGAGAAGGAAGTATGGCAAACACTTAGGCAGACACAAAAATGCTCAGCGGGACAGGCTGCATCTCTGGAGAGAAGGAACGGGTAGTTCCTACCAGCAAACACTGCCTGGTGAGCCAGATACCGAACCATCAGGATTGCAGAATTATTGCGCAATGAGAATGAGGGCAGCACGGTGGCGCAGCGGGTCGAACCGCTGCCTTACAGCGCCAGAGACCCGGGTTCGATCCTGACCTCAGGTGCTGTCTGTACGGTGTTTGTGCGCTCTCCCTGTGACCACGTGGGTTTTCCCCAGGTGCTCCGGTTTCTTTCCACACTCCAAAGACGTACAGGTTTGAAGAAGGGTCTCGACCCGAAACGTCACCCATTTCTTCTCTCCAGAGATGCTGCCTGAACGGATGAGTTACTCCAGCTTTTTGTGTCTATCTACGGGCTTGTAATTGGCTTTGGTAAAATTGTAAATTGTCTCTAGTATGTGTAGGATGATGTTAATGCGCAGGGATTGCTGGTCGGCGTGGTATTGTGAAAACTTGTGTGAAACTTATGAAAAATCAAATTTCTACAAAATACCAATATTAAAAAAGTAACGAGGCAAATGCTTGAGTCATGTTGTCTGAGCAATATATTCTAGCCCAACAAAACTGTCTGAACAAGGGTCTTGACCCTGAAACATCACCTATTATTTTTCTCCATAGATGCTGCCTGACCTGCTGAGTTACTCCAGCTTTTTGTGTCTTTCTTTGGTGTAAACCAGCGTCTGCAGTTCCTTCCTACACAATTGTCTGAAGTACAGATGTAGGATTATTTTTTAACATCACCCAGAGGTGAGATTCTTCTAAGAGAGGCAGAGGAAATAGAAATAAACTTTTTTTCCTACACATCTTGCCGCTCCACTGCAAATTCTCCTCAAGGTATGTCTACTTTGAAGAAGTTCTCCTCCTCTCTGCGACGAGAGTTTAGCAACACGCTCTCTCACTGCTCCCCCTCTGTGATTCCTCCTGCCCTCCGACCCCAGTCTGAAGGAGGGTCTCGACCCGGAACGCCACTCATTCCTTCTCTCCAGAGATGCTGCGTGACCCACTGAGTTACTCCAGCATTTTGTGTCTACCTTCGATTTAAACCAGCATCTGCAGTTTTTTTCCCCCTGTAAACTTGTCCTGTTCTTTATCATTGCCAGAATCCATGGATACCGACTGAGATCACCAAACTTGGGCATAATCAAACTACTCGCCATTTTTGCAAGGAAATAGCAAAATGCAACAATGTCTCCCAAAAATAGTGCACTGGTAGGGAAAAGATGAGAACATTCTATACAAGATACTAAAACTTTCTTTTCTTTGGATGTTGCTCGAGAAGATAAAAATGAGGGGGGGGGAGAAAAAAAATTACACCAACGAAAGAGTGCACATAATTATCGTTATTCTGTTTGCACTATAAATAGGACAGAAGTCCTGAAAAATAATCAAAAAGCACTTAAAAGATTTGAGGGAAAATGTGGAAGCGCCACTCTCTAATTACATGGTTTTGCCAGTCAACAGTGAAGCCTACTTTTTGAGTAATGCTTGATTAGATAAGCATCCAGTGTTTATCCATGCCTAACCCCAGGGAAGAAACGGATAGAACAGGTTGTGATTACATTGGGGGCACACTGCAATTTAAAGGCATCCCCTCAGTCACCAGAGAGAATGAAACACAGCTGAGGAAGTTACTTGGGCGACTGGTCTGATGCACAAAACCAAACAAAAGCCTGACGCATAAATTTCTAACTGCTTAATCCTAGACGCCTCTGGCAGCCAAGGTGTATTTACGGATATAAGTCGGTCTTTTTCCCGTCCATCCTCTGCACCTTTTAATGCTTTGTCAGCACGGAATTAAAGTTAAAAAATATATAATGTTTGTGATTATAATTTGCATCTGTTTCATTTGGAGGTGATGGGCAAAGATGGGAAAATCATCAGTCTCTTGTCTCTTCTTGCCTTCCTTATAAGAGAAGCCAAAACCATAGCCATAGAGTCATACAGCACGGAAGCAGGCCCTTCGGTCCAACTTACCCATGCCGACCAAGGTGCCCCATTCACACTAGTCCCACCTGCCTGCCTTTGGCCCGTATCCCTCTAAACCTTTCCAACCCATATACCCCTGTCCAAATGTCTTTTAAATGTTATATAGTACCATGACAATCCAATGTAAAAATATGCATAGGGGCTTGCAACACAGCAATATTGAGATAAACTTCCTCCACATTTGAATCAGTTAATCTGGCAATCTTTCATGGCTCTGCCTTGCAAAAACAATAACCTTTTTGATGATTTAAATGGGATAATAAATGTTTTATGGACCTAACAAGCTTCGACTAATGTGGTAGAAACACGGAACTGCAGATGCTGGTTTACTAAACTTTTTTTAGACTAATGAGATACCTGATTCAGCTGAGAAACTCATTAAGAATGTGACTGATTTGTCGATTTATGCTTATTTTCCAAAACTGCAACTTTTGGACAACCAATCATCTTCATTTTACACATCTGATATTTTGTGAAATGGCAGAGCTCAGAAGGTGGCTGCCAGGAATTACAGCCAAGTGCATAAAAAGTTAAATGGATAAAGCAAACCTAGAACCCTGCCTGAAAGTAAGATGGAAATGTTAAATTATTGGATTACATGTGAACATTTAATTTAAACCAGATCTGCGTGCGATCTTTGTTCCAAGATGAAACATTCTCGGGTCTTGAGCACAATTCAAAGCAATGGTGTTGAGAAGGTAGAAGCAAGGAACTGCAGATGTAATATAATAGAATATATATATTCCTTTATTTGTCCCACACCGGGGAAATTTGCTGGCTTATACAAAAGAACACAAAGTGCAGGAGTAACCCAGCAGGTCAAGCAGCATTGCTGGAGAACATGGATAGGTGACGTTACGGGCTGGGACCCTTCTTCAGACTTGTTGGGAAGGTACCACCATGTGGGAGGTTCAAATATATAAATGATCCTAATATATTATTCAATTAATCTACACAGTTCTGACACATGCCCAATCCCTGACTTGTTCATATTGTCACGGCCTTTGTGTGGTTGGTTCAGTCTAGCCGAAGTGTTTCCCCTGTAACTCAGCCAAGATTCAATCAATCACGATTTAAAAATTCGACAACAGATTAAGCATTCAATTCTTTTTTTGTTGTTACTCATTTGCAGAAACTGATAATGTCTGGCAGAGCCAGTGTGTTTAGTGCCCAACTTCGCATCTACATAAGGATGTGATGATGAGTCATGCTCCAGAACGACGGGGTATCCTGTTGACAGATACAGGACTGCGGCACTCTCTCCTTAGAGGATGAAGGCTTAGCTCCGTCACCAAGGGTTAGCATGAGGAGGAGAACAGGCTGGATTGAGTCACCTGCGTTGAGCGATTGTTTCCTTGCTCCAATTCAGCCTAAAATGACACAACGTGCTGCAGTAACTCAGTGGGTCAGGCACCATCTCTGGAGAGCATGGATAGGAGATGCTTCAGGTTGAGAACCTTCTTTGGACTGACACAAAATGCTGGAGTAACTCAGCGGGTCAGGCAACATGTTTGGAGAATGTGGATAGGTGACGTTTCGGATTAGGTCCCTTCTTCAGACTTCTGACCCGAAAGGTCTACCTATCCATGGTTTCCAGAGATACTGGAGTAACTCAGTTACACCAGCACTTTGTGTTCTTTTGTGTATATCAGCATCTGCAGTTCCTAATTTGAACAATTCAGCCTGTTCCACTGATCACCAGAATGCGTTCCTGGCCGACAACCTTGAAAGGCTGAAGGGCCTGTTTCCATGCTGTATTTCTAAAGTCTAAAGAAAATGTCAGCATTGAAATGACTTGTTCTGAGGACTCAAGAGATGGGTCAATGTGGAACCCATAGACATTGCCACAGTGAGCCAGGTGGGCAGAGGTAACGCTTTTGCGGTTGCAGCTCCTAGACTGTGGAACAGCATCCCTCTCCCCATCAGAACTGCCCCCTCCATCGACTCCTTTAAGTCCAGGCTCAAAACCTATTTCTACTCCCTAGCGTTTGAGGCTCATTGAGGAGGCGCTGTGAACTGTTTTGTATGTGCTGTTATGTTTGCGTGCTACTGTATGTTTCATTTTTTCCTTAGTACCTAATCAGATGTACAGCACTTTGGTCAACGTGGGTTGTTTTTAAATGTGCTATACAAATAAAATTGACTTGACTTGACTTGACACAGGGACAAGGTTGTTTCTTATAATGTGTAGGAAGGAACTGCGGAAGCTGGTTTACACTGAAGATAGACACAAAAAGCTGGAGTAACTCAGCGGGTCAGGCAGCATCTCTGGAGTAAAGGAATAGGTGACGTTTCGGGTCAAGACCCTGCTTCAGACTGAGAGTCAGGGGAGAAGAACCAAGAGATAATAAAAAGGTACGTAGAACAAATTAATGAAAGATATGCAAAAAAAACGATCAAAGCCAGCAATGATGATGATCACGGAAAGGTGGAGCCCACAATGGTCCATTGTTGGCTGTGGGAAAGGTGAGTCATACAAACAGTGAAACTCAGCAGGCCGACAGACAGTGAAACTCTTATTTTAAATTATTATAAATTCTTGTAATGCCGTGTGATCGTTCTTGAGAACAACAGTATCCTGGTTTAATAACACAAATGAAACACCTTCAACGGTGCAGCCCTCCGTCAGCAGTGAACTGAAGTATTAGATGCTTTTTTGTTCAAATACATTCCAAGAATTTATCTTGACTGTATGGAGTTTGTACGTTCTCCCCGAGACTGTGTGGGTTTTCTTCGATTGCTCCGGTTTCCTCCCACACTCCAAAGACACACAGGTTTGCAGGCTAGTTAGCTTGATATAAATGTAAATTGTCCCCAGTGTGTGTGGGATAGTGTAAGTGTGCGGGGATCACTGGTCAGCGCGGACTCGGTGGGCCGAAGGGCCTGTTTCCACGCTGTATCTCGAAAACTAAAACTGAAAAAACTAAGAATCCTTTTGCTCTTGCCTTGCCTTTTGCATTCGCTATTTATCAATGCATGCTAAATCTTCATCAACATGGGCCAGAAATACTCGAGTCAGCATTCAGGGATCAGAGCCTGAAGAGCATGTATGGACAATGCTGTTTCAGAAGTTCGCCTTTACAAAATAAATGGTCAAAACCGGTCAAGGGTATTTGAGCAGGATGTGTGACGACAGAATATTTTAACTTAATTTTGCAGGTGCAGAATCTTTCCAAGCTTTATAGGGAAGATTATTCACCACAATGCAAGTGGCTGCTGCTGGGACAATGTGCTTAGCCTTTAATGTCTGTCTCCAAGCAACAGGACAAGCCCTGGTTTCCTTGCTGCACATCTGCAGCGTCGCATTCCAGAAAAACCTGAGTGCAATCGCTGTGGATCAGGGGCATCGTGGCAAAAAGCTGAGCCTAATTTCTCCAGGACTCGGCAGAGAATTGGGATTTACGTGCCATCATTACACGGCAATGCCAAGATAGCTTTTGCGAAAGGGCTAAAATACAAGTTTGGCCCAGCACGGTGGCACAGTGGTAGAGTTGCTGCCTTGCAGCGCCAGAGACCCAGGATTCAATCCTGACTGTCGGTGCTTGTCAGTGTGGTGTTTGTACATTCTCCCCTGTAACCGCTTGGGTTTTCTCCGAGATCTTCGGTTCCTTCACACACTCCAAAGACGTACAGGTTTGTAGGTTAACTGGCTTGGTAGAAATGTAAATTGTCCATAGCTCTTCAGCGGGTAGTCCATAGAGCTCAGAGGACCATCGAAACACAGCTACCAGCCTTGGAGGGCATCTACAACACATGATGCCTCAGAAAAGCCACCAGCATCCACAAAGACTCTTCACACCCCTGCAACAGTCTGTTCAAACTTCTACCATCGGGCAGACGATACAAGGCCTTCTACGCCCGCACCTCCAGACTCAGGAACAGCTTCATCCCCAGGGCCATAACTGCTATGAACCGGTCCTGCTGAGCCAGATGGTCACATCACACAGTGATCCGGCACAGATCTACTTGCACTTTATTATGTTTTAAAACTGTTACAATTTGTTTCATTGGGTTGTTTAAATTAATACTGACTAGCTAATTAAATTATTGCATCGTATGGGAGGCGCATTCCCAATCTCGTTGTACCCCTGTACAATGACAATAAAGACATATTGTATTGTATTGCATTGTGTGTAGGATAGCGTTAAAGTGCGGGGATCGCTGGTCGGCGCGGACTCGGTGGGCTGATGGGCCTGTTTCCACACTCTATCTCTAAACTAAACTAAAATTTGTCATCAGCTCCTGTTCCCAAAGCCGAGTAAAAGGGTTTGAGCTGGAAACTATATATTTTTTATTTTCTAACGACGAGCTTCATTTGTAAAATTAAACAGTCTTCGCCTCTGCCTCAAATCCCTGAATCCTGACTCCAGTTATAGTGGCCCACACTTTACACTGGAAGATAACCCACACCTATGGGGTTTTTTTATGAAAAGGAGATCTTGAGCTTAGAGCTGCTTTCAAATATTGACACATTCTCACAGACCTTGGCAAATATCAACAGACTAAGGAACTCTGCAAATATTGATACCGTCCAAGGAAACCACCACAGTCCACTTCACCACGGATTAACTTAAGATAGCATCACCTCCCAGGAGATAAGCAGTACTGTCATATCAGAATACCTCAGTAGAAATAATTGAACACAGTTACCACAAGACATAGAATGTCAGATATCAAAAAGGGGTCTACAGGTTAGGAAGGTAAGGCAGCACAATGTGTTAGAGTTTGGCCGTGGAAACTATACATCGCTGTTCCATCAGCCTAAGTACTCCGTGGTCATGTTGCCGCGGCAGTGAGGATAATTTGCAGCTGAGTGATCACTGATTTTAAACTTCTCTTTCTTGTTTTCAAACCCCCTTACGTCTTTGCCTTCCCCATCCCCTGTAATCCCCTCCATCATTATAACCTTCCGAGGTGCCGCAGTGGTGCAGCGGTAGAGTTGCTGCCTTACAGTACCAGAGACCCGGGTTAGATTGTGACCACGGGTGCTGTCTGTATGGAGTTTGTGCATTCTTCCGGTGACCTGTGCAGGTTTTCTCTGGGTGCCCAGGTTTCCTCCCACACTCCAAAGACGTACGGAGTTGAGGGTTAATCGGCTTCGGTAAAATTGTACATTTTTGGATGATCAGCCATGATCATATTGAATGGCGGTGCTGGCTCGAAGGGCCGAATGGGCTACTCTTGCACCTATTTTCTATGTTTCCATGTGTAGGATAGTGCTAGTGATCGCTGGTCGAGGCGGACTTGGTGGGCTAGAGGGCCTGTTTCTGCGCTGTATCTCCAAAGACTAAAGTCTAAAGTAAAGTGTAAAATATCATGTGCCACCTATTGAGGCCTGATTCTAATTGCTCCACCACTGAGGAGTGCTCCCAGCTGCCAAAGCCTGAAGCTCTGAGAAGTCCTTCGCAAACAAGCTTTGCCCCTCTTTTGCTTTCTTCCTTTGAGTGTACTTTAAAACCTACCTCGTCGACCAAGGTTTTGGTGATCAATGCTCATACATCTTTTGAGATTTGGTATTAAAGTTTACTTGCTAGCAGTTCCATGGAACATCTCAAGTGCTTTACAATCTCACAAACATAATATAAATGCAAGATACTGTTGTAGTTAGAAAGAAGGAACTGTAAATGCTGGGTAATACACAAAAGGCGACAAAATGCTGGAGTAACTCAGTAACTCATGGATGGATGATGTTTTGGGTCGGGGCCCTTGTTCAGACTACACTTGTAGTTGCCGCATATGCTCTGATTTGTGTTTGTGTTTGTCAGGTCACCCATCAAAACCCCTCTGCTCTTTACATTCAGGGATGGAATACATCACCAAAAAAAGACTGACATTTTATAGCACCTTTCACGATGCCAGACTTGAAATCATGGAGTCATAACACCATGGAAATGGGCCCTTCGGCCCAACTAGCCCATGCCGACCAAGATGCCCCATCCACACTAGTCCCACCTGCTCCCATTTGGCCCAGATTCATATCTCTCAACCCTTCCTATCCATAAATACACATTCCTTGTAAAAACCTGTTTGCAACCAATGAAATATTAGAGTCAGTGTCCTACATCGTGGAAGCAGGCCCTTCGGCCCAACTTGTCCACACCGACCAATATGCCCCATCTACACCAGTCCCACCTGCTTGCGTTTTGCCCATATCCTTCTTAACCTCTCCCATCCATGTACCTGTGCAGATTGTGCAAAGTCTTGTTTCTGCAGAACACGTGGAAACACAGCAACAAATTTCGACACAGTTCGGTCTTAAATTGCAATGAAATAAACAAGCAGATGACTTGTTTAATATATATTTTTTGTTAGATACAGTCCAAACCTTCCAACTATTGCAGGAAGGACAGTGTTTACTTGTCGCCTGGTGACCAGAGCAAAAGGCATGGAGGTTATTTGAAGTTTGACCACAGAATGGCCTTGGCATCCCTAGCAATCACAAGGCAATTGAACCCAACATTGTTTCTAATCAGCTATTGACCTTCCTCTTTGATAGTCGTGTGTGATGCACTAACACTTCAATGTCCAGACAAACATGCTGAAGATAACAAAAGGGAAGAATGAGAGGTTGTATCTGACGCACATATTTAAACAAATCTCTTGAAATCTTCCTTCGAAATAAAACTTACGGTTTGCCTTGTGGGGAATTGGGGAGGGAGTGGAAAAAATGTACACGTTTATTTTCTGGATTTTGTTTTGTTGCCAGAATTAATGTGGTGTGCACAGAATAGACTTCCTTCATCCTGCTTGGCATAAGTGACCATCAAGAGGATTAGTTTTCATTTAGATGCAGATAGAATCTGATATCACTTCTACCCCAAGAACTCCACTGAATAAATATTTTTAAGAAGGGTCTCGACCCGAAACGTCACCCATTTCTTCTCTCCCGAGATGCTGCCTGACCTGCTGAGTTACTCCAGCATTTTGTGAATAAATACCTTCGATTTGTACCAGCATCTGCAGTTATTTTCTTAATACTAAATATTTTTGTTGTGTCCCCTCGATTTGCTTGCTGTTTCATTCGTATCCAGCAGTGTTAAAACTTGCAAACTGTAATTCGACTGATTAATAAGGAGCACGTTTCAGCAAACGAAATCCATGAAATGGTATCTTTTCACTGCTCCCCCTGCTTTGACTTGACTCGACTCCCTCTAGTGTCAGAAAGGTACTGGCCGAAACATGAATCAATCCTCTTACCTCATCCAAGTCCTGCCTACCTGTGACCTCATCAGTCTATTCACTCCTGCTAGACAAAGCTTTAACTTCAG
The DNA here is from genome assembly GCF_053455715.1 of Rhinoraja longicauda. NCBI lineage: Eukaryota > Metazoa > Chordata > Chondrichthyes > Rajiformes > Arhynchobatidae > Rhinoraja > Rhinoraja longicauda. Next base: position 65,932,744 of record NC_135961.1, on the reverse strand, counting down.
AATTTCTGGAGCGCTCCACTTGTCTGACTACTCCCACTCCTAACAGCGCACAAGGACCGAATGGGAATGGTACAAGACAGGGAGATTTCCCTCTATTTTGCTCGCTAGTTGCTTTCACACAGACAACCCGATTGCTTCCTCATAACAAGCCGGAATAATTAACTGCTGTTTTCACAGATGCTGGATGCTTGGAAGTTTCTTCTTTTTAACCGGTAAGTGCTTGTAGTTTACATTCATAACAAGGACTTGGATAGCTTATCGTAGGCTGAGCGTTAAAACAAAAATATTATACGAGTAAGGCGACCGTGACAATTTTAATTCCAGTTGTCGCAAGCACTCCATAGGATTTCAGCACTAATGTACTAAAACAGAAAACCTAACCTCGACATGGAAGTGAGCAGATCTCAACACGAGCCACATCAAAGATAGAAAATAGCAAAACCATTTTTATCATCGATGCAGCAGCTATCAAAGTAAAATAACCAAGACCAAATAGCAACCATAGTAGATGCAAGCAGATTTATCCTCTTGTGTTTATTTCTCATTTTGGCTCCTACTTTCAAAACAGAAAAAAAAACTCCTTTTTGCCGTGTCTTGCAGGTTATTTGACTTTTAAATGAAAGCAATGGGAGGGGGAAAAAAATGTTAATCAGTGGACAGTGAAGCACGAAGCCCGGCACATTCAGCCGGCAAACACCAAGGGAACAGTTCTTACTGTGTAGCAGCGTCTGGATCCCACATTTCAGCATTTTCAAAATCACCTTTTTTTTTAAACCAAATCCAGTCGAGAAAAAGTATTTTCTTGAAAAGAAACACTTGTCCTTTTACATGCAGTATCAATAATTTATCAGTCGAAAAAAAAAATTTAAGCTTAAAAACAAAACCAGAATGAAAAACAGGCTTGATTTAACGGCACTGAAATAAACAACCTCTTCAGGGTCAATATTTGTTCCCATCAGAAATAACTTTAGAAAATTCCCCCGGAACGCTATTGGATTTTAGTCATTGGTGTTATCAAGATTTAGCTCGAGTCAGGTAGTCAGAATGATTCGGCCGTAAAGTTTCCCCATGCATGACCAGTCAGAGCACCACAATTAAATAGTCACCATCTACTTATATTGCCTTAACTACAATCTAGCAATAGATTGAACTCCTTGAAGTTGTGCAGTTTTAATATCAGTCAAGGTGGAAATGGAAAAAAATAAATCGCGTTCTCCAAAATAATTCTAGACAAATAATCTCACATTCTCCCACAATCAGTACTTGCTTTTGTAGGGGTGACATGGAGAAAAATCTCTTGAAAAATCTTTTGATTGAACGAAAACACAGCGAGATTATCTCCGCAATGAGTAGAAAGGGTTTAAGATAAGCGTTTGCTTATCTTAAATCCTTAATTGAACCACCACCGCCACCACCTCTACCATCTTCTGCTCCCACCCACCAGAACGCGGCCAAATTCACAAGCAGAAGAAAATCTCCAATCACTTAACATCCATAGCCTCGGGTTGTGTCGGGGGTTTATTATTTTGACTGTGGGGACCAAAACACAATTATAAATTACACCTAGTGGAGTATAGTATGAAACTGGCAGCTGTGCAAAGCAACGAGCTGGAAAATCAACCATCCACCGATTTATTTTTTTTAAACTAAAGGCTGCTGCGGTTTTTATTTTTTGACAAGAGGGTTTTGTACTAATTAAAGCAATTTAAGGTGAACACCAGCAGCAGGCATGCGATTCGAGGGTCTTCTATGTCTGGCATCTTGCAGTAACTACCACCCCCAAGTGGGCATAAGCTATACTGGATAAAACTCGGCTACTTTCAACCACAGAAACTAAAATATCGTCCTTGCAAGGAAGAATATCAAGAGAGTCTTTGACCTCCTCCTATGAAACATGCTGTAAAGCCAGATTGCTCTGATTAAGCTAAATCTGAAACAGATTTAGAACCTTGTAACTTTTGAGGCCACAAAATCCAAATTTTATAAGGGTAGCATCCGATTTTGAACGCTGGAACTTCATTCTGACTTAATTTGTTTTAAAAACGCGATGTTTGAATTTCAAGCGATCCTATTCACAAGCAAACTGTTTTAAATTTTCAAAGTGAGCCCTATATACAAAATGTCTGCTGCTCAAATTAATGCTCTAAATTAAGTTTGGAATGCTATTCAGGGCATAGACGTTATGGCACCTAACGTTATTAAAATTTTCTTCAAAAAAATGAAACGAGTGTTTCCAGCCAGAGTTAAAAAAGATTGCACGAAGATGATCATTTTTAAAGTGATCAGTTAATGCCACAAGATCTATTACCTGCAAAATTCTCTTCAAAAATACCAAGCAACTGTTTCCAACCAGAGATTACACTGAGATGAAAATTTTAAAGAGATCAGTTAATGCTACAAGGTCTATTACTTGCAAAGCTGCCCGTTATTTAATAATGCACTGTTACAATGTGCAGGAGGATGCGAATGACAGATACACACAACAACAAAAAACACAGATTTAACAAAGAGATAATTAGAAAGGACGCTGGACTTAAGATGAAGCCTTCGTGTGTTCCCGAGCCATCAGTGAATTGCTTTGTGTTAGCTAGTTTCAGATTTCATGACTAGTGCAACCACTTGATGGTGAAAACACAGTGAAAACAGGAGCTCTGAAGAAGGGTTACCAGTTGAAATAAGGAGAGGGAAAAAAAAGTGTGGCTGAGAAAGAATGTCACAATTTAGTGGACGAACACTGACAGGTTATCTGGAGTTCCCAGACAGATCAGTTGAACTTCTTTCCTTGTGATATTTCACTTGGAAGTCCATAAGGGTAAATATAAAAACATAAAAAAGCCCCCCTGGTAGAGAAGCACAATCCCTGCCTTTGTTCCCTCCTCAGATGTTTACCAGTACTATATCCTTAGGAACCAGGTAGTGCTGAGGTCCACAAGTGGCACATTACCAGCCGTGAGAAACTGGGGCAAGATCTGTAAAACTAACTTGTCACAGTGTAGACTGTAGGCTGGTGGTGTTTATTCTAATGTCCGTGGCTACATCTTGCAGCTTTAAAATTGGTCTCTAGTGAGAGAGTTGAAATAAATTTGTGCAGGATAATTCCACTGACCATACATTAAAATAAAATTTTAAAATCCCAATTACACTAGAATCTGGTTCCAAAAATTACGATTTGTGTGCTTCCATTCACAAATTAAATCAGTTCCTGATGCAGCAAAAATATTCTCAAGTGAATAGAGCATGAAATCCAAAAATATTCAGCTGTGTTATGTAACGATCAAAATCAATAAAGTCAAATTGAAAACCCCAAAGAACTTATCTCGCTGTAAATTGATTGTACTCGGGATGAAAAAAGTTGTCTACAATATTCTAAAATCATTCATGGAGTCAGCTGGGATACTGATCCACTGTGCAGGCCACACCAGGAACATTTACTGTTCAACTGACATTGACAGAAACTGAAGTGATAAGATGCATTTTGTTTGTGGAAATGCTCAATTTAACACTGACTTGTAAAGTTAATGAAGCATCACCAAGTCTGTCCATGATTAACCTCTGCACACAATCGACGCCAACAAGTGGTAATGAAATTAGTGCGCTATTGTTCAAAATCAAAGTACCACTTTCTCCTCAACCAAGTGCACACCATTCCCAAGACAAAGAAGATCCTAAATCTCGTGGAAAATCCTCCTAGATTCAAATGTAATTTGAAGATAAGAGCTTCTTCCGTTTTCAACAGACCATGCTACAGACCACGACGAAGAGATGGTTAGATGCAGAATGGAGAAACAAGGAACTGCAGATGCTGGTTTACCCAAACGGACACAAAGTGCTGGAGTAACTCACTCAGCGGTTCAGGCGGTATCTCTGGAGAACATGGGTAGGTGACGTTTCAAGTCTGAAGAAGGGTCCCCACCCAAAACGTTACCTATCCACGTTCTCCAGAGATGCTGCCTGACCTGCTGAGTTACTCCAGCAATTTGTGTCTTTAAGGTTAGAAGCAGCTCTAGTGGGGAAGCAATCCAGCTTCTGGTGAGGTTTCATTGCTAGCCAAGTAAAGATCTGACCAAGATATTAGATAACATTTCTTTTGAAAAGAGGTCAATACCTCTCTGCGGACAGCTTTTCTTCAAAGCAAGTGTGGTGGTTCAGATAAGATAGTCAAGACTGTACAATAGACTCATAATTGCAAAATAAACCAGGCAACGATTCATTGCAAAAAGAGAAGCTGTTTAGTATTTCCAAAACAACATTTCAAATTTTTAAAGAACTTAAACGATATATTCAAGAAAAATGAAGTGCGTTCACACAGCAGTGGTTACTATTACAAAATCACACAGCTCTATATAACTAACAAATCAAAGAGGATAATCCTTTGGCAACATGGTGATTCTTTTGTTAGTTAAAGACACGCCGGCATTTTCGAATCACTGTGCACACAAAACATTTCACTGAAACATCAAAAAAAATAGTTTTTCCTCCCATTCAATATGTTACATTTGGATTCCTTCCAGTTTCTGAACAGGCTGCATAATCAAGACGAAACTGACATCTCGCATCTTTCTCTTTTTCTGCCATTTATTATTCCTCGACAACTTTCACTGCAAAAGACGTGCATTAATCTGCAAACATATGGGCTACAAAAACGGAACTGTTTAGAATTGAAAAGTAATTGTGCCAAGATCGTCAGATTTCTCGGGCTGCTGATGTGAAGCTGATGGGGCCGGGTGAATCAAACCATTTATTAATCTGAGTGCGCATTTAACATCTTGTACCACCTTATATTGGATGAACTACATCCTATTAATGATGCTATATTCATTAATGGTCCTGATGCCATTAAGTCGGTGAGCCTTTACGAAGCACGTATATTGGAAGGCTGAAAGCTCCACAGTGAGATTCAGCCAGCATCAGCTACATGGTTCTGACAGATAAAGACTACAGATTCCTAATTCGCATCCCGATTATTTATTTCTCCCAGGCAAGCCTTTCATGATAACGTTTAATCTTTCCTGGAAATGGTTGAGCTATAAGTTTCAATAATAGGTACGGCCAGACTAATGTTCCCACCAGCATGACAGAATCATTTGCCACTGTTCGGTGGAGTCCGCACAAAAGCCGTCTGTAGAAGTGGAAAGATGTGTAAATTGCAACAGAGAAACTTGTCGCGGGGAAGAGGAATAGGTGCAATCTGGGGGGGGGGAGAACCTGCTGTCCTTAAACCTGCCAGCATTGTGTTAAACATATTGCTAATAACTGATGTAACCAAACCAGTGCCTGGAGCAACGCTGCAGATAGGAAGCAGGGAACCAAACAGGCAATCTTTAGCTAAAGCACAACAAATGTAGATGGACACAAAATGCTGGAGTAGCTCAGCGGGGCAGGCAGCATCTCTGGAGAGAAGGAATGGGCTACATTTCAGGTCGAAACCCCACCCGTTCCTTCTCTCCAGAGGTGCTTCTTGTCCCGCTGAGTTCCTCCAGCATTTTGTGTCTATCTTCGGTTTAAACCCCCAGCATCTGCAGTTCCTTCCAACACAACAAATGTAACCGGATTACTGCCATGCCGTTCAAGGCGGTGCATCTTTTACATCCTGCCGGGGGGGGGAGTGGGAGTGTGTGGTGGTGTGCATTAATTACTCGGGCAATTTAGTGTCCTTTGTGCTTTGTTTTAACCTGTTTTGTTCTCTCGTGTGTTGCAACACTACTCAAAAGCGGGTGGCATTTTTTTTTGTGCTTGATGTCGCTGGGCTAAAACGAATGGCTCGTCGTTGGCTTACTTTGAAAGGGAATCTCAATAATCAAGACAACTGTCCTATTTGAACGAAATAAAAACTTCCTACGTCTTTGTGCCTTTCGCCGCCCACACTTGGCATTCGCCAGGAAGGCTTCAGTGATAATTAGCAGCTTTCCTTAAAAAAAGAAGCACCTCCAAGTTGTCTGCTTGGCATGGCTTCCAGGGACCAGGCAAGCACAGTCTGCCCAACGAGGGCCCATTTAATTTTGTACTACAGGCCAGGCGATTGGGATTCAGCAGTAGTGAATAGCGAGCAGCAGCAGCTTCAGACTAGGCCAGACCAAGCGGGGCAGCAGAATTCCCCCACTTCTATTTGGTCAGCTTTCACCAGCTTTTGATATGCAAAGGTAATACTTTGGCGTTATCAGCGTGGACGTGAATGGCAGGGCAGGGCCAGGAAGCACGCACACACACACACACGTATAATCGGGGAAGCTAAGCCAAGCAGGGGAGCCTTATGAAAATCACAAACGCTCCCAACTAATTCGCAAGTCACAAGCAGTGTCCACTTTCAAAGAGTTGTCATGCCTTTTGTCCTGCTGCAATTTGGAGGGCAGCGAGAGAGAGAGAGAGAGAAAAAAAGTAAGTCCTTCAGTACACAAGAATTTAATGAGTTTCTGAACTTTCACCAGGACAAACTATTCTTGCTGTTGGAGTAACGTCACTGGTAGTGGGGGGGGGGGGGATTGCATGTTTAGAAACCAGCTCTTTTAAAACATTAAGAAATATTAAATGCCACTGGACATTTTGTATTTTGCAGAATTATAACAAAACTGCAAAAGTGCATCTCTCACTTAGACTGAAATGATTTGGGCATAATTTTAAAAGATTGTCTCACCAAAAAACTTCAGTACACTGAGCAAATGAAGGTTGGAGGCCTGTCAAGTCATCCCCAGAGTGCACTAATTGTACTCGAAACCTTTGATCATATATCAAAAGCTTGTTTTCCACCACATGCCTTAATATGTTGCCTTGCTTTGCAAAATAAACATTGCAGTAGAAGATGCAAGCTTACTATCTAAAACAGGGCAAATCAAAATCTTGATATTCTGAAAATATCATATATTTTAAATATATAATAATATATAATAATACATATATAGGCAATAATACATATATAGGCATGCAGGCACTGAAGGAACTGCAAATGCTGGTTTACACCAAAGATAGACACAAAACGCAGGAGTAACTCAGCGTTACTCTGAGGTGGCATCTCTGGAGGGAAGGAATGGGAGACGGTTCGGGTCGAGACCCTTCTCAGTCTGAAGAAGTGTCTCGACCTGAAAAGCCACCCATTCCTTCTCTCCAGAGATGCTGCCTCCAGCATTTTGTAACTATTTCTAATACATATACAATGCAGTTCCTCATGATCCTCTTTGTCCATTTATGAAAGATCTATTGGCACATTGAAAAGCACAATTATCAAATCAATTTAAAAGCTTGGACCATGAAGGACCTATCTATTTTTCAAATACTTTCCTGATTTAGTTCTCAAATAAACTAAATAAACAAGTTAATGAAGCGCAAGGTAACTTCTCTCTTCATTTATTTTTGTCTCGTTCAGCTGTGGAACTGTCCAAAGAAAGACCAATTGGAAATACCAAACATGTCCTTTACATTGATTACTTCGAGTCATAGAGTCGTACAGCATGGAAATGGGTCCATGTCGACCAAGATGCCCCATACAAGTTAGTCCCCGTTTGGCCCACATCCCTCCATATCTTTCCTATCCATGTACCTGTCCAAGTGTCTCTTAAATACTGTTATAGTTCCTGCCTCATCCACCTTCCTGGCAGCTTGTTCCACAAACCCACTACCCTCGGTGTTTAGTTTAGAGATACAGCGCGGAAACGGGCCCTTTCAGCCCACCGGGTCGGCGCCGACCAGCGATCCCCGCACATGAACACTATCCGACACACACTGGGGACATTTTTAACATTTACCAAGCCAATTAACCTACAAACCTGTACGTCTTTGGAGTGTGGGAGGAAACCGAAGATCTCTGAGAAAACCCACACAGGTCACGGGGAGAACGTACAAACTCCGTACAGACGGCACCCGTAGTCGGGATTGAACCCGGGTCTCCGGCGCTGCATTCACTGTAAGGCAGCAACTCTACCGCTGCGCCAACGTACCGCCCTCGGGTTCCTATTAAATCTTTCCCCACTCGTTTTAAACCTATGTCCTCTAGTTCTTGACTCCCCCACTTTAAGTAAAAGACTGTGCATTCACCCTATTATTTTTGTTAATTATTGTCATGTGTGCCGAGGTACAGTGGAAAGTTTTTGTGTTGCGTGCTATCCAGTCAACGGTGACTATACGTGCTTATCACCAAGCCGTGTACAGATACAGGATAACACAGTTATCCATTATATCTGAAAAGCTGGGGCCTTCTTTGTAATACACTGCCTTAAGATAGCATTTGCAACATCCAAGTTACAATGTGAACTCCTCTCATGGCTACACAAGGAAATGCAGGTGCCAGAATCTGGAGGAAAAACACAAAGTGCTGGAGGAAATCGGTAGGTCAGGTTGGCACCCTTGTTCGGTCTGAGGAAGGGTCTCGACCCGAAACATCACCCATTCCTTCTCTCCGGAGATGCTGCCTGTCCCGCTGAGTTACTCCAGCGTTTTGTGTCCATCTTTCCCATTCATTGCTTCTGCAGACGCCGTCTGACATGCTGAGTTCCTCCAGCACTTTGCTGCATGTGTACAAGGTGATGGAAGAGCCTCTCACTGTAGGATCAGTTGCATGCTGCTTCTTAAACACACACCATTATCAATGTACTATAGGTTCTTGACCCCGAGAGGTGATGGACAACGAGCCAATATTTCGCAAGTTAAATTGAAATATCAGCTGTGAGCTAAAAAAGTGCACTTGATAGAGCAAGTGGATAATAGAAAATGGTCAAGTCTTCTCTCCAGCTATCCTGAGAGTCCCTCAGGATAAAGGGCAGAGGAGTAGAATTACTTGGAACTTACTCGATAGTTCAACAGTAGACACAATGGACTAAGTGGCCACCTTTTGGTTTAGTTTAGAGATGCAGCGCGGAAACAGGCCCTTCGGCCCACCGAGTCCGCACCGACCAGCGATCCCCGCACATTAACACTATCCCTCACACACTCGGGACAATTTACAATTTTACCGAAGCCAACCAACCTACAAGCCTGTGCGTCTTTGGAGTGTGGGAGGAAACCAGAGCACCCGGAGAAAACCCACGCAGGTCACGGGGAGAACGCACAAACTCCGTACAGATAGCACCCGTAGTCAGGATCAAACACAGGTTTCTGGCGCTGTAAGGCAGTAGCTCTACCGCTGCACCACCGTGCCTTTTCTTTCCTTACAGAACTTAAGTGTCACAAGAATTTTAGAAAATCATTCAAATCATGTAAAATCTAGTACAAAAGAAAATGTACATTTTTTCTTTTATTGTCACGGATATATATCACGTATTTTCAGAATAGGCTGGAAAAACACCATGAAAGAGGACAGTTGGATCAGCTGAAGACACAGAGTGCTGGAACAGGCAGCGGGTCAGGCAGCATCTCATGACAACATGGAGAGGCGACGTTTTGAGGCAGGACCCTTCAGACTGACTGTAGAAGTCTGATGAAGAGTCCTGACACAACACTTTGCCTGCCTTGGGTTCTCCTGACCTGCTGAGCTCCTTCGGCACTTTTTTGTAAACCAGCATCTGCAGTTCCTTGTTTTTATGTTGAATCAGTTGTTAGTTTGAGACTGTGTGTGGCGATTGTGCTATTTTGAGATGGACTGGATGTAATTGATTCAAACCTGTTGATCATGTTGCTGGAAGTGACTGAAATCTTGCATGTGCTGCATTTTCGATGCACAAACCCTGCATTTGGGAGATATTGCGATAGTTTCCTACTCGTCATTTTAATTCCCTCTTCAGCCCAGATATGGAAAGGTTGAGATGGAAAATGACACAAAGTGCCAGAGTAACTCAGCAGGTCAGGCAGCATCTCTGGAGAACATGGATAGGTGTTTTAGATAAGGATAGATATGGATAAGATTGAGAGGGATATGATCCAAACACGGGCAAATGGGACTAACTTAGATGGGCCATCCTGGTTGGCATGGATTAGTTGGGCCGAAGGGTCTGTTTCCATTAGGGGTGCCAACTATCTCACTCCAAATACGGGACAAGGTGACGTCACCGCCCCGCGCCCCACGTGACCTCACCCAGCCAGCGGCCACGTGCTCCCGCTCCACCAATGGCGGCCGCCCAGGCCGGGAGGCGGGTTTCAATGCAACCTCCGTCAGGCGACGCCCGGTCTTCCGTACCTAGACTGTCCAGAGCTAAAATGTGGGAGACCTAAACTGTCGGGACCTACACTGTCCGGGCCTACAGTGCCCCCCCTAATACGGGACAAGGGCGGTCCCGTAAGGGACAAACCAATTTAGCCCAAAATACGGGATGTCCCGGCTAATGCGGGACAGTCGGCAACCCCAGTTTCCGTGCTGTATGATTCCAAAATTGAATGCCAAACATCCAACCGCTGTTGTTAACAGTAAAAGGCATATCTCTGTGTGTTACAGAAATCTCTGCCATGATGTCAAATGTTTGTTATCCACAAAGCCTGCTTTCTTTTTAGCTTAAAGCCAGTACCTTTTTAACCATATAAACAACTTCCATACATTGAAGAATCACAAAACAACAGCATTCACAGGCAACCATGTGGACTGTCTGGAGTATGTGAGGAAGAGTCTCGACCCGAAACGTCACCCATTCTTTCTCTCCAGAGATGCTGCCTGTCCCACTGAGTTACTCCGGCATTTTGTGTCAATCTTGGCCGTCAGGGTAGAGATGTAACAGCAGGCAGACCCTGCTGCATGAAATCCAGTGCTATTTATAAAATGTTCTTGGCAGGTGGTAGCAACTACAAAAACATTGTCCCCTCAAACTGCTGATTTTGACTGCGACCACTGTCTTATCCAGCCACTGAATCCAAGAAGAGAAAAATCTGCCAAGTAATTGCTAAAGGTGATTTCTTACTTTGAGTAGTTGCCCCCCCCCCCCCCCCCCCCACCACCTCCCATCCCAACTGTAGCATCTTGGTAAGATAGATATATTCATTATGTAGTAATCAGGCTGTTTCATCTCACCGCTGACACTATCAGAATTGAATGCCAGGAGTAATTGATGCCTGAAGTCGAGCTTTCAGCTTTAATTACGTCAGCTGAAACTCCATCAAAATTGTGCTTTCAATCTGTGACCCACTGCCTTTTTCAATTCTGTTCACAGGTCCTGGTTTAGCAGAAGGAATGAGCTCCTGAAGATTCTGCGAAGGCGGTGGAGGAAGACCTGATGCAGCAATTTGTTTGAAAGCAAAATACTTCCAGGTGGGAGAAATAAGGAGTTGACATGAGATAATCCTCACCCACACCTGGAATACAGTGTTTGCCTTAAAGGAACGGCCAAAGGAAAGGCGAAGGGAAATCATCCTTGGGACACGCTACCCTCTGAGGATTACACACATGGTGCACCGCTTGAGACCGACCTAAATCTGCTGCCCCCTGCAACCACACCGGTTGACTTTCAATATGTGAATGGCCCTTCCCGTGGAGACTTAGACATTACTGCTCCCCACCACGCCACAGAGAAAGGCTTTCCAAACGCGCAGCGGAGCTAATTCGAGCTGCAGCTGTGGGAAAACTACAAAAGAGATCTCAGCGTATTGACGTTTTAATACAAAGTGAAGAGTCAAAGGCAGCAGAGAACAGCTTCCCGAAGAGTGGCAAAAAGTTAGATTGTCTTGAAGCGATTTAAAAAAAAATATATATATATATATATATATACACACGCTGATCTGGCAATTGTCAATCTTTCTGGCATGTTCACTGAAAGATTGGGGACAAGTCAGGTGGCCAAGAACGTAAATCTGGATCGGCTGTGTAAACACCAAGACAGAAGGAAATAGCTGCTGTACTGTTGGGAGTTAAAGCAGAGCGTCATTCAGGAAGAAAGGAAATACTACCAGGAAATGTTAAACCCATGCTCCGAGATTATTTTGGCAAACACGGGATTTTCTGGGATGCACTGAATGTGGTAAGATTGCTCCCTTTTAAAGCTAGTTTGGATAGCCTGTTGTGATAAAATGACGGTGTCTGTATTTTATAGAGGCTATGATTATTTCATCTTGAAGTTTCAATTGCAACAAAATTCTGCTGGATACCAGTGTGAATCATTCCCACGCAAATAATTCATCCCTCTGACATGTGTAACATGCCATAACGTAGTTCGCTAAAGAGAGCTTTGGGTGCTCTGATAACAGTGTTGTTTGAAAATCACTCAATGATACTCCAGCCTCCGAGACTGAAGATTGTGGGTTTACTTTAAAACTCCAGATACTCGAGTACAATCACTCCAAACCAACACTCTGATGGTCCAACTGTCTGAAGAAGAGTCTGGACCTGAAACGTCACCCGTTCCTTCTCTCCAGAAATACTTGCTGCATGTCCCCCCTGAGGTACTCCAGCATTTTGTGTCAATCTTCGATGTAAACCAGCATCTGGAGTAACGTCCGATACACTCCAATGCAGTACTGAGGGAGTGCTGTGGTATTTAAGATGCAGTCTTGTCTTCCTCTCTTCAAGGAGAATTGGGGCAAACCTTGTCCCAAGGCGTTTGGCCAATATTATCCCTCACTCAGCATGAATAAAACTGATGATCTGGTCATTCTCAGATTGCTATCCATGGGAGTTTGTTGTGTGCAAATCATCGCTGCATTTCCTATATTATTTATGCGACTCACACAAAAGCACTTAACTGGCTTTCAGTGCTTTAGAATACTATGAAAGGTTGTGGAAATGAAAGATGTTCTTTTATGTGCTGTAGGCATTATAGTTAATTTAGTCATATTCTGTGACGTGCTACGGTTAATAGACTTGCGCACATTTTGTTTTCTTTCAACAGTGGCGAAGGCTCGTGTAAAATCTTTCCTCCTTTATTTTTTTTCTCAGTACTCACTTAGATTGACAAAGACAGAAGCACGAAACTCATTACCAATGCAAGTGACCAGTACAGCCAACCTCTAAGGGCACTCAAAGGCAAGCACGTCATAAACACAACTGGTCTTTATTTTAGGAAACCAACACAAACCATAAAACCATCCGCACACAGCCTGTTTTCAGATCTGAAGACAGACGAGAATGTTTAAGTTAGGAACACATTCCAATAATCCCACTGGGAACAGGTCCCTTCCTCATGAAGTCAAAGCAAAATAAATAGTTTTTCTTTTGCAATAGCTGACATTTTAAAAATATATTACCATAACCATAAGTGATAGGAGCTGAATTTGGCCATTCGGCCCATCAAGTCTACTCCGCCATTCAATCATGGCCGATCTATCTCTCCCTCCCAACCCCATTCTCCTGCCTTCTCCCCATAACCCATGACACCCGAACTGATCAAGAATCTATCTATCTCTGTCTTAAAGATATTTACTGACTTGGCCTCCACCCGTCTGCGGCAATGAATCCCACAGATTCACCACCCTAAAGAAATTCCCCCTCATCTTCTTCCTAAAAGAACATCCTTTAATTCTGAGGCCTCTGGTCCTAGACTCTCCCACTAGTGGAAACATCCTCTCCACATCCACTCTATCCAGGTCTTTCACTATTCTGTGAAGTTTCAATGAGGTCCCCCCTCCCCCCCCCCCATTCTTCTAAACTCCAGCGAATACATGCCCAGTGCCGACAAACGCTCATCGTAGATTAACCCACTCATTCCTGGGATTGTTCATGTAAAAATTCTCTGGACCCTCTCCAGAGCCCGATTATTTAACCTGACTGTTTTTTTGATCTGCTTGTTATGTTTCCGCAGCTCAGCTTGTAATCAGAATGTATCTTTTATCTGCCTTCCAGGTTTTCAACAATTGAAAGAAAGCCTTGCCGATCAGGAATGTCCTTCAACATGACCAGCAAGATGTGGAGTTGGCTTGCGTGGGTTGGCCTGGGATTGTTTCTGGGACCTATGGCGCACTCAGTCACTGTGGGATTGTGTCCCTCAGTGTGTCGGTGTGATCGAGGCTTCGTCTACTGCAATGACAGAGGACTGACGTCCATCCCGACCGGAATTCCCAAGGACTCGACAACCCTTTTCCTGCAGAACAATCACATTAAAAACGCTGGGATTCCAAGAGAACTCCTGTACTTACTGAATGTGGAGACCATTTACTTGTACAGAAATAATCTTGATGAATTTCCCACCAACATACCAAAATCTACTAAAGAACTCCATTTGCAGGAAAACAACATAAGGGCAATCTCTTTGGATTCACTTTCCAAAATACCCTATTTGGAAAGGCTTCATTTGGATGATAATTCGGTGTCTGCTGTTAGTATTGAAGAAGGCGCCTTTCGAGACAGTAACTATCTCAGATTGATTTTTTTGTCAAGGAATCACCTCAGCAGTATCCCCGTTGGTCTCCCCAACACGATCGAAGAGCTACGGCTGGATGATAATCGTATTGCCACTATTTCAGAGGATGCTCTGAGGCAGCTCGGCGGCCTGAAGCGTTTGGTGTTGGACGGGAACTTGCTGACCAATCAAGGGCTCCAAGACAAAGTCTTCAATAACCTGGAGAACCTTGCCGAGCTGTCACTCGTGCGCAACGTCCTTACATCCCCCCCGACTCTGCCCATAACGGGCTTGCAGAAGCTCCACCTTCAAGAAAATCACATCAGTTCCATCCCCTCCAATGCCTTTTCCCACCTTAGACAACTGCATCGGTTGGACTTGTCCAACAATAATCTGACCCACTTGCCTCAGGGAATCTTTGATAATCTGAACAACCTGACCCAGCTGCTGCTCCGTAACAACCCCTGGTACTGCGGCTGCAACATGAGGTGGGTGCGGGACTGGTTGCGTTCGCTGCCCGCCGGGGTCAATGCCCGCGGGCTCATGTGCCAGTCGCCCGACAAGGTCCGGGGCATGGCTATTAAGGACCTGGCCGTCGCCATGTTTGACTGCAAGGACGCCGCCTCGGAAACCAACCTCGCCCCCACCTCGCGCCCCCTCGTGTCCTCAGCCCCGTCGCCGGCCACACAGGGGCAGTGGCCCTCGTTCGAGACGAAGCAGCCGGCTGGGAAAAAGAGGGAGCGCGGCGGCGGCAACAACCAGCAGCCCACCGCGGCCCCCGGCAGCGCGGCCGTCCGGCTCAGCGTGAAGTCGGCGAGCGTGGATACGATTCGCATTACCTGGAAGACATTCCTGCCTCTGACGGCCCTCAGGCTGAGCTGGCTGAAGATGGGGCACAACCCCGCGCTGGGGTCCATCACTGAAACCATCGTGCACAGCGAGAGCAGTGAGTACCTGCTCACGGCCCTGGAGCCAGAGTCCTTCTATCGCATTTGTATGGTTCCCATGGAAACCAGCAACGTGTACCTGTTGGACGAGACCCCGGTGTGCACCGAGGCGGAGACGGTCTCGCTGAAGGCGCACAACCCGACCACCACGCTCAACCGGGAACAGGAGAAGGAACTC
Organism: Rhinoraja longicauda; assembly: GCF_053455715.1. Classification (NCBI taxonomy): domain Eukaryota; kingdom Metazoa; phylum Chordata; class Chondrichthyes; order Rajiformes; family Arhynchobatidae; genus Rhinoraja; species Rhinoraja longicauda. Next base: position 65,917,442 of record NC_135961.1, on the reverse strand, counting down.
TACAGAAACACCAGCCTGACTCTGGCGGGCATCATCGGGGGCGTAGTCGCATTGGTGGCCATCGCTCTGCTGGCCCTGGTCTGCTGCTACCTGCACAGAACTGGCACCCCTCTGTCCAAGAGCTGCGTGTACAACCGCGGGCGCAGGAGGAAGGACGACGATTACGCCGAGGCCGGCACCAAGAAGGACAACTCCATTTTGGAAATTCGGGAAACTGCATTTCAGATGATTCCCATGAACAGCGAGCAGGCGGCAAAGGAAGAGTTTGTAATACACACTATATTCCCGCCGAACGGGATGAATTTGTACAAAAACAACCACAGTGAAAGCAGCAGTAGCAACAGAAGTTACAGAGACAGTGGAATACCAGACTCAGATCATTCACACTCATGATAATTGCAGTACAGTGGACTGAAAGTGACTACAGAAATGGCTGTATTCCTTGGAAACACTGGATTTGTGAATACTGGAGTCGACATGACTGCACATTTGCCATATAATTTATATTTAAATGAACTTTGTACCAATAAAGTTGCAGAATCCAGGTGATTATTGCTAAACTGTGCAGTACAGATCCCCGACCACCAATTGCAATTCTATATTTTAGTAACCTCTAGGCAATTTGTATTTTTTTCTTTGATAATCTTAAAGGATTTAAGAGAATTTAAATTTCGCGTTCGATGGGTGGAAGATTGCTCGTCCGCTGTGAAGATGGTTTTCTTACAAGTGCTGAACATTCTGAGATCTTTTTAAAAGTGTATTTGCGAACCTTGTAGTGTAAGCACAGGTCCTTTTACTGGCTACTGAGGGTTGGAGGGTTGGAACCTGCAGATGAATAGTACACTTGAACTCAGTTTTTAATTCAGGAGTTTAGTGGAAACTATGTACATTGTTCATGCCTGAATATGTTGCACAGAAATAACTTAATACCAGAGATATGATCGTGACTGTAACACATCATTCCAGCTTATGGTATATGTTACCGGTACTCCTCAGCTTACGATGGATGGGGTTCCGTTCCGAGAAACCCCTTCGGAAAACGGAAGTATTGTAAGTCGAAATGCATCGAAAACGCGCGATCACGTGGCCGGAAGCGAGCGGCGGCTCGCCACGGGTCACTGCCGTTTGCACCATCGCGAAGTTGAACCATCGTAACCTGGGCGGTATCTGTATTTGTTATTACGTTTAGATTTGGAGCTACAGACTTCTTTATTGCCACAAGAAAAGGTACTTTTTGAAAAATAAAATTAAACCAAAGTGCATTGTTAGCCCTTTGGCCCGTCTTGTATGTGCCTTGACCAAATGTTAATTGTATTCAGCATTTCAAAATACCGTGACTTTTTTTTCTCTCCATACCTGTCAATGAGGAAAAAAGTGGTCTTTCTGCAGAATAAAATTGAACAAAATCTAACTGCTGAGTCATTGCTCGATTGACTTAAAGACTGCTTGCATTTCTGGCAAACAGTGAACCATTTTGACAACTCTTAACGTTTCACGGTGGCTCAGCGGTAGAGTTGCTGCCTTACAGCGGGTTCGATCCTGAGCACGGGTGCTGTCTGCACGGGGTTTGTACGTTCTCCCCGTGACCTGCGTGGGTTTTCTCTGAGATCTTCAGTTTGATACAGAGATGCACCAGGTTAATTCCCGGGATGGCAAGACTGATATATGATGAACGAATGGATCGACTGGGCTTGTATTCACTGAAATTTAGAAGGACGAGAGGGGATCTCTGTTTTATAGAAACATATAAAATTCTTAAGGAATTGAACAGGGTAGATGCAGGAAAAATGTTCCCGATGTTTTGGGAGTCCAGAACCAGGGGTCACAGTTTAAGAATAAGGGGTAGGCCATTTAGGACTGAGATGAGGAAAAACTATTTCATCCAGAGAGTTGTGAATCTGTGGAATTTGTTGCCACAGAAGGCGGTGGAGGCTGATTCACTGGATGTTTTCAAGAGAGAGTTAGATATAGCTCTTGGGGCTAACGGAATCATGGGATATGGGGAGAAAGCAGGAACGGGGTACTGATTCTGGATGATCAGCCATGATCATATTGAATGGCGGTGCTGGCTCGAAGGGCCTACTCCTGCACCTATTTTCTATGTTTCCTACCAAAATCCAAAGACGTACAGGTTTGTAGGTTAATTGGCTTGGTAAAATTATAAATTGTCCCTAGTGTGTGTAGGAGAGCGTTAAGTGTGCGGGGATCGCCAGTCGGCTCGAACTCAGTGGGCGAAAGGGCCTGGCTTCGCGCAGTATCTCTAAACTAAACTAAACTGTTACTCTTGGAAGAAAATTAAAGTTGGCAAAGGCCGTTGCTTTTTCTGTGACGTACAGACCAATATGGTGCGACATGTATGTTTTCAATCATTCGAACTGGCATCTTTCCGTGTACAAGCACTGTCAAAGACAACTTAATTCGATTTCAGAAAGTAATCAAATCCTTTTTTTTTTTTGCCTGGTGAGGCATCAATTTGCTTCAATTTACCATTTTGGAACATTAAAGCATTGCTGAATAAAATCCTGGTTGATCTGAACAATCAGAACAAAGCTTGTAACATCGATGCGTGGGTCTTTGGGCATGCAAATCCACTGACAGCACGCAACATGGGGTTAAGAAAGAGTTTGGAGATGCACTTTCAAGTCTTCTGGTAAATTTTAGCCATTGCTTATATTAGGTAACTTTGATCTTGGTATTTGAAGGACAGTTTTAGTCCATGTGGGTCCAGGTGCAAAATGAATTAAATCCCCCAAAAAGAGGAAACTTGTATTTACACAGCAATTAGTTGTATCCTCAGGGCGACTTGCACACTTGACAACCAATAGATTACTTCTGAACCTTCAGGCAGGCAAACAATGCTGACAACCTGGAAAGCTATTGAAATGTCTGAAGAAGGGTCTCGACCCGAAATGTCACCCATTCCTTCTCTCCAGATATGCTGCCTGTCCCGCTGAGTTACTGCAGCATTTAGTGTCTATCTTCGAACTGATAATAAAGACCCAACTATATAAAATTGAATACAATTAGATAGATAAATATGCCCAACTATTTTCATTTTCACACAATTTGAGATCGCCTCTCTCTCCGTCCCTCCCACACCCTCGTTTCACTACTGGTTTCACTATCGTCCTGGTGAGTTTCGTTGTCTGTATAACTCTTTTTCACCCAGCCCACAGCTAACAATGAACAGTTTCCTTTATCATCGTTATTTTTTTTTGCATGTCTTTCATTCATTTTGTTCAACATCTCTCGACATCACCGTCTATATCTCTTGTTTCTCTTTCCCCTGACTCTCAGTCTGAAGAAGTGTCTCGGACCGCTGAAACGTCACCTATTTCTTTTCTCCAGAGATGCTGCCTGACCCGCTGAGTTACTCCAGCTTGTTGTGTTTATGTTACAAAAGTATGCCAACTATATAAAATTGTATACAATTAGATAGATAAATATGCCCATTGTCAAACCTGCATTTAAATTCTGCAATCATCAACTCATGTGATGGGTAACAAGATCAACAATAATTGTATATTTAAGATACCGCCAAAGGGACTTTACAGGAGCTTTGGTAAACAAATATTGATGCCACCAAGCCATATGAGGAGACAATGGAACAGGTGAAAGCTAGTTTGATGGAACACTTTAAAGAATGAGAGAGTTCTGCAGAGAATGAAGTTTAGGAAGCTACGTTTTGGAGCTAAGCTACAAACTGTGGAGCAATGACAATCAGGGATGGGAATATTCCAGAACTGGAGGAAGCCAGGCATCAGATCACTTTTACTTCTGGAAAAATAAATTGCGGGAAAGTAATAAGTTTCATATATTACTTCTGCTTCATTTTTCTACTCTCTTATTTTGTCCATTTCTTTTATTTCTTTGCACCCAAAGTCAAGATTGCATCAGCATGCTTTATGACATTTAGACTTTAAAGATACAGTGTGGAAATAGACCCTTCGGCCCATCGCGCTCGCGCCGCGGTAGCGCAGCGGTAGAGTTGCTGTTTTACAGCGAATGCAGCGCCGGAGACTCAGGTTCGATCCTGACTACGGGTGCTGCACTGTAAGGAGTTTGTACGTTCTCCCCGTGACCTGCGTGGGTTTTCTCCGAGATCTTCGGTTTCCTCCCACACTCCAAAGACGTACAGGTATGTAGGTTAATTGGCTGGGTAAATGTAAAAATTGTCCCTAGTGGGTGTAGGATAGTGTTAATGTACGGGGATCACTGGGCGGCACGGACTTGGAGGGCCGAAAAGGCCTGTTTCCGGCTGTATATATATGATATGATATGATGATGATGACCAGCGCTCGCCCTGTACACTAGTTCTACCCTACGCACCAGGAACAATTTACAGAGGCCAATTAACCTACAAAACCGAACACCCGGAGAAAACCCACGCAGTCACTTGGGAGAACGTACAAACTTCGTACAGACAGCACCCGTAGTCAGGATCGAACTCGGGACTCTGGCGCTGTAAGACAGTAGCTCTACCGCTGTGCCACTCGGCATGTCATGATCTATGCATTCCATTCATTGATAAATCTGAAACCATCACTGAGTTACAATGGATCAAATTAAAATTCAATCACCATCTCAGTTCTTGCTCTGTTAGAGCCCCCACCCCACGTCTAATTTCATTGCCAACTGGCTGACTGCTAACAGCACCCTCCTTCAGGACCCAAGTAGGGTTTTAAAAAGTGCAGTGGCCTCTTCGAATTTACATCAACTATTTCTAATGTTCATGTTATGTTTAATTAGAATGGACACTACAAAGACTTACAATTATTTAAAGTTATTATCCCTCCCACCATTGGTGTCAGTTTCCCCTCACTCAATCCTCAAAACCAACAGTGATTTCTAACATTACTACCAAATCATTCCTTACCTTTCTCTGCTCAAAGGCGAACCCATTGAACACAGAACATACAACACAGAGCAGCATTACAGCATGAGAATGTGCCAAACATGATGCCGAGACCAACTATTACTTGCCTGCACATAATCCATATCCCTCCATTCCCTGCATATCCATATGCCTTTCCAAAAGTCTCCTAAATGCCATGTATCTACCACAAGCACCACTCCCGGCAGCACGTTCCAGACCATCCTGTGTAAAAAACGCAGAAGACCCAAAATGTAATCTATGTTCCCCTATCTAAGCCCGCTGCCTGACCCGATGAGTTACTCTAGCACTTTGTGTCCTTTTAAAAGTTATGGAGTTGTGATCTCAGCTTCTCTAGTTCTGATCACATGATATATTGACATATGTCAATATGTAATGTAATCAGAACTAGAGAAGCCTTTCGAAGACTATCTCAGCCTTTCGAAGACCATCTTTCTAAAGCTTGGGGTGCCTAGAATTGAATACAGAGCTGCAGCCTAACCAGAGATAAGACACAAAATGTTGGAGTAACTCAGCGGGACAGGCAGCATCTCTGGAGAGAAGGAATGGGTGACGTTTCGGGTCAAAAACCCTTCTTCTGAAGAAGAGTCTCGACTCAAAAACGTCACCCATTCCTTCTCTCCAGAGATGCTGCCTGTCCCGCTGAGTTACTCCAGCTTTTCGTGTCTATCTTTGGTTTAAACCAGCATCTGCAGTTCCTTCCTATGGGACCTAACCAGATTAGATTCAAGTTTCTGCTTACTGAAGTTTGTACTTATATTTTAGTCTCATTTCCAATCCGAGCGTTTATGGTATTAATCAGTGCAGCTTCATTTAAGTCACCTCGTGGATTGAAAATATCAAAATGCAGATTACTTAATTAGCTCCTTGAATACCTGTGGCAATAAAACACAAGCTGCTGACTACAAATTGGAGTTCTGTTCACTTGTTCGGTCATCTGGAGACTTGAGATGATGCAGAAGAAATGAAAGGGAAAGGTTCGAAACATTTCATCGTGCTTCCCACAAGAAAAACTCAAGGTTATTTCCAATTATGTCGGCAGATTTACAAGCACTGCAAGATTTTTAAAAAATGATCCAAAGCTTTCTTTTTGTCTCCAATTTCTACCTTCATGACATTCTTATGACACACTAAAATGGAAACATGGACGTTGATTAGTACAGATGTCGGGGGTTATGGGGAGAAGACAGGAGAATGGGGTTCGGAAGGAGAAATAGATCAGCTATGAATGAATGGCGGAGTAGACGATGGTCCGAATGGTCTAATCATGCTCCGATCACTTATGAACAAATGAACAAGGATCACGGCACGGTGGTGCAGCGGTAGAGTTGCTACCTTACAGCGCTTGCAGCACCGGAGACCCGGGTTCCATCCAGACTACGGGTGCTCTCTGTACGGAGTTTGTACGTTCTCCCCGTGACCTGCGTGGTTTTCCACCCACACTCCAAAGACGCAAGGTTTGTAGGTTAATTGGCTTGGGTTTGTATGCTTGGTAAATTGTCCCCAGTATGTGTGTCGGCTTGCGTTAATGTGCGGGGATCGCTGGTCGGTGTGGACTCGGTGGGCTGAAGGGTCTGTTTCCACACTGTACTTCTGAACTAAACTAAACTAAAGACCAAGCAATTGAAACCCTGAATTTATGTTCCTTTGCCCAATTAGAACATTGGCATAAACAGGGTAGACAGTCAGAACCTTTTCCCCAGGATGGAACTTTCCAACACTAGAGGGCACAGCTATAAGGTGAGAGGGGAAAAGTTTAATGGGACGTGCGGGTCAGGTTTTATTTTACACGGAGTGGTGAGTGCCATCCATTGGTGGTGGTGGAGGCAGATATGATAGTAGCCTTTAAGAGGCTTTTAGATGGGCACATGGATGTGCAGGGAATACAGGTTTGTGGATCATGTGCAGGCAGATGACATCACTTAAACGTGGCATAATGTTCAGGACAAACATGTCCCATAGAACAAACAACCGTAAAGCATTGGAACAGGCTTTTCAGGTCACAATGTTTGTGCCAACACGATGCCAAGATAAACTAATTACATCTGCCTGCTCGTGATTCATATCGCTCCATTCCCTGCATATCCATATGCCTATCTAAAAGCCTCTGAAATGTCACTGTTGTATCTGTACATCAATGCTGCTAAGAGTCTCGCCATTATCTGCAATACAATTAGATTTTTGGTTTCCCTCAACATCAACCCTATTTGGCCACATTTAGATTATTTTTTTTTTAGATTTAGAGATACAGCGCGGAAACAGGCCCTTCGGCCCACCGAGTCCGCGCCGTCCAGCGATCCCCGCACATTAACACTATCCAACACACCCTAGGGACAATTTTTACATTTACCCAATCAATTAACCTACATACCTGTACGTCTTTGGAGTGTGGGAGGAAACCGAAGATCTCGGAGAAAACCCACGCAGGTCACGGGGGGAACGTACAAACTCCGTACAGACGGCGCCCGTAGTCAGGATCGAACCTGAGGCTCCGGCGCTGCATTCGCTGTAAGGCAGCAACTCTACTGCTGGGCCACCGTGCCGCACCGGCATTGATCTCATAGTGTTTGGTTCTACCATCGGATGGTGTTTCAGACTTCATGAACTAACTCACATTTTCCTATCTGCCAACTTAAATGAAGATTAACGTACCACAAAAGAAAATTCCCCATCTGGTCCAGTAGAGCCAATCTTTGGAGGCCAAGTCAGTGGCTATTTTTAAGGCAGAGATAGATGGATTCTTGTTTAGTACAGGTATCAGAGGCTACGGGGAGAAGGCAGGAGAATGGGGTTAGGAGGGAGAGATAGATCAGCCATGATTGAATGGCGGAGTTCACTTGATGGGCCGAATGGCCTAATTCTAAGTCCTCTCACTTACGATAGACACAAAGTGCTGGAGTAAACAGCATCTCTGGAGAAAAAGGATGGGTGACGTTTCGGATCAGGACCCTTCTTCATGCCCTTTTATGTGAAAATGATTTCAGTGGGGCAGGAGCAGGCAGAAACAATGGGTGCGCCAGGGCAGCCCTGCTTACGGATTTTGGGGAGAAGGTCAAAAGGAATAGGAGTAGAATTAGGCCATTCAGCCCATCAAGTCTACTCCACCATTCAATCATGGCTGATCTATCTCTCCCTCCTAACCCCATTCTCCTGCCTTCTCCCCATAACCTCTGACACATGCACTAATCAAGAAGGTAACACGCGGGCGGGGCTGGGGAACGATAAGGTTGGAGGCGGTGGAGGACAGACACCTGGAAGTGATAAAATCTTTGGCACTGACTGAGCCCAGAAAGGAAGTGTGTGATTGAACTGAGGTTATTTCAGAAAAAAACGTGTTTCTTGATACAATTATCTGGCATGGGAGAGAGAAATACAACATTCCTACCAAAGTTGATGCAGCAGAATCATTACATTAGAGGTACTTCAATCTATCTAAATACATATGTTTTAAATGATTTAGTAGCTTAAGCATGATAAAATATATTTAGTTATTCAATGAAGCATGGACACAAAATATTGGCAAATCAAAACTTCTCCAAGCTGCACTGGTCTTTAACTTAATAAATGTCCTAACATAATTGATGAATCATTACAAATGTGATTACCACTGATTCAGCTTTCAGTTGGAAATAAGCTTTTAACACATCTGAAAGTGATGAATATTAATGGCGTCACAGCTGGTTGAGCTGCTGCCTCACGGCGCCAGAGACCCGGGTTCCATCCCGACCTTGGACGCTGTCCGTGTGGAGTTTGCACGTTCTGTGACACTGACTGTGACCTTGTGGGTTTCATCCAGGTGCTCCAGTTTCCTCCCGCATCCCAAAGACGTGCGGATTTGCAGGTTAATTGACCTCGATAAAATTACCCCAAATGTTTAGGCAGCAGGATAACATAGAACTAGTGTTGACGGGTGATGCAAAGGTTGACGTGGACTCGCTGGGCTGAATGGCATGTTTCCATGCTCATTCTTGATCAGTGCGGGTGTCAGAGGTAAAACGGGGAGAAGGCAGGAAAATGGGGTTGAGAGGGAAAGATAGATCAGCCATGATTGATTGGTGGAGAAGACTTGATGAGCCGAATGACTTAATTCTGCTCCAATAATTCAATGAACTTATCGCCAAACTAAATTAAAATAAATGTCTCATTACTTTTACAGAGCTGAAAGTAAATACAGTCAAGTCATGTCACAAAATCATCAGCAGTACGAGTAATTGGAGTCCAAGGTATTTATCCATCCTTGCTGCTTCCCAATCTATATCTGCTTCCAAGCAGTTAGCAATTAAAAAAATAACCTCAAAAGCACTGTGCTAGTGATTACTAAGTCATTTTAAACTCCTTTTGGAATTGCTAAACATAATTATCTGGCCTGGCCTGTTGTTTCAGCAACACTGCAAGCCATCCAGTATTTTATAAACCAGGTGCTTTGGTAAGACAATGGCAAAACAAATTCTTTGGATGTTTTTACATACTTGGCTAATAAATTAATTACAATTACAGTTACAATTTATACATCTAAGATAGACACAAAATAACAGGCAGCATCTCTGGAGAGAAGGAATGGGTGACGTTTCGGGTTGAGACCCTTCTTCAGAAGGGCCTGAAACATCGCCCGTTCCTTCTCTCCAGAGATGCAGCCTGTCTCGCTGAGTTACTCCAGCATTTTGTGTTGATCTTCGGTGCAAACCTGCAGCTGCAGTTCCTCCCTACACACCATGCTTCATAAATCAAAGGTAGACACAAAATGCTGGAGTAACTGATCAGTCTGAAGAAGGGTCTAGACCCAAAACGTCACCCATTCCTTCTCTCCAGAGATGCTGCCTGACCCGCTGAGTTACTCCAGCATTTTGTGTCTACCTTCGATTTTAACCATCATCTGCAGTTTTTTTTTCTCCTATGCTTCATAAATCTGTTGATTTGCACACTACATTCGTCTTTGCCTCCAACCAATAAAGTCAGAAGCACCTTTTTGGGTGGAATATTATACTTCAAATGAAACCAGTTTTGTTTACACATAAATAAAATGGGAGATGGCAGGTGGTAGGTGGGGTGCTGAGCGAGTTGAAAGGAAATATTATCTGTCTGCACTTTAAAGTGCTTTCAGGCAAAAACATGCAACCTCCAGTTTACAGCTATCAAAATAGGTCTCCTGGAAAAAAGAAGAACAATGACAAGAACCAGGTGGCCGTGAGCGACAAAGTTGCCAAGAATCCAAACACAAAGTGCGAGCTCAGCTGGAAAGGTTAAAAAGATAGAATTGAACAATTTCACACACAAGGTATGGAATACATTCCATCCTTAATATTTGCCATGTTGGAATAGACTTCAATGGGAAAAATGAATCACCCTATTATTATCACCTATTCCTTCTCTCCTGAGATGCTGCCTGAACTGCTGAGTTACTCCACCATTTTGTGAAATAAATACCTTATTAATAAACATGTACTCGTCTGAACGGTGGCAGACTCGTGGCGGCACGGTGGCGCAGCGGCAGAGTTGCTGCCTTACAGCGAATGCAGCGCCAGAGACTCAGGTTCGATCCTGACTACGGGCGCCGTCTGTACGGAGTTTGTACGTTCTCCCCGTGACCTGCGTGGGTTTTCTCCGAGATCTTCGGTTTCCTCCCACACTCCAAAGACGTGCAGGTAGGTTAATTGGCTGGGCAAATGTAACAAATTATCCCTAGTGGAAGTAGGATCGCTGGACCCGGTGGGTCGAAGGGCCTGTTTCTGCGCTGTATCTCGAAATCAAAAATATCAAGGGTCCCGACCCGAAATGTCACCTATTCATGTTCTCCAGAGCCACTGCCTGACCCGCTGAGTTACTCCAGCACTTTGTGTCCTTTTGTATTTTATCGAGCATTAGCAGTTCCTTGTTTCTACTTGTTTAATAATGGCTGGACAGATAACTCAGTGGTACTGCGATACTTTAGGTTTACAGTAAGGATCAATAAATTAATGCGCGAAGGAGACGGTCTAATTCTGGCTAGAATATCATACTAGGGCTGAAGTTGGCACTTGGCAGGGGAAGAGAAATGACATTCTGGCCTTCCATCACAGTGAGGAGGAGACTGGAGGAGACTCACTGTGATGGATGTTTCTTTTTTTTGTGTGTTTTGTGTTGGTTGGGGTTGTGTAATTTGCTTATTTTATTGCTCTTATTGTTGGACTGTGGGTGACGAAATTTCGTCCAAAAGACTTGTTTTTTGGATGACAAATAAAGGTCACCCATTCCTTCTTTCCCGAGATGCTGCCTGACCTGCTGAGTTACTCCAGCATTTTTTGAATAAATCGAAAGGTAATTCTAATTCTGAATTCTGAATTCTGACTAAATCCTTATGCTTGCCCATGTCTTAATGGTTGCCTAGTGTCTTGGACAAAGTAGATATCTTGTCTGGATGCAATCTAACAAAATTACAAAATGGTCTCGTTTTTTTTTCCATTAGGATGCCTTGAAGACAACATATTTACTGTACTTTGTCCAAACTTTGACCATATAACTAAATCCTAGAGTCATGGCCAGAATGACAATCCTTCATTTGAAGCCTGCTTACACCAAGCGTGGCATCAAGGATCTATGTGAGACTGAAGTCAATGAGCATGAAACTGGAAACTGTTCCCACCCTGCAGAGAGGATGATGGTGTGCTTATTGGAGGTCAATCATCCCAGCCTCAGGAGATCTCTACAGCAGTTGCTCAGAATAACCTCCCAAGTGGGCAGCCACGGTGGCGCAGCGGTAGAGTTGCTGCCTTACAGTGAATGCAGCGCCGGAGACCCGGGTTGGATCCCGACTACGGGTGCTGTCTGTATGGAGTTTGTACCTTCTCCCCGTGGGTTTTCTCCGAAATCTCCGGTTTCCTCCCACATTCCAAAGACGTATAGGTTTGTAGGTTTATTGGCTTGGTAAATGTAAAAATTGTCCCTAGAGTAGAATAGTGTTAACGTGCGGGGATCGCTGGTCGGCGCGGACCCAGTTGGCAGAAGGGCCTGTTTTTGTGCTGTGTCTCTAAACTAAACTAAGTTCAATCATGTTCAGCTGCTTCATCAACGACCCCCTTTCCTTGAGGACAGACTGGAGAAACGTGCTAATTAGACAATAGACAATAGGTGCAGGAATAGGCCATTCGGCCCTTCGAGCCAGCACCGCCATTCACTGTGATCATGGCTGATCATTCACAATCAGTACCCTGCTCCTGCCTTCTCCCCATACCCCCTGACTCCGCTATCTTTAAGAGCTCTATTTAGCTCTCTCTTGAATGCATTCAGAGAATTGGCCTCCACTGCCTTCTGAGGCAGAGAATTCCACAGATTTACAACTCTCTGACTGAAAATGTTTTTCCTCATCTCACTCCGTTCTAAATGGCCTACCCCTAATTCTTAAACTGTGACCCCTGGTTCTGGTCTCCCCCAACATTGGGAACACGTTTCCTGCCTCTAATGTGTCCAATCCCTTAATAATCTTATATGTTTCAATAAGATCCCCTCTCATCCTTCTAAATTCCAGCGTATACAAGCCTAGTCGCTCCAGTCTTTCAACATACGACAGTCCCGCCATTCCAGGAATTAACCTAGTGAACCTATGCTGCACACCCTCAATAGCAAGAATATCTTTCCTCAAATTTGGAGACCAAAACTGCACACAGTACTCCAGGTGCGGTCTCACTAGGGCCCTGTACAACTGCTCCTATACTCAACTCCTCTTGTCATAGAAACATAGAAAATAGGTGCAGGAGTAGGCCATTCGGCCCTTCGAGCCTGCACCGCCATTTAATATGATCATGGCTGATCATCCAACTCAGTATCTCGTACCTGCCTTCTCTCCATACCCCCTGATCCCTTTAGCCACAAGGGCCACATCTAACTCCCTCTTAAATATAGCCAATGAACTGGCCTCAACTACCTTCTGTGGCAGAGAATTCCACAGATTCACCACTCTCTGTGTCATAAAGGCCAACATGCCATTACCTTTCTTCACTGCCTGCTGTACCTGCATGCTAACTTTAAGTGACTGATGAACAAGGACACCCAGATCTCTTTGTACTTCCCCATTTCCTAACTTGACACCATTCAGATAATAATCTGCCTGCCTGTTCTTTCCACCAAAGTGGATAACCTCACACTTACCCACATTAAACTGCATCTGCCATGCATCTGCCCACTCACACAACCTGTCCAAGTCACCCTGCATCCTCATAGCATCCTCCTCACAGTTCACACTGCCACCCAGCTTTGTGTCATCCGCAAATTTGCTAATGTTACTTTTACTGCACAATTGCACCCCCAGGACCACGAGTCATGGTCTCAAACTCAGGAACCAAGAACTCAGGACTAGGGCGGGGAGACAATTCTTCAGCCAGTAGGGAGCTAATTTTTCAAAATTAAAAACTACTGTAAATACTCAGCGGGTCAGACAGCATCTGTGGGAAGAGAAACACAGATGCTGCCTGACTTGCTGAGTACTTCCATAATTTTCTAGCTCGATTTCAAATTCTCAGCTTCACAAGTCTTTTGAAGTTATCAGATTTAATCTTTTGAAGTTATTTACTCGAGCAAGCTGTGGAGGCACAATTGCCGAGTATAGTCAATAGAGAGATTTATAGATACTAAGGATTTCAGGCAAAATGGTGTTTATGCAGGAAAGTGATATTGAGATAAAAGATCAGATAATATAGAATGTCAGAGCAAGCAACAAAGACCAAATAACTGATTTCTGCTTCAAGGACTTAAGCTCAAATGTTCTTACTATTCTCAGTAAAACTTCTACATTTATAAAGGCAAATTGCTCGCCCACATTGAAAGGAGAACCAAGCAGTGATTAATTGATCTACATCACACTAATACACTAAATCAGACCTCTTTATTTAACCCCATTGAGATACGCAGCCAGAAAAGGTTTTACCAAACCCAATGCATATTAATTTCCCCAAATTTAAATGGAAAGAAAAGATGAAAGAAGAAATTTGATGCTAACAAAGAGCTCAAAGCGGCAACAAAAATGCCAAATAATAAAAGTGAAATTAGCTCCAGAGTCAAGAGTGTTTTATTGTCGTGTGACCCAACACGGAACAATTGAATTCTTACTTGCAGCAGCACAACAGATACGTGTGTCGGAAGGAACTGCAGATGCTGGTTTAAACCGAAGATTGACACAAAAAGCTGGAGTAACTCAGCAGGACAGGCAGCATCTCTGGAGAGAAGGAATGGGTGACGTTTCGGGTCAGGAGCCTGAAGAAGGGTCTCAACCCGAAACGTCACCCATTCCTTCTCTCCGGAGATATGTGTACACAGTACTCTGTAAACACTGTGGTAAGTAACAAAAAGTGCAGTATATTAAAAATCTAAATTCAACGTATAAAATTATAAAAGGACTGGACAAGCTAGATGCAGGAAAGATGTTCCCAATGTTGGGGGAGTCCAGAACCAGGGATCACAGTCTAAGAATAAAGGGGAGGCCGTTTAAAACTGAGGTGAGAAGAAACTTTTTCACCCAGAGAGTTATGAATTTGTGGAATTCTCTGCCACAGAAAGCAGTGGAGGCCAATTCACTGGATGAATTTAAAAGAGTGTTAGATAGAGCTCTAGGGGCTAGTGGAATCAAGGGATATGGGGAGAAGGCAGGCACAGGTTACTGATTGTGGATGATCAGCCATGATCACAATGAATGGCAGTGCTGGCTCAAAGGGCCAAATGGCCTCCCACTGCACCTATTTTCTATGTTTCTTTGCTTCAACATCACTGATGAAAGCCATTTTTTAGACTGAACAGTTGAATCATATTCCTGAGCAAAATTTGGGAAATCGTTCAATTAATCCTGAACGGTGTCTCCAAATTCCAATTCAAAGAAGGTCTAACGAAGGGTCTTGACCTGAAACACCACCTATTCCTTTTCTCCAGGGACACTGCCTGACCAGCTGAGTGACTCCAGCTTTTAGTGTCTATGTACAGCAAAGGAAATTGTATTTCTATTGTGCCTGTGCTGCCCTTTCGTGCAGATGTCCCAGCCCTGCACCTTCTCCATTTGTATGCATTTTTTCCTTTATTTCTTATCCAGTTCTATTTTGAAAGCCATTTTCAGTTCATTTTATGCAAATAATGTATACTCTTGTTATTCCATTACCTTATGAAAATCCCTTTGTTTTCAAAGCAGGCAATCTATATCTAAATTCAGAAATGCTCACGTCAAAACACTAACTATTTTCATGTCCTGACACAGAACACTGCCCAGCACACTGATGCAATCAGGAAGAAAGCCCATCAATGCTTCTACTGCTGAGAAAGATTGGAAAGATTTGGTATGTGGATGAATACTCTATTGAACTTCAACATGGTGGAGATCAAACTGACTGGTTAATTCATGGCCTGGTTCGGCAACTCAAACGCCCAGGAGCAAAGGAAATTACAGAGCATGGTAGACACTGCCCTGTCCGTCGCAGGTATATTAACCTCCCCACCATCAAAGGGATCCACAGGAGGCACTCGCTGGCATCCGTCCATCTGCGGGAGATGATGGTGCGTGCGGCTTGGCATTGTCCTGCTTGGAGAAGGGGGATCTTTCACCTGTGGTTACATTTCCTTGTGTGACTGACTCGGCCTATCCGTGACAGGCAGATCCTTCCAGTGTCCACAGGTGAGGTGGACACTGTGTCTTTTAATTGTGTCCTTGTAGCGGAGCTTTAGTCTTCCTCTTGGTCTCCAAGCGTTGGCAACCTCCCCATAAAGCACGTCTTTGGGGTTGCGCCCATTGTCCATCCCATGTATACGTCCAAGCCAGCGGAGGTGCCTCTGCTTGAGGATAGCAGGGATGCTTGGCATGTTGGTGAGAGAGAGGACAGATTCGTTGGTGATTTAGTCCTGCCAAAAAACTCCCAGGATGTGGAGAAACAGCGAAAATGGAAGTTATTCAAATTCCGCTCTGGTTGTTGATAGGTCGTCCAAGCTTCACTACTGTAAAGTAGCGTGCTCAATACGCAGGCTTTGTAGACAGTGACCTTGGTTTTGGTTGTGAGTTTCCTGTCCTTCCATGCCCGCTCGGTTAGTCTGCCAAAGGTGGTTGCTGCCTTTCCTACGCGTGAGTTGAATTCCTCATCCAAAGAGAGACTTTCAGTCGCTGTGGATCCCAAGTGATCACCAGGTTCAAGAGTGAGTCCTTCTCAACAACCATATTGTGGAATTCACTGCCTCAGAAGGCAGTGGAGGCCAATTCTCTGAATGCATTCAAGAGAGAGCTAGATAGAGCTCTTAAGGATAGCGGAGTCAGGGGTATGGGGAGAAGGCAGGAACGGGGTACTGATTGAGAATGATCAGCTATGATCAGCCATGATCACATTGAATGGCGGTGCTGGCTCGAAGGGCCGAATGGCCTCCTCCTGCACCTATTGTCTATTGTCAACAACCATCAGGCTCTTGAACACTGCACAACACTAACCCCAACCACAAACTTCCATGGATTATTTGTTTTCATTAACAGGCTTTTTTGCACTTAATATCGTGACTATTAAGTTATTGATTTGTTTTGAGATACAGTGTGGAAACAGGCCATTCGGCCCACGCCGACCAGTGATCCCCGCATATTAATACTATCCTACACACACTAGGGACAATTTTTACATTCACCAAGCCAATTAACCGACATACCTGCACGTCTTTGGAGTGTGGGAGGAAACCTAAGATCTCGGAGAAAACCAACGCGGTCATGGGGAGAACGTACAAACTCGTACAGACAGCACCTGTAGTCGGATTGAACCCAGGTCTCCAGCGCTGCATTCGCTGTAAGGCAGCAACTCTACCGCTGCGCCACCGTGCTGTCCTTTTGTTTATAATATATATCATCTGTGTATATTGCATTCACAAGCCCCGTTGAACTGCTGCAAGTAAGAATTTCATTGCTCGGTATATATGACAATTAAACACTCTTGACTCTCGACTCTCATTCCAATTATCAACTGTTCAGGTGCTTTTTATCTCATGGGAACATGCCTTGGGATCTGCTATTTCATCAATAGAGCTGAGGAACTAAGGGAATCTCAGGCCCCTTAATATTTAGTGGGGGTAGCAGGCTAATGCATCACAAAAGCTACACCAGCTAGCGGGCTGCTTTAAAGCAAATGCTTTCCTGACCTTGCAGTGGAATGCCTTAATTTTCTAACAGCATTTTATCTATTGATGAGTCTCTGTGAATTGAGGACTGCAAACTCAGGAATAAATCAACTCACATTTTAAACTTAAGTGCACGCTAACATTGATTGCTTCTTGAGAAAAGGGCCAGTAATTAGATTGCCAAGCTTATGTTTCAAAGTTGTTCCCAACACTTGTGAAACGCTATTCATCTGCTTGTGGCTTCCCCAGAGAAATTAAACTCGCAGCCACCGTTCCTATAAAAAACCCAGTGTGTTGCACACCAAGTATTCAATCGCTCCCTTATTTACCGGGCTGCATCCATCATGAAAACTGGCCGTTTGCATGTAAAGCAAAATGCTCTGAAATCAAACTTTTAAAATGTGCAGTTGCTGGTTTACACCAAAGAGAGACACAAAATCCTTGTGTAACTCGGCGGAACGGGCAGCATCCCTGGAGAGAAGGAATGGGTGACGTTTCGGGTCGAGACCCTTCTCTTCAACGTTTAAGACACAGCTTGTAGAGAAGGGAGGGACTGACATCCAAAGAGATGCACAGCTAATGTCTTTGGCTCGTGAATTATTTATTTTCCTCCTCCTTTATGGTATGAGAAAGTCCAGAGTCAGAACGCAAATGCTCAATGCTAACCTCCGAATGTGATTCTGCGTTGCATGTCAGGTGAAGCATCTGTTAAAAATGAACACAGCGGGACTGATGCTGCGGAGTTAAACGTTGTTACCTGTTGGTGCTGACCTGGCAGCAGAAATAAACAGCAGGCTTTATTCTTGCCCGTGTTATAACTTCAACTCAAGCACAGCGAGTTGTTTCTCCGCCACAGGCGGCGGTGGAGGCCAAGACCCTGGGTATTTTTGAAGAAGAGATTGATAGGTTTTTGGTTAGTAAGGCCCTCAAAGGTTGCAGGGAGACGGCAGGAGAATGGGCCAGTTGAGAGGGAAAAATAGATCAGCCCTGATTCAATAGTGGAGTAGACTCAAAGGGCCGAGTGGTCTAATTCTGCTCCAATATCTCATGGACCTCACCCAGCCAGCGGCCACGTGCTCCCGCTCCAACAATGGCGGCCGCAACCTCCGTTAGGCGGCACCCGGGCCTACACTGTCCAGGACTACAGCGGTCCCTGGGCTACAGTGTCCAGGCATACATGCATGCTCTCCGGTCAGCAGAAAGGCTGTACATGATTACAATCGAGCTGTCCACAGTGTACAAATACAGGATAAAGGGAATAAAGCCAACCGTTCAACAACAAGAACGTTTGTTGAACGTCCGGGCATACAGCGCCATCCGGGCCTAATACGGGACAAGGGCGGTCCCGTACGAGACAAACCAATTTAGCCCAAAATACGGGATGTCCCGGCCAATACGGGACAGTTGGCAACCCTACCTGCAGATTCAACTGTCTTCCAAATGGATCTTCCAAAAAACATTTGCACATATATTTACTAACCTCAATCTCAATAACTATGGTAGTAGGAGAGATCAAAGGGATTTGAGTTTTTGAAACTGGCAATATGACGAGTCAGGAAACATCTTGCAGAGAAGCAAGAGTTGAAAAATGTTGCAAGAAAAGTTAAATCTGTAAACCTAATTTAAATTAAGACTCCAATGGCTCTTACAAGGTCCTACAAATGCACCATGGAAAGCATACTGTCAGGCTGCATCATAGCTTGGTTTCGGAATAGCTCTGCACATGACATAGATCACATAGACGAGACTCCCCACCATTGACTCCATCCATCCTTCACGCTGCTTCGGCAAAACAGTAAACATAATCAAAGACTTATCCCATGCTGGACATTCCTTCTTCTCCCTGCTATCGTCGGGTAAAAGGTACAGGAGGCTGAGAGCACGCACCGCCAGACTCAGGAACAGCTTCTTCCCCCTCTGTTATCAGGCTTCTGAACAGTCCTTCCATTAGCTAGGCTACTGTCTGATTCACTTCCTCCCCATTGCAGACATTGGACTTTGTCTCTGGAACTGGTGCGCTACAATGCTGAGAACTATATTCTGCACTCTGTATCTTCCCCTTTGCTCCACCTATTGCACTTGAGTTTGGCTTAATTGTATTTATGTATAGTATTATCTGATCTGATTGGGTAAGATGCAAAACAAAGGTACACGTGACAATAATAAGCCTAGCCTAACCTAACATAATTAAATGTCACAGCTCAAAACCAGTAAGTAGAAACCTTTACTATTTATATACCAAAATGTTTTCTTCCCACTGAAAGTAATAAGTACTTGAAATTAATAATTTAGTTATTTATTATAGTAATTTATGATTGATTCACAGGGTACTGATTGAGAATGATCAGCCATGATCACATTGAATGGCGGTGCTGGCTCGAAGGGCCGAATGGCCTACTCCTGCACCTATTGTCTATTGATTCGAATGATAAAACATGGAAACCATTTTTTCGGTCCACCGAGTCACCCGTTCACATTAGTTCTATGTTATCCCACTTTCGCATCCACACCCTACACACGAGAGGCAATTTATAGAGGCCAATTGACGTACAAACCCGCACGCCTTTGGAATGTGGGAGGGAACCAGAGTATTCAGAGGAAACCCACGTGGTCGCAGGGAGAGAGTGTAAACTCCACACAGGCAGCACCCAAGGTCAGGATCGAACCTAGGTCCCTGGCACTGTGAGGCAACAGCTCTGTCGGCTGTGGCGCTGTGCAGTAAAATTGAATGGAGTGGGAACATGCGGGCAAACCCCGAGTTTAGTAAGGGCTCCGCTCCTGAGAACTGTTCCGAAGGCAATTTCTCTGTAGGTTAGAAACGTCATTGTTCTGTAGTAATCCATATCGTATCCCTCCACATACACTCAATATAATGCTTTTATTTCACGGTAGCGTCTGGGCGGCACGGTGGCGCAGCAGTAGAGTTGCTGCCTTACAGCGCTTGCAGCGCCACAGACCCAGGTTCAATCCTGACTACGGGCGCTGCCTGTACGGAGTTTGTACATTCTCCCCGTGACGTGCGTGGGTTTTTCCTCCAAGAAATTCAGTTTCCTCCCACACTCCAAAGACGTACAGGTTTGTAGGTTAATTGGCTTGGGTTTGTATACTTGGTGCAATTGTAAATTGTCCCTCGTGTGTGTAGGATAGTGTTAGTGTGCGGGGATCGCTGGTCGGTGCGGACTTGTGGGCCGAAGGGCCTGTTTCCGCACTCTATCTCTACACTAAACTAAAAAAAAAGAATAACCACCCTGCTCATACACTACTCATAATTAAACCAATGTACTGTATTCTGTATACTGTATACTGTATTCAGTCATTAAAGACTACCATGAAATATTATTACTACCATCTAGAAAAGTGTTTTAAAAATTTATGGCCCTAGTTGGATTTCTATAAGACATGATGTCGTTCATAAGCTGGGGAGTGCCTGCACTCCGAAATTGAGAAGAGCATTGTGTTTACATATTGTTTACAAAGTATTATGTTTACATATTCTGTGGTGCTGCTGCAAGTTTACTTTCATGATACAGCGCGGAAACAGGCCCGCCGTATCCGCGCCAACCAGCGACCCCCGTACACTAGCACTATCCTACATACACTGAGGGATAATTTACATTTATACCAAACCAATTAAACGACAAACCTGTACGTCTTTGGAGTGCGGGAGGAAGACACACGGTCACGGGTAGAACGTACAAACTCCGTACAGACAGGACCCCTGGTCAGGATCGAATCTGGGTCTCTGGCGCTGCGAGGCAGTAACTCTACCAGTTGCGACACCAATGCATTGAAAACCTTTCAGGTTCCCTGCTAAAAGGAACGCGACTGCCCAGAGACTGAGTCTCTGTACCGGCACACCACAGGGCTGTGTTCTGAGCCCCATGCTCTACTCCCTCTTCACACACGACTGTGTTCCTGCATTCGACACCAACACCATTGTCAAGTTTGCAGACGACACAACGATGATCGGGCTTATCACCAACGGGGATGAAACAAACTATAGAGCGGAGGTGCAGAACCTGGCGGACTGGTGCTCGGATAACAACCTATCCCTAAATACCACCAAGACCAAGGAGCTGATCATCAACTTCCGTAGGTCACATAACGGGGAATATGCCCCGATCTCTATCAACGGGGACAGTGTGGAGAGAGTGTCCAGCTTCAAGTTTCTGGGCACTCACATTTCGGAGGACCTAACATGGTCCAATAACACTGCTGCGCTGGTCAAGAAGGCACAACAAAGACTGTTCTACTTAAGAACACTGAAAAAGTCTGGTCTACCCCAACAGCTGCTGACGACCTTTTACCGCTGTACCATAGAGAGCATCCTAACGCATGGCATCCCTGTGTGGTACCTCAGCTCCATCGGGCAGACGATACAAGGCCTTCTACGCCCGCACCTCCAGACTCAGGAACAGCTTCATCCCCAGGGCCATAGCTGCTATGAACCGGTCCTGCTGAGCCGGATGGTCACAACGCATAGATCAACTTGCACTTTACCCTGTCTAAAACTGTTACATTTGTTTCGTTGGGTTGCTGTTGTCTAAATTACTTAAATTATTGCATCGTATGGGAGGCGCATTCCCAATCTCGTTGTACCCCTGGGTACAATGACAATAAATATATATTGTATTGTATTGTATTGTATTGTATTAAAGAGTGAATAATAGACTTTTGAATGTTTCAGAGAAGACAGGATCTGGTCATGAAACTGTACTTCAACAAGCTTTCAAGCTTGAAAGGGTTCAGAAAAGATTTACGAGGATGTTGCCAGGACTAGAGGGTGTGAGCTATAAGGAGAGGTTGAGTAGGCTGGGTCTCTATTCAATGGAGCGCAGGAGGATGAGGGGAGATCTTATAGAGGTGCACAAAATCATGAGAGGAATAGATCGGGTAGATGCACAGAGTCTCTTGCCCAGAGTAGGGGAATCGAGGACCAGAGGACATAGCTACAAGGTGAAGGGGAAAAGATTTAATAGGAATCCGAGGGGTAGCTTTTTCACACAGAGGGTGGTGGGTGTATGGAACGAGCTGCCAGAGGTAGTTGAGGCTGGGACTATCCCATCATTTAAGAAACAGTTGGACAGGTACAGGGCAGGTTTGGACACGGATAGGACAGTTGGACATGGATAGGACAGGTTTGGAGGGTTATGCACCAAGCGCAGGGCAAGTGGGACTCGTGTAGCTGGGACATTGTTGGCCGGTGTGGGCGAGTTGGGCCGAAGGGCCTGTTTCCACACTGTATCACTCTGTGACTCTATGATTCTAACACAATCTGCCTGAATGGTTCCAGAGGCTGCAAGACCCACTCTGGCTCCGTAGTTTCAGATTATCGTGGAAAATATTATCCGACTACAGACTGCTGTTTGGCATTCCGGTTTCAGAAATATCACTGAAGATATCATTGCACTGATTGTACCAGCAGAGATTATTGTTCAATGTTGCTGGAGCTGGGGGTTGGGTGTGTGAGGGGCTAAGAGAATGGAGGAGGGGAAGCCCAGGAGCAATCCAATATTTGAAAAAACATCTCTAGCCTTACTGAAACCGCTTTTGCGGTTGCAGCACCAAGACTGTGGAACAGCATCCCACTCCCCATCAGAACTGCCCCTTCCATCAACTCCTTTAAGTCCAGGCTCAAAACCTATTTCTACTCCCTAGCGTTTGCGTCCCTCTGTGGGGGCGCTGTGAACTGTTTATGTATTTGTGGTGTTAGATTTGTGTACCATTGTATGTACTTTTTTAGTACCTGCACTGATGTACAGCACTTTGGTCAATGTGGGTTGTTTATAAATGTGCGATACAAATAAAATTGACTTGACTTGACTAAAGGGACATTCAAATAGCTGATGGGACTGAGATAGAACAAGGAATTAAGGATTGCATGTGTCTGCACAGTTAATGGTTCAGTTTATTCATAATGCATTGGAAAAACATTCACTAAAGCTAGTAATAAATTAAGATCCGAACATAGTGGAGACTACATTATCCAAAATTAAATTCATAGAGTGCTTAAGACTACAGGGAAACACATTTAAAAGGAGCAAGACCATGGAAAGCTTATTCTTTGCATTTATTAATAAAAATGCATCTGTCTATTTAAATTATTAAAAATTAATTAGATTGATTTTTATTTTATGTCCGAAAACCCTACATTTTACCTCCAATCTCCCTCTGGATCGCACTATCCACTTATACTTTAAACTCTTTGACCGTCCCTTCCCAATTATCTTCATTGCGTACCATATCAGCAGGAGGGAACTATTATATTTATGGAGCCTCATCAAGATTTGGGATATTTTTACATTCTAGTTGGCCATGCAAGTTTGTAAATTCACGCAACATCATCAAGACAGAAGTGGAGTTTGGAGTATTATGTGCAGCTCTGGTCTCCCCATTACAGGAAGTAAGTGGAGGCTTTGGAGAGGGTGCAGAACAATAGAAAATAGACAATAGTCAATAGTCAATAGACAATAGGTGCAGGAGTAGGCCATTCAGCCCTTCGAGCCAGCACCACCATTCAATGTGATCATGGCTGATCATTCTCAATCAGTACTCCATTCCTGCCTTCTCCCCATACCCCCCTGACTCCGCTATCCTTAAGAGCTCTATCTAGCTCTCTCTTGAATGCATTCAGAGAATTGGCCTCCACTGCCTTCTGAGGCAGAGAATTCCACAGATTCACAACTCTCTGACTGAAAAAGTTTTCCTCATCACCGTTCTAAATGGCCTACTCCTTATTCTTAAACTGTGGCCCCTGGTTCTGGACTCCCCCAACATTGGGAACATGTTTCCTACCTCTAATGTGTCCAACCCCTTAATAATCTTATATGTTTCGATAAGATCCCCTCTCATCCTTCTAAATTCCAGTGTATACAAGCCTAGCCCCTCCAGTCTTTCAACATACGACAGTCCCGCCATTCCGGGAATTAACCTAGTAAACCTACGCTGCACGCCCTCAATAGCAAGAATATCCTTCCTCAAACAGGTTTACCAGATTCGAGGGTATTATCTATAACGTGAGTTTGTCCAAACTTACATTGTTTTCTCTAGACCTTTGGGGAGCTGGGGGGAGACCCAATAGAAATGTATAAAATTATAAAAGGCGTAGGTCGGGTAGACAGTCAGAAACTACTTTCCCCACAGTAGTAATGTCAAAGACAAGAGGTTATAGCTTTACGGTGAGAGGGGCAATATTAAATCAGATGTGTGGAAGTTTTTTTAAAAATACTGAGGCAAAACTGAGATCTCAATGAGAGATCCGAATGTCAAGATGGGTTGTTTTGCTGAATGGCTTTTATTCCCATGTGAGACAGTATAAAATTGCAAGCTTTGTACAAACATGCATAATTTATCATTTCAAAGTCTTGGATCTGCGTTGCATGTCATGTCATCCTTTTATGCAACCTGGGTATTCAAAACAAAGTCCAGCTACTGCTAATGACAAAAAAGAGACTCTATCCCATAAGGGACGGGTTCAGTATTGACTTTTTTTTAAAAGTTGTAGGTCGTTTCCCTATTCAACTTCAGTACTGTAATGAGAGAATGCAACAGAAATCACAACACATTTCAAGATAATCACAAAATGGCCATGCAGAATATCACAAAGCTTATAGATTTCTTTTACCGAGGGTGGTGGGTGCCTGGAACGCGCTGCCAGGGGTGGTGGAGGAGGAAGATACCATAATGGCATTTCAGAGGCTTTTAGATAGGCACATGGATATGCAGATATGGAGGGATATGGATCCAGTGCAGGCTAATGAAATTAATTTAATTTGGCACAGACGGCGACATATCGGGAAGAGCTACTGCCTCATGGTGCCATAGACCCGGGTTCGATCCTGACTACGGTTGCAGTCTGTACGGAGTTTGTACATTCTCTCTGTCACCTGCTTGGGTTTTGTCCAACATCTTCGGTTTCCTCCCACACTTTCAAACACATACAGGTTTGTAGGTTAATCGGCTTGGTGTAAATGTAAAATTGTCTCTAGTGTGTGTAGGGTAGTGTTAATGCGCGGGGATCGCTGGTCGGTGTGGACTCGGTGGGACGAAGGTGGGTCTGTTTCCATGCGATATATCTAAACAAAGTCTAAACTAAACTAAACTAAACATTATGGGCTGAAGGGCCTGTACCTGTGCTATATGTTCTGTGTTCCAGGTCAAACATGATGGTTAGCGGATGAATATCCCTGCTGTTGGGAGATTCTACAGTAGAATGACATGGAGGGAACTCTTTGAAGAATGAATGTCAGAAACATACATTCACACAGGAGTTGAGAGGTTTAGAATACTCATCCGTAAATATTTGTTGATCCTGGGCATGTTGTTCTTTTTTAATCTGATATTCAAAGTTTTTTTAGTCTAATTTAGGGGTACAGCATGGAAATAGGCCCTTCAGCCCACCAAGTCCGCGCTGACCAACGATCACCCATATATTAGTTCTGTCCTACACTCCAGGGACAATTTACAGGAGCCAATTAACCTACAAACCAGCACATCTTTGGGATGTGGGAGGAAACCCACATGGTCACAGGAACAGTGTATAAATTCCATACAGACAGCACCCGTAATCAGGATCAAACCCAGGTCTCTGGCGCTGTCAGGCAGCAACTCTACCGCTGCGCCGCACAATTTTTATTGAGCAATATTACAAAGTCATATGGAGCAAAGATGGGAACATGAAGGAATTAGGTCACAATTACCTCACTGAATGGTAAGGGAGACTAATCAGAGCAGATGTAATAAGAAGAAACTGCAGATGTTGGTTTATACCGACAATAGCCACAAAATGCTGGTCAGGCAACATCTCTGGAAAACATGGGTAGGTGAAACATCACCATTTTTCCAGCGATGCTGCCTGACCCATTGAGTTACTCCAGCACTTCATGAACACGGTGGCACAGCAGTAGAGTTGCTGCCTTACAGCGAATGCAGCGCCGGAGACTCAGGTTCGATCCTGACTACGGGCGCTGTCTGTACGGAGTTTGTACGTTCTCCTCGTGACCTGCGTGGGTTTTCTCCAAGATCTTCGGTTTTCTCCCACACTCCAAAGACGTACAGGTATGTAGGTTAATTGACTGGGTAAATGTAAAAAATGTCCCTACTGTGTGTAGGATAGTGTTAATGTGCGGGGATCGCTGGGCAGCACGGACTCGGTGGGCCGAAGGGCCTGTTTCCGTGCTGTATCTCTAAATCTAAAAATCTAAATATCTCTAATGAGAGCAAGCAGTCATTAGAGGCAATTTATTTCAGTTAAAAAGAAAGATCAATGGAAGCAATAGTTTTGACTCATTCCCCCAACTTACAACAGTGTATAAAATCATGAGGAAAATAGATGGGGTGAATGCACAGTGTCTTTTATCATGAGTAGGGGAAATCAAGATGAAGATAATAGCTTTAAGGTGAAAAGGCAAGATTTAATAGGAACCTGCAGTCCCTATTTAATCGTGAAGCGCGCGGTCTCTGGTAAGAAGAGACCGCCTCGGGAGCTCCATGCTGCGGAGTGTGTTCCAACCGTCCCGACGCGGGAGTTTCGATCATCCCGACGCGAGGGTCTCGGACAGTCGGCAGCGGCGACCGTGGTTGGTTCAACAGTCCCGACCGCGGGTGAACAAAGAAGAAAGTGATTGAACTTCATTACCTTTTGTTTATGTTAAACTTTATTTTATGTGGCTGTGTGTCTTTTTACTTAGCATGGCTGTATGGTAACTCAAATTTCACTGTACCTTAATTGGTACATGTGACAATAAATTGATCTTGAAATCTTGAAATCTCCAAGTACTTACAGGTATGTAGGTTAATTGACTGGGTAAATGTAAATTGTCCCTAATTATGTGCGGGGATCGCTGGGCGGCGCGGACTCGGTGGGCCGAAGGGCCTGTTTCTGCTCTGTATCTCTAAATCTAAAATCTAAAAAAAAACCTCTTGAACCTGAGGGGCAACGTTTTCACTCAGAGGGTGATGAAGATATGGAACAAGCTGCCAGGGGAGGCAGGAACTATAACAGTATTTAAAAGACACTTGGACAGGTATATGGATAGAAAAGATGTAGAGGGATATGGGCCAAACATGGGAAAATGGGATTACCTTCAATGGGGCAACATGATCGACAGGACAATCGGGCAGTGGGGCCTGTTTCCGTGCTGTATGACTGACATTATATCACCAAAACCAATTTTTTAGATTGATCTATCCACTATGTGGACCTTTCCTACATTCTATCTTTGTCCTGCCCTCTCCCGACATCAGTCTGAAGAAGGGTCTCGACCCGAAACGTCACCCATTCCTTCTCTCCAGAGATGCTGCCTGACCCACTGAGTTACTCCAGCATTTTGTGTCTACCTTCAATAACATAATTGTTTTATTGCTAATTTACTGTGCTTACTTGGAGTAAACACTTCATAGACTCTGAGCGATTCACTGTCTGAGATTTGTAGCATTCACTCTTTCCCTATAAGGTTTTAGATTCAGGTATATTATTGTCACATGTACCAAGATACAGTGAAAAACTTTGCTTTGCAAGTTATCCAAACAGATCCGATATACCATACATAAATACAATCAAGTCAAACTCAAATCCAATTGATAGAGCAAAGGGGGGAGACACATAGTGCAGAATATAGTTAAAGTCATAGAGTCAAGCAGCAAGGAAATAACGGCCCAACTTGCCCATGCCAACCAAGATGCCCCATCTATACTAGTCTTGCCTGTAGTGTGAAATAAGGGACTGCAGATGCAGGTTTTAAAAAAGACACAAAATGCTACAGTAAGGGTCTCGACCCGAAACGTCACCCATTCCTTCTCTCCCGAGATGCTGCCTGACCTGCTGAGTTACTCCAGCATTTTGTGAATAAATACACATTTTGTGAATAAGGTCCACAGACAAAGTCCAATGTCAACATCTTCAATGGGGCAGCTGTGAATTCAGGTGAGACTTAACTATTACATTCTGATGGCAATATCAGCTAAGCCATCTTGAAAGAGTTACACACAGCTCCAAAAGCTCTGGTTTCAGGGGAAGTAACAAACGAGGGTGGAAAAAAGCACACAATCATTGTCGCAGCCAGACAAGGTGACTTGCGGCAAAGTGTTAGCACACCACTTCACACACAGGGCTCAGTAACACATTTCAACACGTTTTCTTCAAACACATCATGAATGCTTGTTACTTCAGCAGAAATGAACTTAAAAGTTGTTTACAACTTCAATTTGAAAAGGGAAAAAGGAACAAAGAGCCATGCTTGAGGCTTCAATTTTATGGTATGTAAATATTTAAATTTCAAAAGGGAAAAGAATACTGGGAATCTGCTGTAGAAAGGCAAGAAAAACTGTGTGAAATTCAACACTGCCTTCTCAAATGACTACTGTTGAGGTGTAAACAAAATAAAAGACAATTTCCAGAATGTAAATAAACCCAATAAGAAATGGATGGAGGACAAAAGAGCAGGGTGACTAGGTTGGTGGGAGATGGTGTGAGACATGTGTGAGCATTGGGGTCGGAGAGGGGTGGCTTGAAGTTGGTGTATTCACGAGAGGTTGGGGGGGGAGGGCCACAGTCTGGGGTCCTTCCGCTGCTGGACATGGGGGGCAGGGTGTGGTGGAGACGCCCCTCAAAATAAGGGAAGGGATTCCACCCCAGTGGGCCACAAGGAGTGGCAAGGGTTGGGGGTAATTGGCGTATTGAATATATGTATGAATGTATGGATAGCTTCCGAGAATGGCGGATGGAGTTTTGGAAGGAACATGTTTTGCATATATTTATTTCTTGAATAATCACAAAATGCTGGAGTAACTCAGCAGGTCAGGCAGCATCTAGGAGAGAAGGAATGGGTGACGTTTCGGGTCGAGACGCTTCATCAGACTGAAGAAGGGTCTCGACCCAAAACGTCATCCATTCCTTCTATCACAGATGTTGCCTGACCTGCTGAGTTACTCCAGCATTTTGTGATACCTTCGATTTGTACCAGGATCTGCGGTTATTTTCCTATTTCTTGAATAAAGTATTTTTTGATAATAATTTTTTTTTTCTTAAATTCATGAGAGGTTTGCAACGGTCCCTGTCACGATTTATTCCGTGCAGCTCCGTCACAGAGGACTCTGTGATCTACGGACTGTTGCCAGGGACGCATTCAGAGACTGACATCGAGTGCTGCTGGAAGGTCATCAACTCTGTTAAAGACGCTCTTTGGTCTGCCCGAGCTTTGTTGACCTCCCAGCGGAGCGAGCTGTCCATCGGGGAATGTTGCCGACTGGCCCGCTGCAGACTGCGGGAGTACGTGCTGCGGGGCGCACTGAAGCTTGGTGCAGCCAACAACAAGGCTCTGTGGGGGAGGACCACAGTCTAGGGTCCTTCCGCTGCTGGACGTGGGGGGCAGGGTGTGGTGGAGACGCCTCTCAAACAAAGGGAAGGGATTCCATGCCAGTGGGCCACATGAGTGGCAAGGGCGGGGGGTAAATTTGTGTATTGAATGTATGTATAGCCTCTGAGAATGGTGGATGGGAGTTTTGTAAGGAACATGTTTGTATATATTTATTTCTCGAATAAAGTATATATTGAAATTCTTTTTTAAAATTCACAAGCTAAAAGCAATCAGAAATCATTGAAATGCAGGTGATGGTTTACAAAAAAAGACACAAAGTGCTGGAGTAACTCAGCAGATCAGGCAGCATCTCTGGAGAACATAGATAGGTGACGTTTCACGTTAGGACCCTTTTTCAGACTGACTGGAGGAGGCCCATGACAGAAAGGTCAGACTGGGAATGGGAGGGGGAGTTGAAGTACTGGGCCACCGGGAGATCTGATCTCCCGGTGGCCCAGCACTTCAACTCCCCCTCCCATTCCCAGTCTGACCTTTCTGTCATGGGCCTCCTCCAGTGCCATAGTGAGGCCCACCGGAAATTGGAGGAACAGCACCTCATATTTCGCTTGGGCAGCTTGCAGCCCAGTGGTATGAACATCGACTTCTCCAACTTTAGATAGTTCCTCTGTCCTTCTCTTCCCCTCCCCCTTCCCAGATCTCCCTCTATCTTCCGGTCTCCACCTATATCCTTCGTCACCCATTCCTTCTCTCCAGAGATGCTCCCTGACCCGCTGAGTTACTCCAGCATTTTGCGTCTATCTTTGGAAATAAATTCTCATCTTGCTGGTGATGCCTGTAATTCATTAATTATTTCTTTTACCAAAAAAAACTCTTCCCCCTGTTTAAACATGAACTCATATAGAAAAGCCTTGACAAGGTATTGCTCTCAGAAATTAATTTTTCAAAAAGTCCCTAATTAAACTTCACAAAGTTGAAATTTGCTAAACCTTGGAACCAATTTGTTTCTGGGCAATTTAATAGTTTGTGCCAATCACTAATTAGCTGGTAAACTTTGAGGCTTGTGTCTCTAGGCTTTAACAGCAGCTGCAAAATAAAATAAATTGCTGATAAACGCAATACATTTCTAAATTCCACGTCCCGTGAGCATGTGATTTAATGCAGCAACCACAACAGGCAACAAAGAAATAGACCATTTATGGCAATAAGGCTAATTGGTATCAAATAAACAGACCACGTCTGATAGCAAAACGATCAGAATACCTTATATAAAATATAGGCGTTGTTGGACAGAGACTTATTTTTGCTTTGAGACTTTTCCCATAAACCCGGTGACTAACAGCATTTAAACAGGACTATTAATGTCCCAGGATACTTCAGACGAACGAGCAACATTTGATACTGAGCCATGCAAACAGATTGAAGTGACCAAAAGATTGATCAAAGGGTTTAGTTTTAAAGAGGGTCTCAAAAGGAGGAGTGAGCGGGGAGGAAAACACCAAAGCACAGCGCCTCAGGCAACTGCAGGAATAGCTGTTAATGATGGAATGAAGAAATTTCAAGTGATGCACAAAGGGCCAGTTTTTTCAATGCCCAGATCATTTAAATATATCAAGCTCCACAGTCGGACACAATATGCCTGAATAACTCAGCAGGTCAGGCAACATCAGTGTGGCATGGTGGCGCAGCGGTAGAGTTGCTGCCTTACTTACAGCGCCAGAGACCCGGGTTCCTTCCCGACTAACGGTGCTTTCTGTTTGGATGTTCTCCCTGTGACTGCTTGGGTCTACCCCGGGTGCTCTGGTTTCCTCCCACACTCCAAAGATATAGTTTAGTTTAGAGATACAGCGCGGAAACAGGCACCGAGTCCGCACCGACCAGCGATCCCCGCACACTAACACCATCCTACACACACTACGGACAATTTTTACATTTACCAAGCCAATTAACCTACAAACCTGTACGTCTTTGGAGTGTGGGAGGAAACCGAAGATCTCGGAGAAAACCCATGCGGTCACGGGGAGAACGTACAAACTCCTTACAGACAGCACTCATAGTCGGGTTCGAACCCGGGTCTCCGGTGCTGCAAGTGCTGTCAGGCAGCAACTCTACCGCTGCGCCACCGTGCCGCCCCTCACACAGGTTTGTAGATTAATGTGGCTCCTGTAAATAGTAAATTATCCCTGGTGTGCAGGACAGTGCTAGTGTACAGGGTGATTGCTGGTTGGCGCAGATTCGGTTGTGCAGATTCGATCAGTGTTGTATCTCCAAACTAAACTAAAACTAAAGGTAGACACACAATGCTGGAGTAACTCAGCAGGTCAGGCAGCATTTCAGGAGAGAAGGAATGGGTGACTTTTCTGGACCCGAAACGTCACCCATTCCTTCTCTCCCGAGATGCTGCCTGACCCCGCTGAGTTACTCCAGCATCGTGCGCTTACCTTCGATATTAACCAGCATCTGCAGGTTTTTCCTAAACTAAAACTAAACCTCTGGAGAACATGGATAGGTGACGCTTCAATTCGAGACCCTTCTCTATATTCCCTGCTACCCATGCCTCTGTGACTTGCACCAACCACAGCAAGTACAGAGCTCTCACGAAATATAACCTGGGCCATCTCCGCAAAACCCTCTTGATCAACAGACAAGTAGTAGTATTACAAGTACTCGGGGAACATCTTATCCACCGTCCTCCAGTGCAGAAAAACAATTATTCACCGTGACACTGCTTTTGACATTAGGTCGATTTTTTTTCATCCAAGTTGACAGTGTCCTTCCTATTAAATGAGCTATAAGCTTTTAATTGGCTTTTTGTGTGTTCTGTTCTGTTGTCAACTGCACTATTTCCCCAACACTTTTCCTGATCTTCCCTATTGCAAATGTCGTATCTCACCGCCGTCACGCTGTCCACTGGAGTGGAACTAATCTGAAGTACGAAGGGCAAACTATTCAACCCACAGGGGTAGAGTTTAGGAACAGGCAAGGGGCAGACAGGGAGGCATAGATGGGGTAGACAGTCAGAACCTATTTCCCAGGGTGGATTGTCCAACTCCAGAGGGCCTGGCTGTAAGGTGGGAGAGGGAAAGTTTAATGTGTGATGTGCGGGCATGTTTTTTTTACACAGAGAATGGTGGGAGCCTGGGGCGCATTGCCAGGGGTGATGGTGGCGGCAGATGTGACAGTGGGGTTTAAGACGCTTTTAGATAGGCACATGGATAAGCAGGGAATGGAGGAATGTGGATCATCTTCAGGCAGAGGAGATTAGTTTAACTTTGCATCATGTTCGGCACAGACGTCGTAGGCTGTTCCTGTGCTGCACTGTTCTATGATTTAGTGTTAGGTCTGAAGAAGGGTCTCGACCCGAAACGTCACCCATTCCTTCTCTCCTGAGATGCTGCCTGACCTGCTGAGTTACTCCAGCATTTTGTTGAATAAATACCTACGATTTATGTAGTCACTTTGGCGAAACAGGTATGGTTGCCAACTTCCTCACTCCCAAATATGGGACAAGGTGACGTCACTGCCCCGTGCCCCGCATGACCTCACCCAGCCAGCGGCCACGTGCTTCCGCTCCACCAATGGGAGGCGGGTTGCTACGCAACCTCCGTTAAGCGGCGCCCGGGCCTGACCGAGACTGTCCGGAGCTAAAATGTCGGAAACCTAGAGAGTCGGGACCTACAGCACCACCCCCCCCCCCAATACGGTATCAATAAAGGTCCACATTGAAACCCACAAAAAAAACATTTCTCAGCAGCCACCACTCTTCACAGACAGACATCATTGCACAGCCTCTGCCATCTGAACTGCAGTCAGAGGTCTCACCTTTGGTGAATGGTCCTGGCAACTTCATGTTTAATGGTGATTCCATCCCCCTCTCCTGGTATATTTGTGGTGACACACTCAGCGATTGTGCAATCATTGAAAGTCGGCAATAACTTCCACTGGGCTTGCTGCCTCGGCAAGGCCAGCAGCATAATCAAGGACGAGTCGCACCCTGGCCACTCCCTCTTCTCCCCTCTCCCATCAGGCAAAAGGTACAGAAGTGTGAAAATGCACACCTCCAGATTCAGGGACAGTTTCTCCCCAAATGTTATCAAGGCAACTGAATCATCCTCCCACAACCACAGTGCAGTGCTGAACTACTATCTACCTTTTTGGTGACCCTCGGGACTATCCTTGATCGGACTGTGCTGGCTTTACCTTGCACTAAACGTTATTCCCTTATCATGCATCTATACACTGTAAATGGCTCGATTGTAATCAAAGGTAAGAGGATAACGAGGGAAAGAGTGGGGCCCATCAGGGACCATAGTGGAAAGCTGTGTGTGGAGCCAGAGGATGTAGGAGATGTTTTAAATGATTTTTTTGCATCTGTTTTTACGAGGGAGGAGGGCGATGCGGACTTAGAAATGGAGCAGGAGGGTTGTGATGTTCTTGAGCATATTGCTATTGACAGGGAGGCGGTGCTGGAGGCTCTGGCAGGCTTAAAAGTGGATAAGTCTCCGGGCCCTGACAAGATGTATCCCAGGATGCTGAGTGAGGCAAGGGAGGAGATTGCGGGGACTCTGGCACAAATTTTCAGAGCCTCTCTTGCAACAGGGGATGTACCGGAGGACTGGAGGATAGCTAATGTGGTGCCATTATTTAAAAAGGGCAGTAGGGATAAACCTGGGAACTACAGGCCGGTGAGTCTGACATCGGTGGTGGGGAAGCTGCTAGAAAAGATTCTGAGGGACAGAATCAGACTTCACTTGGAGGATCGAGGGTTAATTAAGGATAGTTAACATGGCTTTGTTAAGGGAAGGTCGTGTCTGTCAAACTTGATTGAATTTTTTGAAGGGGTGACCAAGGAGGTAGATGGGGGTAGTGCAGTGGATGTGGTATACATGGATTTCAGTAAGGCTTTTGACAAGGTCCCACACAGGAGATTAGTCAAGAAGGTAAGAGCCCATGGGATCCAGGGCACCTTGGCAAAATGGATAAAAAACTGGCTTAGTGACAGAAGGCAGAGAGTGATGGTAGAAGGGTGCTTCTGTGACTGGAGGCCGGTGTCCAGTGGGGTGCCGCAGGGATCGGTGTTGGGTCCCTTACTGTTTGTAATCTACATAAATGATCTGGATGTCAACGTACAGGGCATGATCAGCAAGTTTGCAGATGACACAAAGGTAGGGGGGTGGTGAATAGCGAGGAAGGGATCTGCAAGCTGCAGGAAGATATAGATGAGATGGTCAAATGGGCGGAGCCGTGGCAGATGGAATTTAATCCTGAAAAGCGCGAGGTGATGCACTTTGGCAGAAATACCTTGGAGAGGGAGTACACCATGAATGGAAGGACCCTAGGGAAGACAGGGGTACAGAGGGACCTTGGAGTACAGGTACACAAGTCCTTGAAGGCAGCAGGACAGGTGGACAGGGTGGTCAAAAAGGCATATGGGTTACTGGCCTTCATTAGCCGGGGCATTGAATATAAAAGTAGGGGGGTAATGATGGAATTGTACAGAACATTGGTGAGGCCGCAGCTGGAGTATTGTGTACAGTTCTGGTCACCACATTATAGAAAGGATGTGTTAGCTTTGGAGAGGGTGCAGAGGAGATTCACCAGGATGCTGCCAGGGATGAAGGGCCTCGGCTATGAGGAGAGACTGAGCAGACTGGGGTTGTTTTCCCTGGAGCAGAGAAGGCTGAGAGGGGACATGATCGAGGTGTACAAGATCATGAGGGGCATAGATAAGGTAGATGGCGGGGAACTTCTTCCACTGGTGGAAGGTTCAACAACGAGGGGACATAGATACAGGGTAAGGGGAGGGAAGTTTCGGGGGGATGTGAGAAAGAACTTTTTCACCCAGAGGGTGGTTGGAGTCTGGAACTCACTGCCTGGGGTGGTGGTGGAGGCGGGAACACTCACAACGTTTAAGAGGCATTTGGATGGGCACTTGAAATGCTACAACATTCAGGGCTACGGTCCAAATGCGGGAAAATGGGATTAAAATTAGACTGTGTTTGGTAACGGGCGGCGCGGACACGATGGGCCGAAGGGCCTCTTTCTGTGCTGTAGGACTCTATGACTCTATGTATTGACTTTCTGCTGACTGGTTAGCAGCAACAAAAGCTTTTCACTGTACCTCGGTACACGTTACAATAAACTAAACTGACCTAATGACAAATTCGGCTGAAAGCTACCTTTATAGTTAATCTACATATGTGCAAATGACAAGCCCGGAACAAAATCACATATTAGTCAAGGTGATTTTTTTTCCGAAAACTCCATCAAGAATTTTAGTTGCAATTCTAACTAAATATCACACCCAAACCCATGAAAAGCTCTGAAAGAGTGTGGCATAAACGTGAAAATATAAACCACAGCCCTTTTTGCTACGAGTCTCATTATCATTCTCTGCAGAGTACTGCTCCTATCCAAAACATGAATAAACCATTCCACATCCAGAAATAACAGTTATTAATCTTAATATGCTTATTTATTATTGCTTATCAAGAAAATAAACCCCAAGAGATACATTAACCATTCACCGAGCCAAGCAGTTGACAACATCTGAAGTCTACACCTGCTATCAACAAAAATCTGCTTTCTGTTGATGGAACATATTTTGTACTTCTCGACAGAAACAATATAATGAATGCTATTTTTTTTTTTGTCCTACCATCACATTTCATCCCCCCCCCCCCCCCCCCCACCCCATTTAGGAGCTATTATCCTGGACTAGATTTTCGGCAGCTACGTTAGATGCATGGATCCCAATTACCTCACACTGCACAGATATCCATAATACAATTTCTCATACACTGTGGAGTTTATTTTTTTTAATGAAATTGGCTCTCAAGGTATAACTAGCGTAACAAAATCTTAAAGGCTTATTTACTTTACAGCATTATTCAGGCTATTTATTATTCATAGGGTAGACAGCGGCTAACTTGAATATTAAATCCACATGTAAATTATTCTGGCCACAGCAACGCGTATTGGACTGAATGCTTGATTTTTAAGTCAGTCATTTAATTTTCCTCACAAATCATACCTTTTCATTCAAATAAGCCAGAGAAATTATCTCCTGCGGGGTTGTTGAAAAGAAACTCATTGGCTTTTTTCCCCTCAGCAAGTGTCCAGATTGTGCGGAGCTATTGTATTTGAGGAGGCTCATGACGCCCATTCTCTTCCCACATTAAAACAAGCCCAGAGTCACCGTTGGAGTCTTTAGACTTTACTTTCAGATTTTAGAGATACAGGGCAGAAACAGGCCCTTCGGCCCTCCGAGTCCGCGCCGACCAGCGTCACCCTGTACACTAACACACGAGGGACAACTTACAATTCTCTTGAAACCAATTAACCTACAAACGTAGACACGAAATGCTGGAGTAACTCAGCGGGTCAGGCAGCATCTCTGGAGAGAAGGAATGGGTGACGCTTCGGGTCGAGACCCTTCTTCAGACTGAAGGAGGGTCTCGACCCGAAACGTCACCCATTCCTTCTCTCCAGAGATGCTGCCTGACCCGAGTTATTCCAGCATTTTGTGTCCACCTTCGATTTAAACCAGCATCTGCAGTTTTCTTTCCCACACTAACCTACAAACGTCTTTGGAGTGTGGGAGCTAAACGGAGCACCTGCAGGGAAAACGTACAAACTCCGTACAGACAGCACCCGTAGTCAGGATCGAACCCGGGTCTCTGGCGCTGTAAGGCAGTAGCTCCACCGTTGCGCTACTGTGCCGCCCTCATGCATCATGCATGCATACAGTCATGCATCATCAAACAACACTTCAGAAAAGTCCATTCAACCGACCGTGTCGCACTGATGCCATTGAGTCGTAGAGCTGCACAGCATGAAGACAGGCCCTTCAGCAAACCTTATACTTGCTGTCTTAGTTGGCATAATGGGCTTTTCCCACATGCTTGCATTTGGCTCACGCCCTCGAACCTTTCTTATCCATATATCTGTCTAAATGTCTTTTAAAAGTCAAAATTGTATCTTTATTATAGCTTCTCTGGTAGCTCATTCCAGATACGGACGAACCTCTGATTGAAAAGGTTGCACCCAAGATCCTTCTTAAACCTCTTCCCTCTCACCTTAAGCCTATGCCCTCTTGTTTCAAATCCTCTCACCTGAGAAGGAGACTGTGTGTTTGCCTTATCCATTTCCTTCATGATCTTATACACGTCCATAGGGTCTCGCCTCAACCTCCTATGCTCCAAAGAAAAATCCTGGTCTATCCAACCTCTTCTTGCAACATAAGTATGCAAGCCCAGGAAACATCCTGGTGAATCTCTTCTGCACCCTTTCCAAATTGATCTAGTGTACCCTTACAGGTGAGGGAGAGGTTCCATCCAAGGACCCAAACAGTCTTTCCAGGTGAGGCAGAGGTTCACCTGCACCTCCTCCAACCTCATCTACTGTATCTGCTGTTCCAGGTGTCAACATCTCTACATCGGCGAGACCAAGCGCAGGCGATCGTTTTGCTGAACACCTCCGCTCAGTCCATCTTAACCTACCTGATCTCCCGGTGGCTCAGCACTTCAACTCCCCCCTCCCGTTCTGTCCTGGGCCTCCTCCATTGTCAGAGTGAGGTCCACCGCAAATTGGAGGAACGGCATCTCATATTTCACTTGGGTAGCTTACGGCCCAGCGGTATGAACATTGGCATCTATAACTTCAGATAATCCCTGTTTTCCCTCTCTATCCCCTCACCCTCCCCAGTTCTCCCACTAGTCTTCCTATCTCCGACTACATTCTATCTTAGTCTCAACCCCTCCCCTGTCATCAGTCTGAAGAAGGGTCTCGACCCGAAAAGTCAGCCATTCCTTCTCTCCCGAGATGCTGCCTGACCCGCTGAGCTACTCCAGCATTATGTGTCGACCTTCGATTTGAACCAGCATCTGCAATTTGTTTCCTACACATAGTGTACACTGGCATTCCACAGAGGGAAGTACAATAGATACTTGGACTTTGCAGTGGCTGACACAGATTATTTCCAGGATACATTTAACATCTTAATTCTCACACTCTGTGATGGTAACATGAATCCTACAAGATGTAACACACTTAGAACATGGCCATTTATCTCTAAATTCCATCTGTGAATGTTGGATGGATCCAGATGCCACATAGAGAATCTGGTGCATCCAAAACTATGTTAGAACTTTAGACATGCAGGCCCTTTGGCCGACCGAGTCCGTGCCGACTAGCGCTCACCCCACTCACTAGCACTATCCTGCACACACTGGGGATATTTCACAATTTTACAGAAGCAAATTAACCTACAAACCTGTTCGTCTTTGGAGTGTGGGAGGAAACCGGAGATCACGGAGAAAACCCGCGTGGGTCACGGGAGAACGTACAAACTCCGTACAGGCAGCACCCGTAGTCAGGACAAACCCGGGGCTTTGGTGCTGTAAGGCAGCGACTCTACTGCTACACAACTGTGCCACCCCATTTTCTTTACAGAAGACAAGCAATTATTTGTTTCCAGGCAACATCTGTGGAAAGAATGGATAGGACTGAAGAACGGACCCAGCCCAAAACATTACCTATCCATTCCTTCCATAACTCTGGCTGACCCGCTGAGTTACTTCAGCACTTTGTGTTTTGCTTAAGATTCCGTCATCTGCAGTTCCTTGTGAATTCATTATATAATTTTACACGTTAATCATCATGTAGGACAAGTAGTCCACTCTATTCCAGAAGATCAGAAAGAGATGTACGTTTGAATAGAAATCACAACTGATAAAATTGCTTTGAGATAATATTTCTTAAAGTGAAAACTGGGGAATTGACTTTTGTCCAATGGTTCTGCTCTCAAATATGAAATTAAATACGATATAAAGAATTGCATTGAATTTACAGCTTAGCGATCGATCATTTGAATTAACTGGTCCAAGCATGCTTTGCATAAACCTCCTCACATCCTTTTTCAGTTAACCCCATCAAATCAGCCTTCTATCCCTTTGTCCTGCTTGTTAGTCTCACGTTCTCTTAAATGCACCTCTACTATTAGTTCCAATTACTGCTTCAAATGTCTTCAGAGCCCCGAGTACTTTTGGTCATAAAGCTTCAGTATTTACATCAGTCACCACACCTTGGCAGCACGGTGGCACAGCGGTAGAGTTGCTGCCTCACAGCGCCAGATTCCGACTACGGGTGCTGTCTGTACGGAGTTTGTACGTTCTCCCCGTGACCTGCTTAGGTTTTCTCCGGGTGCTCCGGTTTCCTCCCGCATTCCAAAGACGTACAGGTTTATATAGGTTATTTGGCTTGGCATAAATGTAAATTGTCCCTAGTGTGTGTAGGATAGTGTTAGTGTGCGGGGATCGCTGGTCGGCGCGGACTCGGTGGGCCGAAGGGCATGTTTCCGTGCTGTATCTCTAAACTAAACTAAAACCTTGGAATAGGAAGGACAAATGCACATGGAATCAAGAAGAACCAGGGGACACAGGTTTAAGGTAAGAGGGGAAATGGTTAATAGGAACCTGAGGGGCAACCTTCTCTATACAGAGGGTGTTTGGGTATATGGAACGAGCCATCAGAGGAGGTTGTTGAGCCAGGTACCACAACAACATTTAACAGACATTTGGACAGGTAAATGGATGAGAAAGGTTTAGAGGGATATGGGTCAAACGCGAGGAGGTGGGACTAGTATAGATGGGGCATCTTGGTTCTTGGTTCTAGATCCTCCAAAATATTCCAAATGGAATTTAAACTGGAATTTAATCTTGGACGGCATGTGCAAGTTGGGCCAAAGGGCCTGTTTCAAGCTGGATGACGTTTAGAGCCACCATTTCAAATTCCTGCAGCTCCAACAAATACAACCAGTTATGGAGTCAGACAGCACGGAAACAGCCCCTTCGGCCCAACCCTTCCATGCTGACCAAGGTGTCCCATCTACACCAGTTCCGTTTGGCCCAACAAATTAACCTGTGGTGATTATTCAAAGGTCAATAACGTCATAGAGTCAAACAGCACAGCCACCGTATGATCGTTAATGGTTTAGGTTTATGTGGGCCAGACAATTTCGATATGGTCTTTGCTCACCCTTGGTGAAAAGGGATTCAGATTTTATTTATTCCAGACTCCATGCTGCCACTGGTAATGTTAAATGTTTAACGACGGCAGCTGTCGTCAGGCGTTGACAACAGTTGTGGTGCCACCGAGCAGTACCGCTGATCACATCTGTGCCAATAAAGCCCTCTAATAAGATGCTATTACCCTGCAGTTGTCTGGGAAATACAAACTTAATGTCTTTTAAATTAGCCACATTAAATTCCAATCAGTTAAATTCAACTCCGATCAACTATTTTTAAGATGAACTCTCTGAATGCTGACGTCACATGCATCCAAGACCTAATGATGTCATAAAACTTGATGTGTTACTGCGGGGAAAAAAAAGACCAAAGTGTTCAGACAGCATTCCTGGGGAACATGGAAAGGTGATGTTTTGGACCGAGACCCTTCTTCAGACTGCACTTAGTTAGTGCACTTTGGCTTCAACTGGCATCAAGATGAGGTACGAGGGTAAGCTAGCCAATAATTGAGGTATGAGGGTAAGCTAGCCAATAATTGAGGTACGAGGATAAGCTAGCCAATAATTGAGGTACGAGGGTAAGCTAGCCAATAATTGAGGTACGAGGGTAAGCTAGCCAATAATTGAGGTACGAGGATAAGTTAGCCAATAATATAAAGCATAAAAATAAAAGAGAAGAAATACAACAAAGCAAAGAAGAGTGGGAAGCCAGAGGATTGGGACTCTTTTAAAGAGCAACAGAAGATGACTAAGAAGGCAATACGGGGAGAAAAGATGAGGTACGAGGGTAAGCTAGCCAATAATATAAAGGAGGATAGTAAAAGCTTTTTTAGGTATGTGAAGAGGAAAAAAGAAGTCAAGGCAAATGTGGGTCCCTTGAAGACAGAAGCAGGGGAATTTATTATGGGGAACAAGGAAATGGCAGACGAGTTGAACCGGTACTTTGGATCTGTCTTCACTAAGGAAGATACAAACAATCTCCCAGATGTTCTCATGGCCAGAGATCCTAGGGTGACGGAGGAACTGAAGGAAATCCACATTAGGCAGGAAATGGTGTTGGGTAGACTGATGGGACTGAAGGCTGATAAATCCCCAGGGCCTGATGGTCTGCATCCCAGAGTACTTAAGGAGGTGGCGCTAGAAATTGTGGACGTATTGATGATCATTTTCCAATGTTCCATAGATTCAGGATCAGTTCCTGTGGATTGGAGGGTAGCTAATGTTATCCCACATTTTAAGAAGGGAGGGAGAGAGAAAACGGGAAATTATAGACCAGTTAGTCTGACATCAGTGGTGGGGAAGATGCTGGAGTCAATTATAAAAGACGAAATTGCGGAGCATTTGGATAGTAGTAACAGGATTGTTCCGAGTCAGCATGGATTTACAAAGGGGAAATCATGCTTGACTAATCTTCTGGAATATTTTGAGGATGTAACTAGGAAAATTGACAGGGGAGAGCTGGTGGATGTGGTGTACCTCAACTTTCAGAAAGCCTTCGACAAGGTCCACATAGGAGATTAGTGGGCAAAATTAGAGCACATGGTATTGGGGGTAGGGTACTGACATGGATAGAAAATTGGTTGACAGACAGAAAGCAAAGAGTGGGGATAAATGGGTCCCTTTCAGAATGGCAGGCAGTGACTAGTGGGGTACTGCAAGGCTCGGTGCAGGGACCGCAGCTATTTACAATATACATTAATGACTTAGCTGAAGGGATTAAATTTGCAGATGATACCAAGCTGGGTGGTAGTGTGAACTGTGAGGAAGATGCTATGAGGTTGCAGGGTGACTTGGACAGGTTGTGTGAGTGGGCAGATGCATGGCAGATGCAGTTTAATGTGGACAAGTGTGAGGTTATCCACTTTGGTGGTAAGAATAGGAAGGCAGATTATTATCTGAATGGTGACATGTTAGGAAAAGGGGACGTACAACGAGATCTGGGTGTCCTAGTGCATCAGTCACTGAAAGGAAGCATGCAGGTGCAGCAGGCAGTGAAGAAACCCAATGGAATGTTGGCCTTCATAACAAGAGGAGTTGAGTATAGGAACAAAGAGGTCCTTCTGCAGTTGTACAGGGCCCTAGTGAGACTGCACCTGCAGTACTGTGTGCAGTTTTGGTCTCCAAATTTGAGGAAGGATATTCTTGCTATTGAGAGTGTGCAGCGTAGGTTTACTAGGTTAATTCCCGGAATGGCGGGACTGTCATATGTTGAAAGACTGGAGCGACTAGGCTTGTATACACTGGAATTTAGAAGGATGAGAGGGGATCTTATCGAAACATATAAGATTATTAAGGGGTTGGACACGTTAGAGGCAGGAAACTTGTTCCCAATGTTGGGGGAGTCCAGAACCAGGGGCCACAGTTTAAGAATAATGGGTAGGCCATTTAGAACGGAGACGAGGAAAAACATTTTCAGTCAGAGAGTTGTAAATCTGTGGAATTCTCTGCCTCAGAAGGCAGTGGATGCCAATTCTCTGAATTCATTCAAGAGAGAGCTAGATAGAGCTCTTAAGGATAGCGGAGTCAGAGGGTATGGGGAGAAGGCAGGAACGGGGTACTGATTGAGAATGATCACCCATGACCAAATTGAATGGTGGTGCTGGCTCAAAGGGCCGAATGGCCTACTCCTGCACCTATTGTCTGAGACACAGAATGGCAAAATGCCTTTGTGTCAGAGTTAAACAACAGGGAAAGAAGCCTGCAGTTACGCAGCAGGTCAGGCAGCATCTTTGGAGAAAAGGAATGGGTGACGTTTCGGGTCAAGACACTTCTTCAGTCTGAAGAGATGCTGCCTGACCCGCTGAGTTACTCCACAATTTTGCGTCTATCTTCAGTGTGAAGCAGCATCTGCAGCTCCTTCCTACACAAGGATAGAGGCCACGCCAACTTCAGTACTGACCTCAGCTATTCCCAGATGCCTGCATTTCGCCCATATCCCTCCAATCCTTTTCTAACCACGTACCTGCCAATATGTCTTTCAAATGTTGTTATTTGTACTAAGATAAGACACAAAATGCTGGAGTAACTCAGCGGGACAGGCAGCATCTCTGGAGAGAAGGAATGGGTGGTGTTTCGGGTCGAGACCCTTGTACTTGTCTCTATCGCTTCCCCTGGCAGGACCCTCCATACACCAACCACCCTGTGCGATAAAGTTATTCCTCAGGACCCCTTTAAATCTTTCCCCTCCCCTTAAATCTATGCCCTCTAGTTTTAGACAGCCCTACTCTGGGACTGATCATTCACCTTATCCATGCTCGTTATAATTTTGTAAACTTCTATAAGGTTACCACTCAGTCTCTTGTGCTCTTTAAACAATTGCAATCTTCCTCCACAAGCTCGTCCCACGTACCCAACACCCTCTGTGTAAAAAGCCTTCCCTTCAGGTCCCCTTTAGAAAATAGGTGCAGGAGGAGGCCATTCGGCCCTTCGAGCCAGCACCCTTCAAATCTTTTCCACTCTCTTCAATCTACAGGCAGCCCCGGAGATACGACAGGCGTTACGTTGCCGAGAGCTGTCCTTAACCCAAACTATTTGTAAGACGGGAAAAGAACAGAAACAGTGTGTGGGAGAGGATGACAGAGAGAGGTGTGGTGGAAGAGCGAGCAGGTGTGGGAAGAGTGGCCCCCAGCCGTCTTCACTGACTCAGTGAGTGAGCGCGTGAATCCGTGCAGTGCTTCCAGCTCTGCTCAACCCAGCTCGCCATTGTTGTGTTTCTGGGGCGGGGGGGCGGGGGGGGGGGCAGGGGGGCGGGGGGGGGAGGGATGAGGTGGGAGGGGTGGCAGCCCACTCAGAGCCCTCCTGGTCCCTTACACCACAAAGACAACATACCATCTTGGAGTCTCACTTGCAGCCACAGAACCACCTATTCCTCTTCTCCAGAATGCGGCAGGAGTAGAGTTGCTGCCTTACAGCACCCCGAGACCCAATTTTGATCCTGACTATGGGTGCTCGTTTGCACGGAATTTGTACATTTTCCCCACGACCTGCATGGGTTTCCTTTGGTTTCCTCCCACACTCCAGAGACGTAGACTAATTGGCATTGTATAATTGTAAATGGTATGTGCAGGATAGTGTTGGTGTGCGGGGATCGCTGGTCGGCGCCGACTCGGTGGGCCGAAGGGCCTGTTTCCGTGCTGTATCTGAAAACTAAACTAAAAGATGCTGCCTGCCCCGCTGAGTTACTCCAGCATTTTTTGTCTATCTTCAGTGTAAATCAGTATCTGCAGTTCCTTCCTACACAACTGTCCTGGCTGTAGAGTCCCCGGTCACTGTTGCTCGCCTAGACTTAGCCCCTACCCTGCTGTTCAACAGAGCCGGATTCACTGCCA
This sequence comes from Rhinoraja longicauda, assembly GCF_053455715.1. Classification (NCBI taxonomy): domain Eukaryota; kingdom Metazoa; phylum Chordata; class Chondrichthyes; order Rajiformes; family Arhynchobatidae; genus Rhinoraja; species Rhinoraja longicauda. The sequence goes on along the minus strand of NC_135961.1, from coordinate 65,872,787 downwards.
ATGAATTCCTGGAATTCATTGCCACAGACAGCCGTGGGCCCATCATTGGGTATTTTTAAAGCGGAGATCAACAGGTTCTTGATTAGTACGGGTGTCAAAGGTTATGGGGAGAAGGCTGGTAGAGTATGGGATTGAGAGGGAAAGATAGATCAGCCATGATTGAATGGCGGAGTAGACTCGGTGGGACGAATGGGCCAATTCTGTTCCTATGACTTATGAACAGATGTGACTAGGGGTTGCCAACTATCTCACTCCCAAATACAGGACAAGGTGACGTCACCGCCCCACGCCCCACATAACCTCACCCAACCAGTGGCCACGTGCACTGCCCGGGCCTGGAGGCGGGTTGCTGCGCAACCTCCGTTAGGCAGCGCCCAGGCCTCCGGATCTAGACAGTCAATAGACAATAGGTGCAGGAATAGGCCATTCGACCCTTCGATCCAGCACCACCATTCAATGTGATCAGTCTGGAGCTAAAATGTCGGAAACCTAGTGTCGGGACCTAAACTGTCGGGACCTACAATGTCCAGTCCTACAGTGCCCCCGGGCCTAATACAGGACAAGGGTAGTCCCGTACGGGACAAACCAATTTACCCCAAAATTCCTCCAGTCGAATCCAAAACAGTAAACCTGTTTGAGAAGGCGGCCCAGGCGACCCCTACACTCCCTGCCTGCCTGCATCTCCTGGTGGTCACTCATGTATCTGTCCGAACCTTTGCTGTGGACTCGTCTCTGAAGCCACTGCCTGTAACACTCCCTGCCTCCGGCATGCTTCCCAGTGTGTACAATCACTGCTCCAACCCATCCCTGCAGTCTGAGGAGAGCTAAGTCTGGATATACCTCCTGAAGACAGTTGCCAGGACCACTATGAACCCGACGGTATGAACATGGAAGATAGACACAAAACGCTGGAGTAACTCAGCAGTTTTTACACAGCATCTCTGGAAGAAAGGAATAGGGTCGGGTTGAGACCTTTCTTCAGACTGAGAGTCAAGGGAAATGGAAACGAGAGATATAAAAGGTAAATAGAACAAATAAATGAAAGGTATGCAAAGAGCAACAACGATCAAAGAAAGATGGAGCTCACAATGGTCCATTGTTGGCATGCACATTGAATTCTCCAATTTCAGATTAATAACCCTTTTTCTCTCCTCTGCCCTGTGCCACGCTAGGATATACACCCATTTCTCCCACAATTCTGCCCCCACCCACCCTCCCCTGCCTCCTTTCACTTCAATGGCTTCATAGTTCAAGCCTGTTCTCTCCTTTTCTAATTATTCACAATCCTTTTGTCTTTTCATCTCTGGCCTTTGTCCAACAATCAGCCAATCAACCCCCCCCCCTTCCCCTTTTCCCCTGTATCCACCTCTCACTTGCCAAGCTTTGTCCTGCCTCCACCACTCTTCCAGCCCCCCCCCCCCCCCTCACTACAATTATTCTGAAGAAGGGTCCCGACCCAAAATTTTGCCTAACCACATTCTCCAGAGATTTTAGATTTAGATTTTAGATTTAGATTTTTAGATTTAGATATACAGCGCGGAAACAGGACCTTCGGCCCACCGGGTCCGCGTCGCCCAGCGATCCCCGCACATTAACACTATCCTACACACACTAGGGACAATTTTTTTTAAACATTTGCCCAGCCAATTAACCTACATACTAGCACGTCTTTGGAGTGTGGGAGGAAACCGAAGATCTTGGAGAAAACCCACGCAGGTCACGGGGAGAATGTACAAATTCCGTACAGACGGCGCCCGTAGTCAGGATCGAACCTGAGTCTCCGGCGCTGCATTCGCTGTAAGGCAGCAACTCTACCGCTGCGCCACCGTGCCTCATGCTGCCTCCCGTCGAGTTACTCCAGCACTTTGCGTCTTCTTCATCAAGTTTCTTGTGTCCGGAACACATGGCTGCTCCCTCATTTTCCACATCTGAACAGGGGAGCAAACTCTCCACTAACCTCCAGAATTACCCCCTTAATAAGCACTCACTTAATCTCGGAATCACTGCGGTGGTCAACTGCATGTTCAAGAGACACGCAAACACTTACATTTCTTTAGATAGACACAAAAAAGCTCGAGTAACTCAGCGCGTCAGACAGCATCTCTGGAGAAAAGGAACAGGTGACGTCTCGGGTCGCGGTTTCTTTGCTCAGAGTATCAGCAAAGGAAAAATAAAGGTCAACGGTTACTATTGGTATAGTTGGAAGAGGTGAGTCACTGTACTTCTGAACTGGGAAGCATAAACCTTGAACGACTTGAAATCTATCAATGGACTTTCTATCGCAAATTTTGGAAACATCAGGATGATTTCAATCCAAATCTCTTTGGCTACAGCATGAAACTCACAATTATTAGCAGAAATGAGAAAAGAAAAATAATGAGCAGCACAGCAGGTGGCCCCCAGTGTTCTGACCCAGACTCACAGGATGTGGATACACAGAACGGATTTCTGTGGGACATATTAGCAGATTCACAAAGAGATTCTAAGTCATGCACTTCTGCACAAACCAAGACAAACATCAGGGGCCATTCTTCACGAATTCAATTTCCAGCTTAGAAATGGGTTTCAGTATTATAGAGAAAGAGTGCATTCTTCTGAAGGCTGTTGAATAAGGCAACGCGTAAAGATAGACACAAAATGCTGGAGGAACTCAGACAGGCATGGGAAACGTTTCAGGTTTAGACCCTTCTTCAGACTGCAGGGTCTCAACCCAAATCGTCACAATAGACAATAGACAATAGGTGCAGGAGGAGGCCATTCGGCCCTTCGAGCCAGCCATTCAATGTGATCATGGCTGATCATTCTCAATCAGTACCCCGTTCCTGCCTTCTCCCCATACCCCCTGACTCCGCTATCCTTAAGAGCTCGATCTAGCTCTCTCTTGAATGTGTTCAGAGAGTCACCCATTCCTTCTCTCCAGAGATGCTGCCTGTCTGAGTTCCTCCAGCATTTTGCGTCTACCTCTGCACAGAGGGTGTTGGGTATTTTGAACAAACTGGCAGAGGAAGATGTAATAAGCCATGAATTTGATTTTTTTTTCCCCCGTCAAATAATAAATGTCAACTAAAAATAATATAAATTTTTCTTCAGTAGAAACAACGAACTGCAGATACTGGTTTGGGAAAAAAAGACACAAAGTGCTTTCAGCGGGGCAGTTCAGCGGGTCAGGCAACATCTCAGAAGAACATGGATAGGTGATGTTTTGAGTCGGTTCCCTACTTCAGTCTCGGATACGTTTTTCCCGACCTGAAAACGTCACCTATCCATGTTCTCCAGAGATGCTGCCTGACCTGCTGAATTACTCCAACATTTAGTGTCTACAGTTTTCTACATCTCACTTTGATAATGTAACATGTAGATTTCAAAATGTTCACTCACTTTGGCCAAACAATCCTCTTTTTGGGATGTGGCTGAATAAGGGTGCTCTCTGTACAGAGTTTGTATGCTCTCCCTGTGACTCCCTTGCGTGTTCCGGTTCCCTCCCACACTCCAAAGACATTCAGGTTTCTAGTTTAAGTGGCTCAGGTAAAAATTGTAAATTGTCCCAAAGTGTGTAGGATAGAGCTAGTGTACAGGGTAATCATTGGTTCAGCGCGGACTCGGGGGGCCGAAGGGCCCGTTTCCGCGTTGTATGTTGAAACTGGAATTTAGAAGGATGAGAGGGGATCTTATCGAAACATATAAGATTATTAAGGGGTTGGACACGTTAGAGGCAGGAAACATGTTCCCAATGTTGGGGGAGTCCAGAACCAGGGGCCACAGTTTAAAAATATGGGGTAGGCCATTTAGAACGGAGATAAGGAAAAGCTTTTTCAGTCAGAGAGTTGTAAATCTGTGAAATTCCTTGCCTCAGAAGGCAGTGGAGGCCAGTTCTCTGAATGCATTCAAGAGAGAGCTAGATAGAGCTCTTAAGGATAGGGGGTATGGGGAGAAGGCAGGAACGGGGTACTGATTGAGAATGATCAGCCATGATCACATTGAATGGTGGTGCTGGCTCGAAGGGCCGAATGGCCTCCTCCTGCATCTATTGTCTATTGTCTATTGCCATACACTAAACTAAAGGGGGAGACAAAAATGACCAAAAGACCAAAGGGTAACCATGATAAAGTAAAAATCATTGAAGATTTTGTAAAATAAATCAGTTAGCTCAGGTCTGGATCAGGCTGTTTTAATTAACACCATTAATTTTGATTCAAATCAAAATGTAGAAGCCAAAAGTCAGAGAAGTAATTTAAATAACCAAAATTATCCACTTTATTGAACACTATTAAAATCAAAAACCCACTCATGAACCAGCGAATATAGTCTTTGGGAACCTTTCAATAGATTTTCTCCAGTAATTCACAAATAAATTTTGGAAACATTGAAATGGGTTCTGTCCAAACCTTAATTATTACAGCATAAAACTCAAGGCACTGAACCACAAGTAAATTAAATTAATCCTTGCTCATAATTCATTGCGATACCAATCGTCATTAAAACTGCCCTTACCTTGATAACCCAAAAGTAACAGCAGCTTAACTTGTGTGTGTATACACCCCTCTGACAGTAATCAAATGTAAAATTATTGTCCACATCCGGAATTGCATTACCATCCCTGGTTAACAACGGCTACCTCTACCTGTCTCCCGCAAGATTCACAGGCACGATGGTGCAGCGGTAGAGTTGCTGCTTTTCAGCGCCATGGACCCGGGTTGGATCCTGACTGCGGGTGTTGCATGCACGGAGCTAGCACGTGACCCTCCCTGTGACGGCGTGGGGTTTTCTCCCGTTGCTCCAGTTTCCTCACACATTCCACAGACGTGCAGCTTTGTAGGTTGATTGGCTCCCATAAATTGACGCTAGTGTGTAGGATAGAACTACAGATGCTCCTCAGCTTACGATAGGGTTACCTTCCTAGAAACCCATCGTAAGTCGAAATGCATTGAATACACGCGATCACGTGGCTGGAAGTGAGTTGCGGCTCGCTAGGGGGTCGCTGGCGTTTGCACCATCGTAAAGTCGAAATATCGTAAGGCGGGGAGCATCCATCATGCACGGATGATCATTGGTTCAGCGTAGACTCGGTGGGCCGAAGGGCCTGTTTCCACGCTGTATCTATAAACCAAACTAAACTAAACTAAACTGTGAGCTGCCAATGCTTGATGGACCCAGTAATAAATATCCCTCCTTCCCCATTATGAAAGTGGGAGACAATGCAAATTGCATTCAACTACTGTTTATAATTCCTAATCCCCTTAACTTTGCTGTGCATGCTCGTTTCCACATTAGGTCTTACTGATCCATCATCCTTGATTCATCCAAGCCGCACTGGCTCACAATTTACCCAAAAGTGTCTCATTTAGAAACTTTAAATTAATTCACAAATCTCTCATTGAATTTGAATTCCTCCTGTTGTATATTCATTCCTCATGTCATTGATGTTGTTAAGATGGAAAGAGCTTAGTTTAATTTAGAAATATAGCATGGAAGCAGGCCCTTCGGCTCACCGAGTCCACGCTGAACATTGACCCGTTCACACTAGTTCTATGTTATCCCACTTTCTCATCCAGTCCTAGGCTTGCCAACTTTCTGACTCCCAAATACGGGACAAGGTAACGTCACCGCCCCGCACCGCACCCCACCCAGCCAGCTGCCACGTGCTCCTGCTCCTGCTCCACCAATGGCGGCCGCCCGGGCCGAGAGATGGGTTGCTACGCAACCTCCGTTGAGTGGTGCCCGGGCCTACACTGTTAGGGATTACAGCGGCCCACGGGCTACAGTATCTGGGCCTACAGCGACGGGGCATACAGTGTCTGGGCCTACATCACCGTCCGGGCCTAATACGGGATGGGCCTAATATGGGGATCTTATCGAAACATAAGATTATCAAGGGGTTGGACACGTTAGAGGCAGAAAACATGTTCCCAATGTTGGGGGAGTCCAGAACAAGGGGCCAGAGTTTAAGAATAAGGGGTAGGACATTTAGAACGGAGATGAGGAAAAACCTTTTCAGTCAGAGAGTTATAAATCTGTGGAATTCTCTGCCTCAGAAGGCAGTGGAGGCCAATTCTCTGAATGCATTCAAGAGAGAGCTAGATACTCTTAAGGATAGCGGAGTCAGGGGGTATGGGGAGAAGGCAGGAACGGGGTACTGATTGAGAATGATCAGCCATGATCATATTGAATGGTGGTGCTGGCTCGAAGGGCCGAATGGCCTACTCCTGCACCTATTGTCTATTGGGACAAGGGCGGTCCCGCACAGGACAAAACAATTTAGCCCAAAATACGGGATGTCCCGGCTAATACGGACAGTTGGCAACCCTATCCAGTCCTGACATATTAGGAGCCATTTTACAGAGGCCAATGCTGAGCTACTCCAGCACTTTGTGCCCTTGTTTCTTCATATAAATGCAGCCTCAGTATGTGGGTGTGGGGCCACAGGGGAACTAAATAAATTGTCCTGAACAAAAGCAACAAGGCTTCAAGTGGAGAAGGTCAAATAAATGAGACTGCCACACACGAAATCAGGCTTCAGGGGAAGCCAGGCAGCTGGCAATATAACAATAAACAGAAGCCGAACAAATTGTTTCCAGGAATGCATAGTGGCCCAATTTCATCAATTAAATAAATAAAGCTTTGGTGAATAAAATCAATTGTCTGTTTTCACCTCATTCTCTGCTGTTCTGAGCATATTCGTATACATATTCTTACCAGATCCTCTATCTCTCTCTCTCTCCTTCCTTCTATCCTCCTTCCTACATGGCAGAAACAGGCTCTTTAGCCCACCGAGTCCGCGCCGACCAGCAATCACCCCGTTCACCAGCCCTATCCTACACACAATTTACGATTTTATCAAAGCCAATTAATCCACGACTAGGCTTATACTCGCTGGAATTTAGAAGACTGAGGGGGGATCTTATTGAAACATATAAAATTCTTAAGGGGTTGGAGAGGCTAGATGCGGGAAGATTGTTCCCGATGTTGGGGAAGTCCAGAACCAAGGGTCACAGCTTAAGGATAAGGGGGAAGTCTTTTAGGACCGAGATGAGAAAACATTTCTTCACACAGAGAGTGGTGAGTCTGTGGAATTCTCTGCCACAGAAGGTAGTTGAGGCCAGTTCATTGGCTATATTTAAGAGGGAGTTAGATGTGGCCCTTGTGGCTAAAGGGATCAGGGGGTATGGAGAGAAGGCAGGTACAGGTTACTGAGCTGGATGATCAGCCATGATCATAATGAATGGTGGTGCAGGCTCGAAGGGCCGAATGGCCTACTCCTGCACCTATTTTCTATGTTTCTATGTTACAAACCTGTACGTCGTTGGATTGTGCGAGGAAACTGGAGCACCCGGAGAAAACCCACGGAGGTCACGGAGAGAACATACAAACTCCGTACAGACAGCACCCGTAGTCAGGATCGAAACCGGGTCTCTGGTGCTGTAAGGCAGCAACTCTACCGCTGCACCACTGTGCTGCCTCAACATGTACTAAATGTATTCCTGTACGTACAAAAACCGACATTCTGCCTCCACCCATACCCTGAAAGGCATAACTCCATAAATGCTCTTTGTCTGTGATGAAGCTGTACATCCATGAAGCCTTACTTAGTTCCTTTTAACCACTATAGTCTGCTTCTACCTACACATCCACCACGATCTTTATCTAAATGGTCTTTCTTTAAATTTGTACCCTCTCACAGCAAGCCCTTATATCACTACTTGATATTTACTCAACATCAGTGGTTCTCAATGTGGGCAGTACCACCCTAGGGGGGGCTTTGGGATTACCAAGAGGGTGGTTGGATTACCTAAAGCACAAAGGTTTGGCGGGGAGTTGCCAGAGGTGTGCGGGGCGTTGGGCAAGAGAGGGGTCAGAACGCTCTTGACATGCTCATCGGGTGGACGTTCTGCCTTCGGCTCCACTGACCTTCCCATAGAGTCCTACAGCATGCAAACAAGCTCTTCGGCCCAACTTGCCCATGCCAACCAAAATGCCCTTGTCCCAATCTACAAATCCCACCGGCCTGCGTTTGCCCCATATCCCTCTAACCTTCTCTTATCCATCTGATTCTTGATTCCCCTACTCTGGGTAAAAGATTCTGTGCATTTACCCGATCTATTCCTCTCATGATCTTATACACCTCTATTAGATCACCCCTCATCCTCCTGCACTCCAAGTAGTAAAGTCCTAGCCTGCTCAACCTTGCCCTACAGCTCGGGCCCACAATTCCTGCCAACATCTTCGTAAATCCTCTCTGCAACCTTTCCAGATTAACAACATTTTTTCCAGAACAGGGTGACCTAACTTTCTCTCTAAAAGCATGCGCAGTTTTGCTAAACAGCATTTCTTGGAACTTTTCAAAGTTGGGAAACTGTTATCACTTCATCAAGCACATCCATCCAATTGAGAATTCACTGAACTGTGAAGTAATTACTAAATGGGGTTTCTAAGACTTTTGCTCAATGACTATCAGATTTTGAAAAGCTGGTATCACTGGATCAAGTTCATCAATTTTGTTAAATTAATTAAACACAAAATTTGTAATTGCACTTTGAGTCAATGTGCAATTAATTATTACAGTTTTGAATTTTGTGTTATAATTTTGCATAGACAATAGACAACAGACAATAGGTGCAGGAGTTGGCCATTCAGCACTTCGAGCCAGCACCGCCATTCACTGTGATCATGGCTGATCATCCACAATCAGTACTCTGTTCCTGCCTTCTCCCCATATCCCTCGATTCCGCTATCTTTAAGAGCTCTATCTAACACTCTCTTGAAAGCAACCAGAGAATTGGCCTCCACTGCCTTCTGAGGCAGAGGATTCCACAGATTCACAACTCTCTGGGTGAAAAGGTTTTTCCTCATAGTGGGGTGTCCAAAGTGCTATTCTGAATAATGGATGTTGTAGGGTTGGGTAGGGGTACTGGGGATGAGTTTATGGAGCCAAGGGGTGGACAAAGTTTGGGAATCACTGGTCTACATGCTTGGCATTATAGCTTGGCTTTTAGATGCAGAGATCTTGAGATGAAACCAAGAATACTGCTAGCTTTTAGGTTAACCTGTATTGAAGTGAGAAGTTAACTTCAGTTTATGAATTGGGTACAATTACTGCTGTGATTTAACAAATACAATCAATAAAAAGAGGGGATAAAGCTGCTCCCAAATCTGGTGGTACTTGCTTCAAGGTATTGAATCTCCTGCCTGACCAGAGAGAGGGGAGAAGGAGGAATGGCCAGGGTGAGAACGTTGATTACATTGGCTGTTTTCCCAAGGCACTGTGAAGTGCAGACAGAGTCAATGGTGGGGAGGCTAGTCTGTGTCCACCAGTGGACTGGCCAAAAGTGACTTCCATAAATCCATGCTGACTCTCTTTACTCCTATTATTCTCTTCATGGTATTCCATGGCTTGGACATATACACGGGATGGACAATGGGCGCATCCCCAAAGACGTGCTTTATGGGGAGGTTGCCAATGCTCGGAGACCAAGAGGAAGACCAAAGCTCCGCTACAAGGACACAATTAAAAGGGATGTGACAAGCTTCAACATCCACACTGACAACTGGGAAGCGGCTGCTGAGGACGGTGGCAGGTGGAGGAAGGATCTCCTGGCGGGCATGAAACATCACGACAACATGTGGTTCAAAACCCTGGAGCACAGGCGCCAACGCCACAACATGGTCAAAGACGGCAGCCACGGACTCCCCAGAACAACGACCAGAGACCACTTCACCTGTGGACACTGTGGAAGGATTTCCCTGTCACGAATAGGCCGAGTCAGTCACACAAGGAAATGTAACCACAGGTGAAAGATCCCCCTCTCCAAGCAGGACAACGCCAAGCCGCACGCACCATCATCTCCCGCAGATGGACGGATGCCAGAGAGAGAGGTATTCCATTACCACATCCTTCAGTACAGATTTCCTGCTAGATATTGAACGAATGCTCCTTTCATCCAATTGCACCACTACAGCCTGACCAACAAATAATTGATGTCACTAACTTTGCTCTTTTCTTTCATCTTATTGATATACCTTCACAGTATGTTTGGGGCGCATTTATTGCCTGCTAATTCCGAATTTCTCCGTTCAAGACTATTTTTAATCGCACACATTAGCTTGTTAAAATACTACGTATACAAAGTCCACCACATTCCTCATGAATACCATGTCTGTTACAACCTTAGTTCCGAAGTCAGTCAATTATTATGAGAACCCAAAATTTTTGTTCTTTGTTTAGAGCCACAGAGTGATACAGTGTGGAAACATGCCCTTCGGCCCGACTTGCCACACCGGCCAACATGTCCCAGCTACACTAATTTAGTAGCTTGCCTGCAGTAGGAAATCCAAGTTGGAAACATGACCAGAAGTGGAAACATGACCAGAAAACCTTGCGCTTGGTCCATATCCCTCCAAACTTGTCCTATCCATGTACCTGTCTAACTGTTTCTTAATCGTTGGGATAGTCTAAGCCTCACCTACCTCCTCTGGCAGCTTGTTCCATACATCACCACGCTTTGCGTGAAAAAATTCTGACAATGTGTGCCTCAATTTAATGATTGAGGGCTCAAAAGTTCCCTAATCACAGATGTCACAAGCCAGCTTGTAATTTCCCAAATGAGATTACTCTCCTTCATTAAAAATCACACCACATTTTCTATTCTTTGGTCCAGGAGCGTGCAATCACACGGTTGAAGTCAAATAATATTTCAGTGACCTCTGCGTTTTTCACTCAAATCCGAAAATTCTTATTATAATCTTTACCGCGAATGCAGCGCCGGAGACTCAGGTTCGATCCTGACTACGGGTGCTGCACTGTAAGGAGTTTGTACGTTCTCCCCGTGACCTGCGTGGGTTTTCTCCGAGATCTTCGGTTTCCTCCCACACTCCAAAGACGTACAGGTATGTAGGTTAATTGGCTGGGTAAAATGTAAATATTGTCCCTAGTGGGTGTAGGATAGTGTTAATGTACGGGGATCGCTGGGCGGCACGGACTTGGTGGGCCGAAAAGGCCTGTTTCCGGCTGTATATATATGATATGATATGATATGATAAGTACTCGAGCACTGCATCTTCCTTAAATTAAATTAATCTATGCAAATTTTTCTTTTAATCCATCATTTCACTTCTTTCACTGCCAACCACACCAGCATGCAATGCTTCTCTGTCTTCGTCTTTGTTAAAAGGAGACATTTCAATGTATTTCATATATAAACATAGCACAAAAAGTAAGGAAATTTGTGTTTGGTAGATTATTTCTTTGTTGTAACAATGCTTCTTGGCAATAAATCTTATACCGTTGGAAAGCCTGTTTATTTCCCTTTTAAATGGTGCCACATTTGCAAGGAACATGCATTTGTGGGATGAGCAGCAGAGCTGAGTATATGGGTTGCGCCCATGAAAAATTTGCCAAATCTTCTCTGCCAATGCCAAACAGCTTATTCTGCTGTTGCTATTGACTCTTGTTTTGAGCTTCTGGTACCCCCAGGTGGTGACAATCAGGTGCCTGATTGGCACCTGATTGGCAGCATCTGTGAGCATGGGCCCTGCTACAGTGGTCAGTAGGTGTCTGCTCCAAGAATCGGCATGCCACGTTTGACTGATCTGGATAGGGCCCGTGCGATAGGGCAACTTCAAGCTGGTGTTCCGCAAAACCAAGTTGCGGCATTATTTGGAGTGAGCCCTAGTACCATCTCCAAAGTGAAGGCCAAGTTCCATATAACGGGGGATGTCAGAGACAGGCCGCGAAGTGGGCGTCCCAAGAAGACGACACCCTAAGAAGACGGTTTCCTCACCCTGTCAGCACTTAGGAACCGTAGGCTGTCTTCTACAGATTTGCAGTCAAGGTTTGCAGGACGATATGGCCGACGGCTCTCTGCCCAGACAATTCGGAACAGACTGCACGCAGCCGATCTCTGGTCTCATAGGGCTGCCAGGAGGCCTGCCATGACTGCCCTTCACCATCAGGCCCGTTTGCGCTGATGTCGGCAACACGTGCACTGGAACCTGAACATGTGGGGGAACGTTATGTTCAGCGATGAGTCCAGATTCTGCCTACGGCAGTTGGATCATAGGGTCAAAGTGTGGAGAAGACGCGGAGAACGCTATGCTGATTGCTGCACCGATAGAGTAACATCTTTTGGTGGAGGCAGTGTGATGGTGTGGGGCGGCATCTCCCTCACTGGAAAAACGAGGCTTGTCATCATTGGAGGCAATCTCAATGCAGAGAGATATCGAGATGAGATTCTGCAACCAGTGGCAATCCCATATCTCCACAGTCTGGGACCGAACTCTATCCTCCAAAATGACAATGCTCGCCCCCACAGAGCAGGGTTTCTCAGAGACTACGTCCAGAATTTGGGAGTGGAGAGGTTGGAATGGCCTGCCAGCAGTCCTGACCTCAACCCCATTGAACACTTGTGGGATCAGCTTGGGCGTGCTGTTCGTGCCAGAGTGACCAACACAACCACGTTGGCTGACTTGCGATAAATGCTGGTTGAAGAATGGGATGCCATCCCACAACAGTGTGTGACCAGGCTGGTGACCAGCATGAGGAGGAGGTGCCAGGCTGTTGTGGCTGTGTATGGTTCTTCCACACGCTACTGAGGCTCCTGTTTATTAAATGAATAAATTGTTAAATTGCCAATATGTCTTGTTTCTTCAGACTTCAATCATCCAATCCACCAAACAACACCGAACAAGAGTCAATGGCAGAATAAGCTGTTTGGCATTGGCAGAGAAGATTTGGCAGATTTTTCATGGGCGCAACCCACATACTCAGCTCTGCTGCTCATCCCACAAATGCATGTTCCTTACAAATGTGGCACCATTTAAAAGGGAAATAAACAGGCTTTCCAACGGTATAAGATTTATTGCCAAGAAGCATTGTTACAACAAAGAAATAATCTACCAAACACAAATTTCCTTACTTTTTGTGCTATGTTTATTTGGATAGAGTGGATGTGGAGAGAATGTTTCCACTAGTGGGAGAGTCTTGGGCTAGAGGTCATAGTCTCAGAATTAAAGGACGTTCCTTTTGGAAGGAGATGATGAGGAATTTATTTAGTCAGAGGGTGGTGAATCTGTGGAATTCTTTGCCATAGAAATTCGTGGAGGCCTTCAATGGATATTTTTAAGGCAGAGATAGATAGATTCTTGATTAGTACAGGTGTCAGAGGTTATGGGGAGAAGGCAGGAGAATAGGGTTAGGAGGGAGAGATAGATCAGCCATGATTGTATGGCAGAGTAGACTTGATGGGCCAAATGGCCAAATTCTGCTCATATCACTTATGACCTTATGATATTTTGATCAAGTTATCAATGCTCTATTCATTACAGGAGCTTCATATCAATACTTACATTTCTTGCTTTCTAGATGTAGATGCATCTACATAGAGAAAAATTGACACTTTCCCGTTACTGATTCATGCCAATAATTTTGATGGCTTATGACCCAAGTCCACCGACAACCTTGAATGATTTGACCATTGATCATTTCTTCTGTAAAATATATATTTTTCTTCCACAAATAATTTTGACTTTTCTTTAGGAAGATTTCCCAAGATATCATTAATATGGAAAGGGTTCAGAGAAGATTTACGAGGGTGTTGCCAGGATTCGTGGCCATGTGCTACGGGGAGAGGTTGAGCAGGTTAGGATTTTATGTCTTGGAGTGCAGGAAGATGAGGGGGCGATCTTATGGAGATGTATAAGATCATGAGAGGAATAGATGGGGTAAATGCAGAATTTTACCCAGAATGGGGGAATCGAGAACCAGAGGACATAGGTTTAAAGTGAGACGGGAAAGATTTCATGGAAACTGAGGGGCAACTTTTTTTTTTTTTTACACAAAGGGTGGTGAGTATACAGAATGAGTTGCCGGAGGAGGTAATTGAGACCGGTATTATTGCAACATATAAGAAACAATAGACAATAGGCAATAGGTGCAGGAGTATGCCATTCGGCCCTTCGAGCCAGCACCGCCATTCACCGTGATCATGGCTGATCATGCACAATCAGTACTCCATTTGGACTGGTACATGGATAGGATATCATCATCATCAGCGGTCACTCAAAGCGAGTATGACTGTCCTCTCCATAGGAAACAACGTCTGTGCGTGACTTTGTTTAACGTGGGGAGACTGGTGCACAGACAGCCACCACACTGTCCTTGACAGATCTGGGTCAGGATCCAGTGGCACGGAGTCCAAGACGACCGGGGACCCTTTTCTGCTGCAGCCTTCATCTGCCTTCCCAGCCGTTGTGACGCTCCACTAAAGTCAGCCATCATCCACCGTTGAGGTCTTGGTTGGATTGCTCTTTGTCAGGGACCTCCCCCTCGACCTTACCGCCATGGGTGACCCTACCAGGAGCGTAGCTCCAGACGGCATTCGCTCTCAGGATCTCAGGACCACACAAGCTTCTCCACCACGACAAGGTGACAATCCATGGATAGGATATAGGATACGTTTAGAGGGTTATGGGCCAAATGCAGGCAGGTGGGGTTAGTGTAGATGGAGCATGTTGGTCGGCGTGAGCACGTTTTGCCCCTTTCCATACTGTATGACTCTATGGCTCTATCTATATCCTGCATTAAACTCTACTGCTCTAAATTATCCTTAAACAAGTTTGAACATAACTACATAACCTGTACCCTTTCCAATACCAAACCATTTCATTTACCAAGGTGGCAGTGGCACAACTGGGAGAACTGCTGCTTCACAGCGTCAGAGACCTGGGTTTGATCCTGCCCTGAGTTACTATCTACTATACGTGGAATTTTCACGTTAATTCCTTCCGAGCACTCCGATTCCCTCCTACATCCCAAATCTGTGTGAGTTTGTATGTTAATTGACGTCTGCAAATTGTTCCCAGTGTGTAGAGAGTGGATGCGAAAGGGAATAACATCGAACCGGTGATCAATGATCGGCGAGGCCTGTTTCTTGCTGTATCTTTCAATCAGTCAATTCAAAATTTCACCAGCGTCACACATATCTAGTTCCGTACACCACCTTCTTGAGTTCTGTCAGCATTCAGCGCATGATAATTGCTGCATCTAGAAATAAATCAATAATTGTTTATCCCTTAAAATAGCATGTTTCTAGTTCTATCAGAGGGCATTTAGTAGCATGCCTGCAGTTGGGAATTCCAAATGCAAGTTGGGAAGTTGGAAACATGACCAGAAAACCTTGGCTGACACTTTAGTGCAGTAGAGTCATAGATCCATACAGCACCGAAGCAGGCCATTCGGCCCATCTTGTCCATGCTGACCCGAGTTGGCATGCTGAGCTATTCCCATTGCCAACATTTGGCCCATTGCCCCCCAGACTCTATCTACATGCATCCAGAAAGTAATAATTACACTTGATTTTTATTTACAATGGAGAAGGAAATTTATTTCAAGATTCCAAATACTGGCCAAGATTTAAACATCAACCAGAGTTGAGAACCTGCTCATTATTTCATTGATGTATGTGAGATCTCGCAGTCCAGGAATTGGCAGCAATGTTCCTTACAATACAACAGCAACTGCATACTCAAACAACCTTGATTATTTTATCGTGTCGGAAAGAACTGCAGATGCTGGTTTAAATCGAAGCTAGACACAAAATGCTAGAGTAACTCAGCGGGACAGGCAGCATCTCTGGAGAGGAGTAACGGGTGACGTTTCGGGTCGAGACTCTACTTCAGACTGGTTATTTTATCAACCGGTTAAACCATGCTGGATCTCAATGAAGTTATACAGTGTGGAAACAGGCCCTCCAGCCCAACCTGCCCACACTGATCAACATGTCCCATCTATACTAGTCCCACCTGCCTGCATTTGTCCCATATCCTTTGAATTCCAGAATTCTTTTCCACAGAAGGCTGTGGAGGCCAAGTGAGTGGATATTTTTTTAAGGCAGACATAGATTCTTGATTTGTACGGGTGTCAGAGGTTATGGGGAGAAGGCAGGAGAATGGGGTTAGGAGGGAGATAGATCAGCAATGATTGAATGGCGGAGTAGACTTGATGGGCCGAATGGCCTAATTCTACTACTATTCCTTATAACCTGTCCAATCCATGTACCTGTCTAAATGTTTCTTAAATGTTGCATATAGTACCTGCTTCAACTACCTCTTCTGGCAGCTCCTTCCATACACCCACCAGCCTCTGTGTAAAAAGGTATGTCTCAGGTTCCTATTAAATCTTTCCCCCCCTCACCTAAAACCTATTGTCCCGTGGTTCTCGATTCCCCTACTCTGGGCAAAAGACTTTGTGCGTTTACCAGATCTATTCCTCAAGTCCTTGACAAATATTGAGAAACAATCAAAAACTATTAAAATGTTGACATACCTTTCAACAGTTTTAAACCATAAAAATATTTGAAGTGTAAAACATTTTGTAATGTTCTGAAGATGGCACGGTGGCGCAGCGGTAGAGTTGCTGCCTTACAGCTCCAGAGGCCCGGGTTCAATCCTGACTACAGGCACTGTCTGTAGAGTTTGTACGTTCTCCCCCTGATCTGCGTGGGTTTTCTCTGGGTGCTCTGGTTTCTTCCCACCCTCCAAAGATGTACAGGTTTGTAGGCTAATTGGCTTGGTAAAATTGGTAAATTGTCCCTGGTTGCGTGTAGGATAGTGTTAGCGTGCGGGGATCGCTGGTCAGCACGGACTAGGTTGGCCGAAGGGCCTGCATCTCTAAACTAAACTAAACTCAAGGAAGCTGCTAGAAAAATGTAGGACTGCCTGATATGTGACAGGCAGCCTGGTGTGTTGCAGTTTCCATGGTGGCATTTGGCATTTACAATAGGTTACCCCCAGAGCATTTGCAGTTTTATATGCAGTTGGATTAGCTCCATCATCACAATGGTCTCTTGCTTCCTCCATCCAAACAATTTAGTGGAAAGAAGGAAATTAGCAACTTATATAAATACGCACACCTCCAGATTCAGGGACAGTTTCTTCCCAGCTGTTATCAGGCAACTGAATCATCCCATCACAACCAGAGAGCAGTGCTGAACTACTATCTACCTCATTGGTGACCCCCGGACTATCGTTGTTCAGACTTTGTCGGCTTAACCTGGCACTAAACGTTATTTCCTTATCATGTATATGGATGGATGAGAGGGGATCTTATTGAAACATATAAGATTATTAAGGGGTTGGACACGTTAAGGGCAGGAAACATGTTCTCAATGTTGGGGGAGTCCAGAACCCAGGGGCCACAGTTTAAGAATATGGGGTAGGCCATTTAGAACGGAGATAAGGAAAATCTTTTTCAGACAGAGAGTTGTAAATCTGTGGAATTCTCTGCCTCAGAAGGCAGTGGAGGCCAATTCTCTGAGTGCTTTCAAGAAAGAGCTAGATAGAGCTCTTAAGGATGGCAGAGTCAGGGGGTATGGGGAAAAGGCAGGAACGGGGTACTGATTGAGAATGATCAGCCATGATCACATTGAATGGCGGTGCTGGCTCGAAGGGCCGAATGGCCTACTCCTGCACCTATTGTCTATATATCAATACACTGTAAATGTCTGGATTGTAATCATGTATTGTCTTTCCGCTGACATAGCACACAACAAAAGCTTTTCACTGTTCCTCGGGACACGTGACAGTAAACTGATGCAGGAGCTGGACCGCACCGATGAGGAACACCCGCCGGCGGCTACGGGAGTCAAGATCGTCCCGTCAACGGAAGGTTAGAGGGCCCCGACCGCTGGAGGACAAAGAAGGGGAGAGATTGAACTTTTTTTCGCCTTCCATCACAGTGAGGAATGTGGAGGAGTCACTGTGGTGGATGTTCATGTTAAAATACATTTTGTGTGACCTGTTGCTTTTTATTGTTATGACTGTACGGCAAATGAAGTTCCTCGTATGTTGCAAAACATACTTGGCTAATAAAGTATGATTGTGATTGTGAACTGAACTGGTATTCTGTATGCACTGGTGGAAATGTGAGAAATTGAAATCGCCTAGGAATTCAATGACCTGAATCTTCTCTGGCCTACATTTGTAATTGCCTGCCCATTAAACCACCCTTGCCTGGCCTGCCTGCCCTCAGGTAACCCAGCACCAAGCTAACAATCTAGGTCAACACAGCACAGAGCCTTCCAATCACTAATTGCAAGTGCTGCCCACCAAATTATTTTATCAACCATTTAAACCATGCCAGATATCAAATAAAACCTTCGCAGAAATTCAGAATCAAACTATTTAAAAGGAATATTTTTAAACCACAAAAACATTAGAAAACACTGAATTTAATTAAGTTTTTTTTGTATTTACAGAAATATAAAATACCATCTATTTCACCCCATGAATCTGCGGAAAGATCTCCTGAGTTAAAAATAGGAACTTCCTCTGTTTGAAGAGATAAACATCTGGAGTTCCTGTAGAAGCAAGGAACTGGAGATGCTGGTTTACAATAAACAACACAAAGTGCTATTGTAACCCAGGGGGTCAGACAGCATCTCTGGAGAATATGGACAGGTGACGTGTTGGGTCAGGAGGCTTCCTCAGGCTAATGTTCCTGTTGGACTTCTGTCTTATTGTGCCGCCAGTGCAGCAGTTTTTATTGTGAAGCAATGAGCAAAATGTACAATTTACCAAATGTCCTGAATTATGGGGTAATACAGCGTAGCAGATACGAAAATGGATGCACAAGATACACTTTATCTTTATGGTGCACAAGATTCAATACCAGTTAGTGCAAGGCCAATGAATGGCATCCCTCTATCCTCAACCTTGCATACGTATTTTTCTCTCTCTCTCTCACACACACACACACTTCTACACACACACTTATTTCCCCCCCCCCCACACACACCCCACACACACACACCTCCCCAAACACACCACACCTCACCCCACATACACACCACCCCCAAACACACACAGATTGATAGAAAAATTTCCTTGATGACTTGGATACATATAATTGCACTGTATCAGTGTGAAGCGAACAACAAGGTCTGGCTTGAGAAGTGTACCTGTCTTAAATCATTCTGTATTATTATACTGAGACTCCCGCTGCTGTGAAAATCAGCCTCTCTCATTTACATTGCAGGTGCATTTCACAGCACAGGCAGCAACACAAAAACAACTAATTTCATGCAAGCTTGCAATCACAATAACTGGCCCATTACAATTTTGCTATGGGGCATCTCCAATGGTGACTCTGAGATATGGCAACTGATGAGGCATGTAAATGGGAACTGCAGCATGACGGTGAGCTTACAGAGCCACTGCAGACCCAAAGTGCAATATGCTGTAGGTTGTTATTTTAATTGCATTCTTACATCTTGAAATAGAATATCATTTCACTGTTAAGCAATTAATTTAGAATATTTTGTGTCCAAATCCATGATGGCCCTATTATTCAGAGATTTGCTCATATCTAAAAAGTATAATTGTCAAAAACTAATAATTTAATCAATTCACAACAAAAAGTAATGTTCAATTTTAAGAGCTATGTGTAACCTTGCAACCATATTCCACAGGAATTTATTTTTTAATCTTTTAAAATAATTAGTAATTAAATAGCCCTTTTAGTTTAGTTTAGTTTAGAGATATAGCGTGGAAACAGGCCCTTCAGCCCACCGAGTCTGTGCCAACCATGCACTAGTTCTACCGACACACTCGGGGCAATTTCCAAAAGCCAATAACCCTACAAACCTGCAAGTCTTTGGAATGTGGGAGGAAACCAGAGCACGCGGAGAAAACCCACAAAATCACAGGGAGAATGTACAAACTCCACGCAGATAGCACCCGTAGTCCAGAACCAGGGGCCACAGTTTAAGAATAAGGGGTAGGCCATTTAGAACGGAGATGAGGAAAAACTTTTTCACCCAGAGAATTGTGAATCTGTGGAATTCTCTGCCTCAGAAGGCAGTGGAGGCCAATTCTCTGGATGCTTTCAAGAGAGAGTTAGATAGAGCTCTTAAAGATAGCGGAGTCAGGGGGTATGGGGAGAAGGCAGGAACGGGGTAATGACTGTGGATGGTCAGCCATGATCACAGTGAATGGCGGTGCTGACGCAAAGGGTCGAATGGCCTACTCCTGCACCTATTGTCTATTGTCACAGGTGAAGCGGGACACGAGTGTCAAGCAAAGCCAATGAAGCGGGACACATGTCAAGCGAAGTTTTCTTTATTCCACAAGCACCATACAGCTCCCCAAACCCCCAACCAGTTCAAATCCTCCTGGAACTCCACTACCAACTGCCCCTCCTCCCCATTCCAAGTTCCGTGACCCCACCCCCGAGCCGAGGGTTCGCAAAAGAAATGTTGCCTTCTTTTGCTGTCAAGACTGGAGAGAATCAGCAATCTGAGAACTACAGTAAAACGGAGGGATCATGCCATGGCTGGTTTTGTTTCAAAATGCACTTGGAGTTTTAGGATGAACCGTCATAGGTGCCAACTAAATTGCTCAATAAACAAGGATGACTCACAAACCAAATGAGTGCATTCCTTAGCAGGGAAATGTCACCTGCTGCTCTCCAATCTGCTGACAAAAATATCAATTTCTGTGTGAGGTTTTAATTTGTGAGAGAAACTGCAATTCTCTGAATTCATCTCTGCAAGAAAATATCTCATAACAGAACTCTATTATCTTATTACTATTATTATTAGCATCACCCTGTTGTAAGGTTATTACTGTATCACTCTAAGGTATCACAAAAAGCTGGAGTAACTCAGCGGGTCAGGCAGCATCTCAGGAGAGAAGGAATTCCTTCTCTCCTGAGATGTTGCCTGACCCGCTGAGTTACTCCAGCTTTTTGTGTCTATCTTTGGTTTGTACCAGCATCTGCAGTTATTTTCCTACTGTATCACTCGAGATACCCTAACATTCAACCTAACTATGCTAAAAAAAACTCAACCTATCTTAAGTTGTGCAGGAAGGAACTGCAGATGCTGGTTTAAACCGAAGATAGACACAAAAAGCTGAAGTAACTCAGCGGGACAGGTAGCGTCTCTGGAGGGAAGGAATGGGTGACGTTTTGGGTCAAGACCCTTCTTCAGTCTGAAGAATTCCTTCTCTCCATTCATTCTCTCCAGAGACACTGCCTGTCCCGCTGAGTTACTTCAGTTGTGTCTAACTGCTATCTTAAGTTGTGACTTGCCTGCACATTCGCATCATGTCCGTCCGCTCTGTTTATGCCAAAGAATAATGATGAGAAAAAGTTACTTCATTGACACAAGAGTTGCCACCCAGCAGGTCAAAGGGCCCACCACATTAAATCAACTTCAACACATGCGGCAGAGGGAAAGCAATTTATGCACATTCGGTTGTGCTATTTAAATGAAATCTAGCAGGTTTCTTCACCTTCCTTCCTATCATAATGCAATTTCAGATCTGCAGCTCTGCTTATAGAACTTCGCCACCATATTAATGATGTCAGCCAGGACGTTTACTTAGGTGGTCATGGACACAGTCTGCAAGGCAAGGCAAGGCAATTAAAGTGGATAATTGGGCATTCAATACTGGATCATGAGGTACAAAACATTGGGATACATCTCAGTGTCCATTCAGTTTCAATAGCCACCCAAGCTTGGATAAATGCTCAAAATGTATAAATTAACAGGTCCATGAACAAAGAGTGGTGGACTACACTTCTTCCCACCCGGTCCCCTGCAAAAAGTCTATCCCCTACTCCCAATTCCTCCGTCTACGCCGCATCTGCGCCCGGGATGAGGTGTTTCAGACTAGGGCTTCCGAGATGTCCTCGTTTTTCAGAAAACGGGGCTTCCCCTCCTCCATTATAGATGAGGCTCTCACTAGGGTCTCTTCTACATCCCGCAGCTCCGCTCTTGCTCCCCATCCCCCCACTCGCAACAAGGACAGGATCCCCCTCGTTCTCACCTTCCACCCCACCAGCCAGCGGATCCAACATATCATCCACCAACATTTCCGTCACCTACAACAGGACCCCACCACTGGCCATATCTTCCCATCCCCTCTCCTCTCTGCATTCCGCAGAGACATTTCCCTCCGCAACTCCCTGGTCCACTCGTCCCTTCCTACCCAAACCACCCTAACCCCGGGCACTTTCCCTTGCAACCGCACGAGATGCAACACCTGTCCCTTTACCTCCCCCCTCAACTCCATCAAAGGACCCAAACATTCTTTCCAGGTGAGACAGAGGTTCACCTGCATCTCCTCCAACCTCATCTATTGCATCCGCTGCTCTAGATGTCAACTTATCTATATCGGCGAAACCAAGCGCAGGCTCGGCGATCACTTCGCTGAACACCTGCGCTCGGTCCGCATTAACGCAACTGATCTCCCGGTGGCCCAGCACTTTAACTCCCCCTCCCATTCCCAGTCTGACCTCTCTGTCATGGGCCTCCTCCAGTGCCATAGTGAGGCCCGCCAGAAATTGGAGGAGCAGCACCTCATATTTCGCCTGGGCAGTTTGCGGCCCGGTGGTATGAACGTCGACTTCTCCAACTTCAGATAGCTCCTCTGTCCCTCCCTTCCCCTCCTCCTTCCCAGATCTCCCTCTATCTTCCTGTCTCCACCTATATCCTTCCTTTGTCCCACCCCCGACATCAGTCTGAAGAAGGGTCTCGACCCGAAATGTCACCCATTCCTTCTCTCCCGAGATGCTGCCTGACCTGCTGAGTTACTCCAGCATTTTGTGAATAATTCGAGTGGTGGACTGGGACTAACTAGTTTGTCAACTCACTGAAAAGGGCACAAAGTGAAGGAGTAACCCAGTGGGTCAGGCTGCATCCCTGGAGAACTTGGATAAGTGACTTTTTGGGTTGGGACCCTTCTTCAGATCCGAGCCTGAAACCTCACCTCTTCTCTCCATGTTCTCCAGAGGTGCTGGCCCACCCACATTTTGAGTCGCTCCAACACCTTGTGCCTTTTTTTTGTAAACCAGCATTCGCAGTTCCTCGTTTCTATTGACCACTCAATCACTCACTGACCTCTTTTTATTTGTCCTACATTATTCAACGTTTCAAAGCCTGCCAGTGAAAAGGCCGAAATTTGGCCAGTTGCGTCTGGCACCCAGATTGAGACGTTGTTGTGAAACGGAGGGATGAGAAATTAAGTCGTTGGAAGTAGGACATGTTCTGAAAGTAAGAGGCACATCTGGTGTCGGTCAACTTGCATCGAGAACAGCATCCATCCTGTAAGTTGACAAGGTGGGAGAATGGAGACACAAGGAACCGCCAATACTAAAATCTTTAAAGAAGGTTTGAAGAAGAGGCCCCAGCCTGAAACGTTGTCTGTCCATACCCTCCACAGATGTCGCCTGTCCCACTAAGATCCTCCAGCCCATTGTGTTTTGAACAGATGGGAAAAGTCTGACTACATGAAACATGATAGGAAGCTAGGCATTCCAAGCAAGCTTCTCTGTTGAATCTACCCTTAATCTTATTTGCTTAAAAGTAGAATAAATAATCCAAGCAATGGTATGCAAAGGTTTTTTTTTAAAGACCAGCATCAACCGCTAGCATAACAGAAAGAATTAGCTGACTCGATGAGCAATTTGAATTTCTGATAGATATGAACTGACACGAAGGGCAAATCCTAATCAGAGCTCAATAGCGGAGAAAATTGGGCATGCTGCATACTAAGTGGCTGATTGACTATTGGCCATTTTAAACCCACAACTGGAAGTTAAACTCATCCCTGGTGCAATTTGTAAATATTTATTAACTGAAAGAGTTACAGGCAATTAGGGTTGCCAACTATCTCACTCCCAAATAAGGGCCAAAAGGTGAGGTTACCGCCTCGCGTCCCACGTGACCTCACCCAGCCAGCGGCCACGTGCTCCCGCTTCACCAATGGCGGCCGCCCGGGCCAGGAGGCGGGTTGCTATGCAACCTCCGTTAAGTGGCGCCCGGGCCTCTGGGCCTACATTGTCCGGGCCTACAGTAGCCTCCGGGCCTAATACGGGACAAAGGCGGTCCCGTACGGAACAAACCAATTTAGCCAAATATACAGGATGTCCCGGTTAATACAGGACAGTTGGCAACCCTATAGCCAATTGTTCCTACGTGACACCAGCCATCTTTGTGTGAGCATCTGGCAGCCACACAAACAGGAAAGTGAGCTTCTGGAACAGCAGCTCCGTTTAAAGTGCTGCCCAATGAGTTTATGAATAAGATCCTTTCCAAGTATAAACCATTGGGCTATGTGACCGCGAGCATGTGCAGGGATATATCGGGTACCGCAGAGGACAATTATTCTGTAATTGGTACCGCCCAAACTAAAAACAAAACAATTAGGCCTCAAACTGTTTGCTTACAATAACAGAATGCAAAACTCCCTCAGCAGTGGCGTGCCAGCTGTCACTAGATTAAATGCTACAAAATCCCGACATTTGATTAAATCAGTCACTTAACTGCCATTCACCTGACAATTACCTTTTTCAAAGAACACAGTGGCTTAGATTTGAGAGTGTACCGAAAAAAATTTAGATTGCCATCAATGACCATTTTAACATTCTGCATATTCAGCAGGATGAGAACCAAACGAAAAGATTGTCAAGATAGACACAGAATGCTGGAGCAACTCAGCGGGGCAGGCAGCATTTCTGGAGAGAGGGAATGGGTGACGTTTCGGGTCAAGACCCTTCTTCAGACTCCAGACTTCCGACTCCAGAGATGCTGCCCGTCCCACTGAGTTACTCCAGCATGTTGTGTCTATCGTCGTTGTAGACCAGCATCTGCAGTTCCTTCCTGCACAAAACATTGTCAAGGTCTTGTTGGCCATCCGATGAACATCACCTTCTGAAATTCAACTTTTCTGCCAAATTTCCAAGAGGTAAAGGCATCCTGTCAAGGAGGTGGGGGGATGGTCAGAACATATCGGTGGTGTGATTTAGGACTTCAAGGTTTGATTTCCTGCTATTAAAATATTAGGGAAACTGCAACCAGCCTTAACAGGAGGCATCAGTGCAATGGCAGCTTTGGAAATGGGGAACTCTGCACAGATGACTTATTAAACTGAGACTCCCATCTCCCGTTTCAATGAGCACTGGACATAAGCTCATAAGTCAAAGGAGCAGAATTAGGCCATTCTGCCCCATCAAGTGAACTCCGCCATGCAATCATGGATGATCTATCTTTCCCCTTCAAACTCATTCTCCTGCCTTCTCCCCGTAACCTTTCACGCCCTTACTAATCAAGTCGCTGTCAATGCCATCTCATTTTTGCAATGAGGACAAGAAATTTGAGGAAGGACATTCTTACTATTGAGGGTATGAACATTGACTTCTCTAACATTAGTTAGCTCCTCTGTCCCTCCCTTTCCCCTCCCCCTTCCCAGTACTCCCACTGTCTTCCTGTCTCCAACTACATCCTTTCTTTGTCCCTCCCCCTCCCCGACATCAGTCTGAAGAAGGGTCTCGACCCGAAACGTCAACCATTCCTTCTCTCCTGAGATGCTGCCTGACCCGCTGAGTTACTCCAGCTTTTTGTGATACTTTCCACATGTACCTGTCTGACTGTTTCTTAAATGTTGGGATAGTCCCTGCCTCAACTTCCTCCTTTGGCAGCCTGTTCCATACACCCACCACCCTTTGTGTGAAAAAGTTACCCCTCAGATTCCTATCGAATCTTTTCCCCTTCACCTTAAACCTATGTCCTCTGGTCCTCGATTCATCTACTCTGAGCAAGAGACTCTGTGCATCTACCTGATCTATTCCTCTCACGATTTTATTCACCTCTATATGATCACTCCTCATCCTCCTGCACTCCTGGGAATAGAGTCCAAGCCTACTCAACCTCTCCCTTTAGCTCAGATCCTCTGGTCCTGGCAACATTTCGTAAATCTTCTCTGTACCCTATCCAGCTTGACAACATCTTTCCTGTAACATATTGCCCAGAACTGAACACAATACTCAAAATGCGTCCTCACCAACATCTTATACAACTGCAACATGACCTCACAGCTTCTATACTCAATACTCTGACTGATGGCCAACATGCCAAAAGCCTTTTTGACCACCCTATCTACCTGCGACTCCACCTTCAAGGAACCATGCACCTGCACTCTGAGATCTCTCTGCTCTACAACACTCCCCATGGCCCTACCATTCACTGTGTAGGTCCTAGATAGACGTCCCAAAATGCAACTGCTTTGTCATAAGTACATCACCTGGACAACACATTAAACCAAGGACTGGTCTGTTCTCTGAGAGGCTTATGTGATTCCATGGGACTCTTTCAAGCTTTGTTTAGTTTAGTTAAATTTAGTTTACTTTCATGTGACATGAGGTGCAGTGAAAAGCTTTTGTTGCCTGCTAACCAGTGAGCGGAAAGACAGTACATGATTACAATCTGTAGAAGGGTCCCGATCCAAAACGTCACCCATTCCTTCTCTCCGAGATACTGCCTGTAAGCATTTTATGTCTCTCCACATGATTACAATCGAGTGTTCAGATACATGATAAAGGGAATAACGTTTAGAAAGATTAAGAAGAGTTAAAGTAAGACATGCTGCTGTTGAAGTGGAGCGATTGTATTGCGTGATTGCAGATTCACGACTGTGACCAACACACAAGGAGTTGCCTGACTTGGCTGCCATCTTGGATCCTATTCCTGTGTCGTCGTAAACATTTATTGCTCAGACCCCCCCAAAAAGGGTTTCTTTAGTTGTAAAGCAATTTTGGATGTTCTAAGTTTGCAAAAAGGTTTTATATAAATGTAAGTCAGCTGTAATGGAGGTCAATATGACATGTCCACGTGCGTAATAAAATAACTGACTAGTTCATTTCCATTGTGTTAATTCAAGGAGAGATATTGGTCAGGATACCAGTAGTATTAGACAATAGACAATAGGTGCAGGAGTACCAAACCCGGGCAAGTGTGACTAGTGTAACTGGGACTCGACCCGTAACATCACCCATTCCTTCTCTTCCGAGATGCTGCCTGACCCGCTGAGTTACTTCAACATTTTGTGTCTACCTTAGACATTAAAGCATGATGTCCTCTCTGATAGACAAGTCCAATGACAACAAGTCATGCCCATAGTCTTGCCCTCTCATTCCCGAAGAACACATTATCTGATCACGATCACATTTGTTTGTGAGAGTTTGCTCCACAGAAATTGATTGCTGTACTCCCTTTATTGCAAAGTGACAGTACTAAAAAAAAAATGTGGTTGTTTTATTGTGAACTGCAGTAGGACATTCTGAGCTTGCGAAAATTGCAAGTGTTTTTTTCGTTTAAAATAACTGTTGCAAGAACGATGCCATAAAAGTTCCTGATGGGGAAAAACAAAATAAAAACACAGATTTATCCAAAACCTAATTCAAGTTGTGCAGCGCAGCAATGTGATTTGGTTTACCTACAGCAACGACAAATAATTTCACACTTTGTCAAGCATTTGAATGAATAACACTTTAATGCGTAGGAAGGAACTGCAGATAGACACAAAATGCTGGAGTAACTCTTCAGACTGAGAGTCTGGGAGGGGGAGACAGAGATGTGGAAGGGTAATGGTGTGACAACACAGATCTAGGAAAATGTAGAATGGTTCATTGTTAGCTGAGGGGAACGGTGACAACGAGGCGTACAAAAAGTAAAATATAATCAGGAGGACAGTGAAACTGGTTGGAAAACGTGACGGAGAGGAACGGAGAGAGAGGAAAGGCAAGGGTCTGCCTGAGCTTTGTTGACCTCCCAGCGGAGCGAGCTGTCCATCGGGGAATGTTGCCGACTGGCCCGCTGCAGACTGCAGGAGTACATGCTGAGGGACGCACTGAAGCTTGGTGCAGCCGACGCCAAGGCTCTGTGGGGGAGGACCACAGTCTAGGGTCCTTCCGCTGCTGGACATGGGGGGGCAGGGTGTGGTGGAGAGAGACGCCCCTCCAAATAAGGGATTCTGTGTAAATTTGCCAATGAATATCTGCATTGAATGTGTAACCTCCGGAAATGTCGGATGGAGTTTTTGAAAAGAAGATGTTTTGTAAATATTTATTACTGGAATAAAGTATTTTTTGATATTAAAAAAAGGGTTACTTGAAGTTAGAGATATCAAAATGCATACACCCCAGCTTACACCCCAGCGGTATGAACATTGACTTCTCTAACTTCAAGTAGCCCTTGCTACTTGAATTCAACCGGACCTAACAATTCCAGATGCCAGAGCAAACAAAGATGCAGTATCAGGAAAAGCAGGCTGTTCAAGGCGGCATGGTGACGCAGCGGTAGAGTTGCTGCCTTACAGCGCCAAAGATCCAGGTTCAATCCTGACTCTGGGTGCTTCTCTGTTCGGAGTTCATAGACAATAGACAATAGACAATAGGTGCAGGAGTAGGCCATTCAGCCCTTCGAGCCAGCACCACCATTCAATGCGATCATGGCTGATCACTATCAATCAGTACCCCGTTCCTGCCTTCTCCCCATACCCCCTCACTCCGCTATCCTTAAGAGCTCTATCCAGCTCTCTCTTGAAAGCATCCAACGAACTGGCCTCCACTGCCTTCTGAGGCAGAGAATTCCACACCTTCACCACCCTCTGACTGAAAAAGTTCTTCCTCATCTCCGTTCTAAATGGCCTACCCCTTATTCTCAAACTGTGGCCCCTTGTTCTGGACTCCCCCAACATTGGGAACATGTTATCTGCCTCTAATGTGTCCAATCCCCTAATTATCTTATATGTTTCAATAAGATCCCCCCTCATCCTTCTAAATTCCAGTGTATACAAGCCCAATCGCTCCAGCCTTTCAACATACGACAGTCCCGCCATTCCGGGAATTAATCTAGTGAACCTACGCTGCACACCCTCCATAGCAAGAATATCCTTCCTCAAATTTGGAGACCAAAACTGCACACAGTACTCCAGGTGCGGTCTCACCAGGGCCCGGTACAACTGTAGAAGGACCTCTTTGCTCCTATACTCAACTCCTCTTGTTACGAAGGCCAACATTCCATTGGCTTTCTTCACTGCCTGCTGAACCTGCATGCTTCCTTTCATTGACTGATGCACTAGGACACCCAGATCTCGTTGAACTCCCCCTCCTCCTAACTTGACACCATTCAGATAATACGTTTTCTCTGGGACAGCGTGGGTTTCCCCGGGTGCTCCGGTTTCCCCCCACACTCCAAACAAGTGCAGGTTTGTAGGCTAATTGGCTTGTTTAAAAAATGTGAATTACACAGGTATAATGTGAGAAAAATTGTAAATTGTCCCTCGTGTGTGTAGGATAGTGCTGCTCGGTCGGTGTACAGGGATCGCTGGTCGACGTAGACTCGCTGGGTGGAAGGGCCTGTTTCCGTGCTGTATCTCTAAACCAAACTAAAGCCAGCAAACAAACCGTGTACTTCAGACAGATGAGCAGTCACGTAGACTCGCTGGGTGGAAGGGCCTGTTTCCGTGCTGTATCTCTAAACCAAACTAAAGCAAGCAAACAAACCGTGTACTTCAGACAGATGAGCAGTCAATTTGCTAAATATCGGGATCAATACTCTGCCACTGGCATGATTGGTGAGGGAGGTATTAGTTTCTCAAAGGGTTAAATGTTGACGTACCTCGGGATTGTTGAAAGTCAGTGAGCCGTGATCAGCACCACGGCACAAACTTGCTTTCACAAAGGAAACCCAACGCATGCATTGTTCGACTCTACCAAATGCCACATTACCTTGAAGACCGAGAATGCTGGCAAAACATCCTTGAGTGTATGAAACGCACTAAGGAATCTGAGATGGAGAGAATCAAATTGTTTGAAGAAGGATGAAAGGAGTTATGAACTCAGAATAACAAAAAAGCTAAATTATAATGCAAGCAGAAAAACACCTTGTGCACTGGCAAATCTGACAGTGGTTTCACTACTCTGTCATGTAAATGTTTACAACAGGATATGCTTCCCTGTACATTCCCTGATCTACAATCTGGTACAATTACTCCACCTTTGTAGCGCTTATGAACACACGCACGAGAATTTATAAACTCATTCCTCACGGAGTCTCCTGCAAAGATTTTGATGAAAGCTTTTAGATTTTTATCTTGAAGGAAGTACGTTATGATAATCATTTTCCAAAAGGAATTTAACTGATCTTCGGGAAATAACTCCAGTTAGCCACATAATGTCATCCAATTAGTTGGATTACATGCAGACACCGAGATACTAAGCCTCCCCTTGCATTAAAAAAGCTGTGTGAGAGTTGCAATATTCCGTGCCTCCAGCATATGGAAAACAATCTTGCCAAGATACAAAATCACTTACAAACACTAAGCTCTTCAAAACCATCATTGTTGTCAAAGGTTAATTTGAAATCTGGCTCGAACTTGGAGAAGGAATCGGCTTCTTCCAACTATTTTTTTAAAAACTAAACAATTTTTTCAACTGTCTAATTACTAGCAGTTATTTTCACAATAATCCGAGCACATTTGGGTTATTTTATCATTAGGCGAGGGATTGTAATTAGGTTGATGCATGATAAATGCGCTGGCACGGCAAGAACAAAATTTGCATCCACTTAAATTCGACAACTCATCTTTGAGAGATCCCCTACTGTGGGTGATCTCTTGGCATGAAGAGCAATTGAAAAAACAGTGGCAAAAAACAAGACTTGTTTTTAAATGGGATGCATTTAGATCTCTATTGTTCTTGGTGGCATCAGTGGCAAACCCATTATCATAGTCATGCCTAATTATCCTTCAGAAGATGGAGGTGAGTTCATTACAGCAGTCCACATGATGAAGCTGTTCAGTTTTTTTTGGTAGGAGATGCTGGGATATGGACCCATTTTTTTAAAGTAAGGACAACATGCAGATTGGAAGTTCAGTTTAGTTTATTGTCGAGTCTACCGAGGTACAGTGAAAAGCTTTTGTTGCGTGCTATCCAGTCAGCAGAAAGACAATACAGAATTGTTTGAAGAATAGACAATAGACAATAGGTGCAGGAGGAGGCCATTCTGCCCTTCGAGCCAGCACCGTCATTCAATGTGATCATGGCTGATCATTCTCAATCAGTACCCCGTTCCTGCCTTCTCCCCATACCCCCTGACTCCGCTATCCTTAAGAGCTCTATCTAGCTCTCTCTTGAATGCATTCAGAGAATTGGCCTCCACAATTGACCCAGAAGGGTCCCAACCCGAAACGTCACCCATTCCTTCTCTCCAGAGATGCTGCCTGTCCCGCTGAGTTACTCCAGCATTTTGTGTCTAACTACATGATTACAATTGAGACATTTACAGTGTAGAGACACAGGATGAAGGAACAACACTTAGTGCAAGGTAAAGCCAGTAAAGTCCGATCAAGGGTAGTCCAAGGGTCTCCAACGAGGTAGACAGTGGTTCAGGACTGCTCTCTAGTTGTGGTAGGATGGTTCAGTTGCCTGATAACAACTGGGAAGAAAACTTGCAAGGGTGAGGTTTCTTGAGTCGGCCACTGCCCTTTGTCTCACTTTGTGGTGTGGACAGTGGGTTTGGGAGACGGATTTTTCCTGGGACCATTTAAGTTTCAAGTATTGGCAGGGCTAGTAAGAGCTGTAGGGAACACAGATTTACGATGGTCATCAATATCAATGGCAACTTGGTGTTGCTGTGGAATGCCTCACACATGAAGGTGTGCTGGAGCAATGGTGGCAAGAGGGGAGGTGCACAGCATGAACAAGAGGTATTCTCAGCCATACCCCGCCTCCCACAACACACCCCCACTAGGCAACACACCCCCACTAGGCAACACACTCCCACTATGCAACACACTCCCACTATGCAACACACATGAACACTCCCACTATGCAAACAACACTCACTCCCACTATGCAAACAATACACACTCGCATAACACAACTCACGCTCGCACAACACCTGCATACATGCACACAACGCAACACACTCCCGCAATGCAATACACTCACGCTACACACACTCGCGCAACGCTACACTCGCGCAACGCAACACATACTCCCGCAACGCAACACACACTCGCGCAACGCAACACACTCGCGCAACGCAACACACACTCGCGCAACGCAACACACTCGCGCAACGCAACACACACTCGCGCAACGCAACACACACTCGCGCAACGCAACACACACTCGCGCAACGCAACACACACTCGCGCAACGCAACACATACTCTCGCAACGCAACTCACACTCCACAACACACTCACACTCCACAACACACATACAACACAACACGTATGGCACAATGCAATGCAATACACCACACCTATGTAACTCATACAACGTAATACACACAAAACTCAGCGCACACTCACGCAACGTAACACACACACATAACTCAGCACACTCGCACAACGTAACACTCCCACAACGTAACACACACACAACTCAGCGCACACTCACGCAACTTAACACACGCACATAACTCAGCACTCACACACAATGTAACACACACATAACTCAGCACACTCACACAACGTAACACACCCACAATGCAGTGCACACTCACACACAACGTAACACACACACATAACTCAGTACACACTCACACAACGTAACACACACACATAATTCAGCACACTCACACAACAAAACACTCCCACAACGCAGTGCACACTCACACAACATAACACACACACATAACTCAGCACACTCACACAACGTAACACACACACAACACAGCCCACATTCACACATAAATCAGCACACTCACACACCACACAAACTCACACACCACACAAACTTACACAACACAAACTCACACAACCCCAACATACACTCACACAACACAACACCCACTCACACACTCAAACAACACACACTCACTCAACACACATACTCAAGATGCTTGATTAAGACAACCAAAATTGAAACAAAGGGACGAAGGTATGGTTTGGTGGGGGGAAAAGCACCTCGTCAACATTTTTAAAGAGTAATTGTCACAATAATAAAAGTTTATCACTGTGGGAATTATTCCTCACGGACAGGTCAATTGCTAATAAACTCAAAATCAAGTCACTTTATGGACCAGTAATCCTTTGGAACAGTTTCACATCCTGCAGTGAGTGACATTCTCGCTATTTTTCCATGTTCACAGTTGCTTTGAAAGTCTTTCATTCAAACAGCTCTGGTAACAAGGTTATAAATGGAGTGGTGCTCTTTGAAGATGACCTTGGAGGCCCCATGCTTCTTAATCTATCCTGTCTGATCAGCTAATCCCACGCCACTGGGACAATAAAACAAATCTAACCGTACTAAAATAAAAAACTTAATCTGTGTCTGCCATTCCAAAGCGGAAATGACATGCTCAGACCAGTGCTGAAGAACAACAGAGGGGACTTCCTACATTCAGACAGCAGAGGTTATGGAGAATGGTACTGCTGCCTGCATCAGCATAGCTTGTGATGTTGCTACAGCAACACGAGAGAGGTGCCATTAAAATCTCTGTCTTTCGTATGTATGCCTCAGATGAAAAACTGAGGAGCAGAGTTGAATCATTTATCTTCCTGGGCCATTTTAAAACACTAACTGGCTAACAAAGCAGGAGAAGTGTGTAGGAAGGAACTGCAGATGCTGGCTTACACCAAAGATAGACACAGAATACTGGAGTAGCTCAGCCATTTCTCACGCCTGCTCGCAAATTGCCACTGCGCTTTTGAAGACTAAGGGAACTAATGCCTTCACTCAGACCATGTTGCTGAAACTAACCAAAATTAGACACAAAAAGCTGGGGTAACTCGGGCTGCACCTCTGGAGAGAAGGAATGGGTGATGTTTCAGGTTGAGAAATTAACACAGCTCCAAGTGCGCACACTTGTATTACTTTCTACAACAAAACACGACCTATACAGGTGCTCCTCAACTTATGATGGGGAAACTCCGAGAACCCCACCGTAAACCGAAATTATCGTATGTCGAAATGCATTGGATACACGCGAACACGTGAACGGAGGAAGCGAGCTGCGGCTCGCCACGGGTCGCTGCCGTTTGCACCATTGCAAAGTCGAAATATCGCAAGTCGAAGCATCGTTAGTCGGGGAGCATCTGTATTACCAAAGTGGCCACCGTGTCCCGACAAGTGGAAGGAGAACAGTTGCGATAAGTGGAGGCAAAGGAGGTAGTTGAGGCAGGTACTAATACAGCATCGAAAACACAGAGCCATAGAGTGATACCGCCCTTCGGCCGAACTTGTCCATGCTGACCAAGATGTCCCATATACATTAGTCCCTGCCCGTGGACAGACACATGGATAGGAAAGGTTGACCGGTGTGGGTCAAGTGGGGGCAAATGGAACTAGCTTAGATGTTTAGATATAATTTGGGTGACACTACTTCATTTAATGCTGATCCGTTTAACCTTCTCACTCCCAAGGCGAACTGCGGACACAAACTGGCGCGGGCTACCAAAGTTCTTGGAAGAACTGGTACCCAGGGACAGTGCCCATAGGCTCGTGTGGAATTTATGGATGACAGCAACCGATCCATCATTAGGAATGCGAAAGGACCAGTCCGTGCGGGAGATGTGCTCACACCTTTGGAGTCTGAACGTGAAGCAAGAAGATAACGAGAACAGGTATACCAACTAACACCAGAAGATCAGTACCTCCAGACTTGGTTAGAGACATTTGCAAACTTTTTTGGACCAAATGCTACAATAAATTCTGTAAAATGGCAAAAATTTAAAGGGCGAATATATGAGACATTGCAATGTATGTTGCAGAAACGTTTGAAGGACCCGCTGTCGGTTCCAGTCTAAATCCTGAAACTTCAGCATAACATTTCAGAGAATTCAAATCAGTGCAGAAAGAGTGCTATAGAGTTGAAGCCTCACCTTCCAGATGTGATATTCAACATAGAAACACAGAAATAGAAACATAGAAAATAGGTGCTAGAGTAGACCATTCGGCCCTTCGAGCCCAGCATTGCCATTCAATATGATCGTGGCTGATCATCCAGTCAGTACCCCGTTCCTGCCTTCTCCCCGTATCCCTTGATTCTGTTAGCCCTAAGAGCTATATCTTACTCTCTCTTGAAAACATCCAGTGAATTGGTCTCAGCTCCCTTCTGTGGCAGATAATTCCACAAATTCACCACTCTCTGGGTGAAAAGGTTTTTCCTCATCTCAGTCCTAAATGGCCGACCCCTTATTCTTAACAGAGGCCAGGTCTACTCCCTCAAGTCGACACAAAATTCTGTTTTGAAGAACAATGTCAAATTTGATTCCAGTGTCCATATCAGTCAACCTCATTGAATGAAGCAGTTGGTTATTTAGGATCTTGCTACAAGTTCATAAGTTATAGGAGCAGAATTAGCCCATTCGGCCCATCGAGCTACCCCGCCATTCAATCATGGCTGATCTATCTTTCCCTCTCAACCACATTCTCCTGCCTTCTCCCCACAATCCCTGACACCCGTACTCATCAAGAATCTGTCAAACTCCATTTAAAAAATATCTTTTGACCGCACTGTTTCCTACTTTGAACCAGACGGGATAGCCTTCGTTGCCCTCGCGCATCGATGAGCCTTGGGCGCCCAACACCCTGTCACTGGTTTGTGGTTTGTCCCTCCTCGGACCACTATCGGTACGTACTCACCACTGCTGACCGGGAGCACCCCATAAGCCTTGCCGTTTCAGAGATGCTCTGACCCAGTCGTCTGGCCATAACAATTTGCCCCTTGTCAAAGTCGCCCAGGTCTTTACTCCTGCCCATTTCTCCTGCATCCAACAATCCGAAATGGGCTTGCCCCCCCATATCAAAAATCTTCTAACCCACCACTCTATCTCCAGGTCCCTCAGGTCGGCCGACTTGGGGCTACTCACTATCCCGCGGTCGAGGCTTAAGCTCCGGGGTGACCGCGCTTTTGCGGTTACAGCTCCTAGACTGTGGAACAGCATCCCTCTCCCCATCAGAACTGCCCCCTCCATCGACTCCTTTAAGTCCAGGCTCAAAACCTATTTCTACTCCCTAGCTTTTGAGGCCCTCTGAGGGGGCGCTGTGAATTGTTTATGTATGTGCTGTTATGTTTGTGTGCCATTGTATGTTCGTTCTTAGTACCTGAACTGATGTACAGCACTTTGGTCAACGTGGGTTGTTTTTAAATGTGCTATACAAATAAAATTGACTTGACTTGACATCAACTTCAAGAACTGACTGTTCACTTGCTGCCTAATATATCCCACCCCTTGACAGGTGCCATTGTAACAAGACAATCAATGATATTCACTTCACCTGTCAGTGGTCATAATGGTTTGGCTCGGTGTAAATTGACTGGACTCCAGATGGCAAGTTCTATCCCTTTGCTAAATAAAATAAGTGAAATACCAAGTGTCAAATTATAAATCTGCTTAACAATTGCCCACAGTGTGGATAATACTTTACTATCTTAACTGGGCTAGTCTCGATACCTGCCTAATGATCACTAATACAATCAGCAAATTTGGTTGGATTTGGAACCAGTCACTTAAATTTGATACTCATTGAAGAGCTAACTGAAAGCTTTTCAATTGAACTTGTTTGGCTGGAATTCTCAATTACTTTTTAAAGGTTGAGGCTTGTTGAATCAATGGTGCATTAACTCATAGTTTATTGAAAACTGATTTTACATCTTACAGCTGAAGCAATGTTAAATAGGAGTGCATCTTTCCAGTAAAGTGCCCTCCATTTTTTATCCTGCAATGGTACCTTATTCAGTTCTAACGTTATTGAAGTCTTATTAAAATGTAACAATTATTGTCTTACACAGATCAAGCTGGGGGAAAAAAAAACATTACAAAGGAAATAAAGAGCTTTGACAAGGTTATTGACCAATTAAGCCAATGGCTTATGGAACAGCAAATGCTTTTTCTTATAATTGCTCAGTAGTTGCAATAGGAAACAGCAAGTACATTACACAATGAAAGACCAAAGGGATCGGATGGATTTTGCAAAGCCAAGTACATTAAGATGCTCATGGGCATCTCCAAAACCTACCATTTCCAAATCTAGAAAATTTAAAAAAAAGACCAATTTAAAGTTCATAAGAGAGAGGAGCAGAATTAGGCCATTCGACCCATCAAGTCTACTCTGCCGTTCAATCATGACTGATCTAACTCTTCCCCTCAACCTTATTCTCCTGCCTTCTCCCCATAACCCCAGCAAGAATCAAGAATCTATCTATCTATGCCGTAGAAATATCCCCTCCCCTCCCCCCTCCCCACCACTTCCTCTCCCCTCCCCATCCCCCTCAACACCCCTTATCCTCCCTCCTCCCCCTCTCTAGGAGATAGGTTTAAACCTTAAAATGTGAATAACTTTAAAAATATAACACCGATTTCAATGAAACTTCTTCCATTAGCACCAAAGGGACGACCGTGAGTAAGGTGGGCCTAAAATTGTCGCGCTATCGTGTACCGTTTTGGCTGTAGTTCAGGAACAAACAAACAAACAAACAAACAAACGAGAGAATAGACAGACAGACAGACTAAACTCAGACAGATGGGGCTAGTGTAGGTAGGGCATGTTGGTCAGTGTGGGCAAGTTGGGCCGAAGAGACAGTTTCCAAGCAATAGGGTCCATTTTCAATCTGACCTTCTGTCTGTCCAAAGACTCAGTCAACAATAAAACAAAAAAATAAAGTAGTTCAAAGCTTGTGAAACCATGAACAAAGGGGCATGACAGAAACCAATAATCTATTCTGGATAACAATGACAATGCATTAAATATTGTGCAGCAATTAGTGAGGAGACAGAATACTTAAGAGAATGAAGAAATTTAATTACATTTGATTATTCTCCTGTGTGTAAATGCTTGGAAGCAAGGCACAACACAGCTCATAGCTACTTTGTAAGATGATGTTCCTATGACAAGATAAAAAGGCAGTGGGGGAGGATAAGGTATCCTAAAGTCTTTCCCTTCCATTGAAAGTGAATTTTGCAAAGAGAATAAATGCAACTTTGAGTGAGCAGAATCAAAGGCGTACATTTAATGATTGTGGAGATGGACGACACTCTAATGACTGGGCAGAAGGTTCCATCAAGAAATATTCATCGTTCAACAGACTATTTGATTTTTGATAAAAGGAAATTTCAGGTCGTGGTCTTTGCATGTCCCCACCATGTAAGTAATAGATTTTGAATGCCTTACATCAGTCATTTAAAATTTACTCTCGATAGTTAGCATCTCATTTTAGATTGGTGACAATCAACTTGTAAAAATCTGAGGTACTACCAGTCAAAGCCAACAAAAACTATTTGTGTCGAGATGTTGGTGAGTCCTGTACAATTATGGGTGATGAGCTAAGGAACAGCAAGGCTGTTAACCCTTCATTAACCCTTTCAATGGTTTGGGTTAGAGTTGATTAGATTGTCATGAAAACAGCCAAGGGAATTTTCTTCCAATTTATGGAGAACAAGGCCTGTGGAAATAGCAGGACTGGGAGGTGGGGTGGTACAGGGAGGAACTTGTAGTAACAGTGCCCTCCATAATGTTTGGGACAAAGACCCATCATTTATTTATTTGCCTCTGTACTCCACAATTTGCGATTTGTAATAGAAAAAAAATCACATGTGGTCAAAGTGCACATTGTCACATTTTATTAAAGGCCATTTTTATACAAAGTCTTAGCAGATTGCTGAAATTTTCTTTTATCATACGACAATGACCACGACAATGCCGAGTCAGGTCGAGATTACACCGGCTTCGGAAACATCACGAATTTCCCATGCTGTCAATGCTTCTCCGGCGTCCTAATTTTCGCTGAAATCACTGACAAGTCAGTAATTACTTGAGAGTTTTGAAATATAACATCTTGCCCGGGTTACTTGAAAACCAAGCTTCACTGTAACAAGGCATAAACTGGATTGACTTCCAGTTTACTAATAGCTGTATTAAAAATAAAAAAATTAAAAGTGGTTAAGTGGATTCTTGTGAAAAGTGTGTGGGCATTCTTTGAAAATGTACGGGAGATGCATATCTGGTTTCTGGGTTGCAT
Organism: Rhinoraja longicauda; assembly: GCF_053455715.1. Classification (NCBI taxonomy): domain Eukaryota; kingdom Metazoa; phylum Chordata; class Chondrichthyes; order Rajiformes; family Arhynchobatidae; genus Rhinoraja; species Rhinoraja longicauda. The sequence goes on along the minus strand of NC_135961.1, from coordinate 65,833,984 downwards.
ATCTGGGTTGGGAGGCTACTTTAAATGTAATGGCTGATGGCCATAAACGTCACGAAAATTCCCACGCTTACCTGACTGTCAAACTGTCGCCTCCAAACTGCCTGTCAAATGTCCTGACGGTAAATAAATTGGTTAAACACAAGCATTTTATGGTATTTTGAAATGACTTTACTTATTTTAATATGATGTGCATCTAAATGCATCTACGAGAACCTATCAAACCTGGGGACAGCATGCGACAGCGCCCGCAATAATCAACGATACCTGCCGACAAGCCAGCTATCGCCGAGAAATTTCAAACTGGATGATTTCTCCGCAACGTGCCGAGATCCACTACGATCTTTGGAAGACTCCTCACGATCTTGCCCGTGACACCCCGGCAAACTGTCGGCGACAGCATGTCCCCACCATGTAAGTAATAGGTGGGGACATGCTGGACATTTGTGCAATAGCGCTCCCGCATCTTACACTATAACCATGATTACATTAGTCAATATACTCCATCAATTGTAAACTGCACTGGAGTATCCTGAGACTGGGGACAGCATTATGTTTTGTGTGTTTGTTTTTTGGCATTTGTTGACCAGACTTAGCACTGCATTTGGGGAATGTTGGCACATAGAAGAACAGGTGTGGCACCTTTCAAGTGTTTACACAATGTTCAACCTGAAAGCTTTGATGGTGAAGCACAGCCTAATGAGGGGAGAGTGCTTGCCATACTCCAAGGTTCAGTCATGAATCTCACAATGTTTCCTCGTTGTCCAAACTTTAACTGAATTCTACTGGTTTACAGTTTGCTCTTATTAAAACAATTCTTTAGTGCAGGGTCTCTTATTTACAGTGTAAGAAGGAACTGCAGACGCTGGTTTAAACCGAAGATGGACACAAAAAGCAGGAGTAACTTAATGGGTCAGACGGCATCTCTGGAGAAAAGGAACAGGTGATGCTTCGGGTCTGAGGAAGGGTCTTGACCCGAAACGTCACCTATTCCTTTTCTCCAGAGATGCTGCCTGACCCGCTGAGTTACTCTAGCTTTTTTGTGTCTATTTTCCATTTAAACCAGCATCTGCAGTTCCTTCCCACACACTTATGTAATACAGAACAGACTCCCCGGCATACAGACGAGACTCCTCAACATTGACTCCATCTACACTTCACATTGCTTCCGAAAAGCAGCCAACACAAACAAAGTTCTTAAGAAAGACACAAAGTGCTGGAGTAACTCAGCGGGTCAGTCAGCATCTCTGGAGGGAAAAAAGATGGGTGACGTTTCGGGGTCGGGACCCTACTTCAGACTCAAAGACAGATTCAAAGACTTGTTCCACCCCGGTCATTCATTTCTTCTCTTTGCACCTGGCCGGCAAAAGGCATACAAGTTTGAAAGCGCGCACCACCAGACTCAGGAACAGCTTCTTCCCCTCTGTTATCAGGCTTCTGAACAGTCCTTCCACAAGCTGGGGTACTGTCCGATTCACCTCCACCCCATTGGCGGCATTGGATTTCGTCTGTATAAGAACTACTGTATATTCTGCACTCTGTACCTTTCCATTTGCTCTACCTGTTTACTTGTGTTTGACTTGATTGTATTTATGTACACCATTATCTGGTCTGATTGGATAGCATGTAAAACAAAGCTTTTCACTGCTTCCAAGATGGAGCCCAACCCAGGCAACTATTTGTGTGGTAGCCACAGAAGCAGATCTACAAACTCATGTTACCATTGCTCCATACATTGAAATTGCTACTCAATTGTAATCCTGTGCTGTCTTTCCGCTGACTGGTTAGCACGCAACAAAAGCTCTTCACTGTACCTCGGTACACATGACAATAAACTAAACTAAACTTTGCACACATGACAATAATAAATCTAAACCTTACAGGGGCCATCTCTGGTTAAACTCTTTCGAGAGTGAGTTAGATTTTGCTCTGAGGGCTAAAGGAACCAAGGGAACCAAGGCGGCACGGTGGCACAGCGGTAGAGTTGCTGCTTTACAGCGAATGCAGCGCCGGAGACTCAGGTTCGATCCTGACTACGGGCGCCGTCTGTACGGAGTTTGTACGTTCTCCCCGTGACCTGCGTGGGTTTCTCCGAGATCTTCGGTTTCCTCCCACACTCCAAAGACGTACAGGTTTGTAGGTTAATTGACTGGGTAAACGTAAAAAAACAAATTGTCCCTAGTGTGTGTAGGATAGTGTTCGTGTGCGGGGATCGCTGGGCGGCGTGGACTCGGTGGGCCGAAAGGCCTGTTTCCGCGCTGTATCTCTAAAAAAAATATGGGGGAAAATCAGGGACGAGGTACTGATTTTCGATGATCAGCCATGATCATATTGAATGGCGGTGCTGGCTCGAAGGGCTGAATGGCCCTGCTTTTTCTGTGTTTCTATGTTTCCAAACACCAGTCCTCAACTGAATACTGAAATCTGAATACAGAGAGGGTGCAGAAAATTGGTTGAGAAAAAAAACCCACTGTTCACGATTAGAAAACGGTCATTGCCTTAGGGGATCTACCCACCACAGCTGAACAGAACAGAAACAAAAAGACATTTCTCTCTTTGCAACTCGACAATTCCTTCGTTAACAGTCAAGCCCCTGCAGCAGAATTTAATGTGGTTTCAATTAGATGATTTCTCATTAACTTTACCGCTCAGAAGTAGAATTTATATACTGATGGAAGAGTGTGTGCAAATGCTTCTTTGTGAACGTACTGTGGCAGACTACCTTCGGAACCACAAGAATCAAAGCCACAACAAGGACTTAGCACAATTCACAGCTACCTCCATTCATTTGCGTGAATGCCTCTCTCCAAAATGATTTGGTGTTGAATGAGATTTGGAGCCTTGCCTCAGCAAACAACATTCCGCTGTTTCTTGGGAATGATGTTTCTTTAAGAAAAAAAAACGAAATGGGATTGCTGAAGGGCAACTTGAGATGAGCTCTGAGGAAAAGCCTTAGGATTTGTGTTCACTTAGCAAATGAAACAGGTCAATTGTCAGGGCAGTGCTAATGACAGGGCAGGCTATGACAATGACCCAACCTAAACACCAGCCATCACATCAACAGGCAAATTATAATGGGTGAACCTATACCCTCTTCATATTTAATCACTTTAATATTGTTACAGCATGGGTTCAGATGCTGATTGAGGTCAAATGAAAACCACATAGATCTTTAAAAAACGTACGACAGCAGCAAACCTAGCCAGAAAACCGAAGATAGATGCAAAACGCTGGAGTAACTCAACGGGACAGGCAGCATCTCTGGACAGAAGGCATGGGTGACGTTTGGGTCGAGACCCATCGTCAGACTGAAAGTCACGGGAAAGGGGGAATGAGAGATATAGACGATGATGTAGAGAGATAGAGAACTAATGAATGAAAGATATTCAACAAAAGTGACGATGATAAAGGAAACAGGCCATTGTTAGCTGTTTGCTATGTGAGAACAAATAGCTGGCGTGACTTGGGTGGGGGAGAGAGAACCTTTACATGATGGCCTGCACAGGATAATTAACTATGAAAGCATTGATTAAGCAATGCATTCAGTCATTGTTTGTTATCATGTGAAATGCAGAGATGGCTTATGGACTCTTAGGGCAATATGGAGACACAAGGTACTGCGGATGCTGGTTTATGAAAAAAAGACACAAATTGCTGGAGTATCTCAGTGGGTCAGGCAGCATCTTTGGAGAACATGAATAGGTGACTTTTTGGATCGGGACCTTCAATATAAACTGGCCACAAGATTTCGCTCCTTGGCAGTCACCTGTGCAATAGCGTATGGTACAAGATGAATGTCCACAATATTACATACAAAGTGTATAAGTCATTATCCTGTAGCTATCAAAAGCACAACATCCTATACTGAATACTTTCGAGCAATTGGGAGCATTTACTCTTGACTAATCATCCATGTATGTGTAGGAAGGAACTGCAGATGCTGGTTTAAACCAAAAGATAGATGCAAAAAGCTGGAGTAACTCAGCGGGACAGGCTCTGGAGAGAAGGAACGGGTGACATTTAGCTGGAATGTCATGTGGTTGACCGGTTGTAAATGCAGAACATGAAAATGTATTAAGGCAAGTGGTTAATCAGAGGTTTTGATAAGAATCGATATACTTTTTTTAAATCTAAAATTTCCAGTGAAAGTGGGTGTACACCCAATGGCCAAAGATGTAAATCATCTTTGGGCGGCACAGTGACGCAGCAGTAGAGTCTGAAGAAGGGTCTCGACCCGAAACTTCACCCATTCCTTCTATTCAGAGATGCTGCCAGTCCTGCTGAGTTACTCCAGCATTTTGTGTCTATCTTCAGCTGTAGAGTTGCTGCCTTACAGCGCCAGAGACCCGGGTTTGATTCTGACTACGGGTGCTGTCTGTACGGAGTTCTCCGTGTGAGCATGTGGGTTTTCTCCGGGTGCTCCGGTTTCCACCCACACTCCAAAGACGTACAGGTTTGTAGGTTAATTGGCTTCTAGAAATTGTAAAGTGTCCCTAGTGTGAAGGATAGTGTTAGAGTACGGGGTGATCACAGGTCGGCATGGACTGGGTGGGCCGAAGGGCTTGTTTCTATGGTGTATCTCTAAAAGTCTAAAAGAAAATCAGTCAAACATCAACTTGAAAAATCATATCACTCAGATAATTTTCATACTCAAAATGTGATCAACAACTGACAGGCATTCAAGGATAAGGAATTATGCAACTAGAGTGTGCTACTCTTCTAAGCAAATAGACAAAGTGCTGGAGTAACTCAGCGGATCACGCAATATTTCTGGAAAAAAAAGGATAGGTGATATTTTGGGTCCGGACTCTTCCTCTGAGCGAAGAAGTCATCTATTCTTGTTCTCCAGAGATGCTGCCTGACCCGCTGAGTTACTCCAGTTTCTTATGTCTTTTCTTTATAAACCAGCATTGTACCTATTCTTTCAAACATGGCCCAAATAGCCTCCTCCGGTGGTGAATGCATGATTCCATGAACCCCAGGAAATAGATCCAAATGAACTTTTGACAAAAATCCAAAGATTCATGACCAAACACACTCTCTCACATATAAATGGAAATAAGGTTGCTGTACCATAATATCTGGAGGTTTTGTTTGTCTAGAAATTCATGCCTGGTCAGCAATGCTAAGCATTTACATTTTTCGTTGCTGTGGATATACTCCACTGCTGAACATAATTTCCGTAGAACTCAACACATTGCCACTGTAAGTTAAAGGTAGACACAAAATGCTGGAGTAACTCAGTGGGTCAGGCAGCATCTCGGGAGAGAAGGAATGGGTGACGTTTCGGGTCGAGACTAGAAACGTCACCCATTCCTTCTCTCCCGAGATGCTGCCTGACCCGCTGAGTTACTCCAGCGTTTTGTGTCTTTCTTCGATTTAAACCAGCATCTGCAGTTTTTGTTCCTACGCCACTGTAAGTTATTTGCTTTAATGCTACCAACTTGTCACGAATTTCTTGGTAATAGATTGCTGTTGCAACAGAATTCCTAAATGCAATCTGTTTGAAATTTCCATACAATTAAGCCACATTCTAATCCACCCAAGATGCAATTAAGCAAATATTGCTGTTGGATCGAATGTACAGTTAATGAGTTCATGAGTTCATAAAGCACCGTATGACCAATTGGCCAACTAACTGGCAGAAGAAAACTTTTGGTAAGGTGTGATGACAATATCACTATACTGGAGCATAGCAACTGCTGCTGGACATAGCAGCAGTTTTAGGCCATTCGGCTCACCAAGTCCACTCTACTTTTTTCTACATCGTAATGATAGTTGCAACTTTTCTATTAAGAGAATAGTTCATGAGCATAAGACATAGGAGCATAATTAGGCCATTAGGCCCAATCAGTCTGCTTCACCATTCAGTCATGGCTGATCTATCTCTCCCTCTCAGCTCCATTCTCCTACCTTATCCCCATAACCTTTGATGCCCGTACTAATCAAGAACCTACCGAACTCCACTTTAAAAATACCCAATGACTTGGCTTCCACAGCCTTCTGTGGCAATGAATTCCACAGATTCACTACGCTCTGGTTAAATAAATTCCTCCTCATCTCCATTCTAAAGACATGACTGTTATTCTGCGGCTGTGCCCTCTGGCCCCAGACTCTCCCGCTGTTTGGCAATATACCACTGAACTTCATAAAATGATTCTGTTATCAGGATTCACACAAGGGAGAGCAAAACAAAAATGATGTGCACACTACAATAATAATTTATTAAAAAATCTCAGTGACTGTAAAAAGTCAAGCTGCAAAAATTCATCAACGCTAAGCAGCTACAATGGAATACATATGTAGGGAGGAACTGCAAATGCCGGTTTACATCCAAGATGGACACACAATGCTGGGGTAACTCAGTAGGACAGTCGATCAGAGGAAGAGTCATGACCCGAAACGTCACCCATTCCTTCTATCCAGAGATGCTGCCTGACCCGCTGAGTTACTCCAGCATTTTGTGTCTATCTACAGTGGAATACTAATGCATCGAAGAACAGAACGTCCTCCCCTGATGAGATAGGAATGAGTGCGGGTGGAATCGCAGCACCCTCCAGTGACAGAATTCAGAACAGCTAATGTACTGTGATTCTCACATGCGCAGGAAGGAACTGCAGATGCTGGTTTAACCCGAAGATATACCCAAAAAGCTGGAGTAAATCAGCAGGACAGGCAGCATCTCTAGAGAGAAGGAATGGGTGACGTTTCGGACCAAAACATTTCTTCAGTCTGAGAGTCAGGGGGGTGTGAAAAAGGTTCCCATTCCTTCTCTCCAGAGACGCTGCCGGTCCCGCTGAGTTACTCCAGCTTTTTGTGTCTATCTTTGAGATTCACATATGCTGCACACTGGCCTGGATCCGACTGAACTGCTGCCACGAATGGATAAACTTGTAGCAGGAGGGCTCTCTCTCCAATTCAGTTGTACTCAGTGCCGAGTTCAGAGGAGGCACAAGGAACTGCAGATGGCAGAATCTTGAGTAAAACACAAAATGCTGGAGGAACTCAGCGGGTCAGGAAGCATCTGTGGGGGGAAATCGATAGGCGAGGTTTCGGGTCGGGACCCTTCTTCGGTCTGATTGTCGTGGGAAGTGGGGAGGGGGGGGGGAGAAAGCTGGAAAAGAAGTGGAGGTCAGACAATGCCAAGCAAGTGATAGGTAGATACAGGTGAAAGGTGGTGGGAGGGGGGGGGGGGGGTGATTGGCAGATGGGTGGAGAGCTCAGTTCTGCCGAGCAGAAGGACCAGATACATTTTGTCTTCATGCACATGGTATCTGGCCCTGAAGGTTTATGACAGCCAAACATGCAAGCATTTGTGGGCACCACCTTTCTTTGCTCAGCATTGTCGGCTCTGATTTGTTCTGAACCTTCTCATACCCCTGACTCTCAGTCTGAAGAGAGGTCTCAACCTGAAACGTGACTGATTCCTCTTCGCCAGAGATGCTGTCTGACCCGCTGAGTTACTGTAGCATTTTGTGTCTACCTTCTTGCACATCCTAACCGTTTTTACTTTCTTTATGTGTAGGGGAAAAAAATGCAGACGCTAGTTTAAATCGAAGGTAGACACAAAATGCTGGAGTAATTCAGCGGGTCAGGCAGCATAGAAACATAGAAACATAGAAAATAGGTGCAGGAGTAGGCCATTCGGCCCTTCGAGCCTGCACCGCCATTCAATATGATCATGGCTGATCATCCAGCTCAGTAGCCTGTACCTGCCTTCTCTCCATACCCCCTTATCCCTTTAGCCACAAGGGCCACATCTAACTCCCTCTTAAATATAGCCAATGAACTGGCCTCAACTACCTTCTGTGGCAGAGAATTCCACAGACTCACCACTCTCTGTGTGAAGAAATGTTTTCTCATCTCGGTCCTAAAAGACTTCCCCCTTATCCTTAAGCTGTGACCCCTGGTTCTGGACTTCCCCAACATCGGGAACAATCTTCCCGCATCTAGCCTCTCCAACCCCTTAAGAATTTTATATGTTTCAATAAGATCCCCCCTCAGTCTTTTAAATTCCAGCGAGTATAAGCCTAGTCTATCCAGTCTTTCTTCATATGAAAGTCCCGCCATCCCAGGGATCTATCTGGTGAACCTTCTCTGTACTCCCTCTAAAGCTAGAATACTCCCTCTAAAGCATCTCGGGTGAGAAGGAAAGGGTGACGTTCCGGGTCAAGACCCTTCTTCAGACTGATATCTGAAGAAGGGCCTCGACCCGAAACATCACCCATTCCTTCTCTCCCGAGATGCTGCCTGCCCCGCTGAGTTACTCCAGCATTTTGTGTCTACCTTCATTTTATTTTCTTTATGTTACTTTTGTGGGGAAAAATGTCACCTTAGTTATTATATTGCACTTTTGTAGTTTATTGTACAGTAATATTATTTTTGCTAGCTATTATTATGTGACTACTGATTATATTGTTATTAATGAGTGGGATTTTGGTTAGTCAGTTTCGTCCCACTTTAATTTTGTGCAGGAAGGAACTGCAGACTCACTCATAAGCAATTAAAATGAAAGCTCACAAGTCCTCTTGGATACAGTGAAAAAATCCAAAGACTTTTTTTATTTCTTAGAGGAACAGAGGAAATATCCAGAGTCACTCCAGTCTTTCTCCCTCAATCATCCTCACAATAACAGATCATTTGGATATTACCATTTCCATTTGTGGAAGCCCGTTGTGTTTCCTAGACCATGGCATTGACTGGACAAGAGACTGTCCTCTAGACTGCTGGGATTTGAAACGCGGTAAAAGGCGCCGTGTGTAATATGCGCTGTGTTTTCCATCCTTTTTGCCAGCCTGTCAAAAGTCAGTAGCAATTAGCTGGAACCACAACAAAAATACAACTTGAAGTAATTACAAAATAATCGTGCCTGTCAGCTGGTGGAAAGCATCCCGTTTCCTGGGTCATCGAGGCAGCTACCTCTCTGGTGTTTTTGTTGAGTTCCACTTGGAGTCTCCGGTAATTTGTAAAAATGACCAAGCCTTCCTTCCCGGGACTGGGCCAGGAGCGAAAAGCTCTGGGACTTGCACTCTGGCCTCTCTGGTTCCAATTAGCCAGAGTGCTCCCACGCGGATCAATTGGAATCGGCTGCCTGATACCGTTCAGGGTGACCTCCTTGCGAGGGTTTTCCTGCATTCAACAGCACGGCAGCTGCAGCCAAACCAGAGTGCTCTTTGTGTATAAGGAAACGACAAGGGGAAGGCAACACCGAGATGATGTACCAGGGTTGCTTATGGTGTCAAAGCTATTAATTTAATCAACAAATAATTTTTTAAGACAAGGCTTCATCGATTTCATTGGGGCTTCAATTTATTGCCTCTAAGTATTTTGTTCCACGGTCAGGGAGAACATTAATATATTCTTATCATACAAAATGAAGCTGACCTATCTGATCCTTTAAGGGATCTTCAAGAAAAGGCAGCCAGCAGTGCAATAGAGATGGTTACAAAAGCAATGAGATACTACAGCCAGGCAGAGGTGCCAGAATCCAACAGTATTGCTGATCCCGTTAATGGGATCGATGGCAACGTGGATGCATTAGCTTTTGGCTGCATTAAAGTGGAAGATTCTAACAGGTATATCTGAACTTTCAGTCTTTCTGCACACTTGGACATCAACACAAAACAAATCCATTGTACAATTAAATTGGTGTGCGAATAATGTGCGAGTAGCAGAATTAGGCCATTCGGCCCATCAAGTCTACTCCAGCATTCAATCTGATGGCTGATCTATCTCTCCCTCCTAGCCTCATTCTCCTGCCTTCTCCCCTTAACCCTCAGACACCCGTACAAATCAAGAATTTATCCAGCTCTGCCTTAAAAATATCCACTGACTTGGCCTCCGCAGCCTTCTGTGACAATGAATTCCACAGATTCACCACCCTCCGACTAAAGAAATTCCTCCTCCTCTCCTTCCTTAGGATATGTCCTTTTATTCTGAGGCTGTGCCGCCTGGTCATGGACTCTCCCTCGAGTGGAAACATCCCCGGTGTGGGACGAATAAAGGAATATATATATCTCCGCATCCACTCTCTCCAAGCCTTTCATTATTTGATGACAACAGATCTCGATGGTGTGCCCAGCCAACACTAATTTTGCAATTGGGATTTGGCCTTCTTGATTTCTGGTTGTCTGGCAGCGGCAGCAAGATTGGCCCGAGTAGAGTCAATGGCATTCACATCAGGGACGAGTCATGATTCAGGATGTCTTCTTGGTGTTTCTTTCTAACAGGGACGTTTCGGGTCGAGACCCTTCAGAGAATAAAATTGGATTAGATTACGGTGGAATTAGTATAAATGAGTGGTTGATGGTCAGAGTGAACTCAGTGGGCTAAAGGACTCATTTACCTGCTGTCTCTCTCGATCTATCTAATTAGCTCCAGGTCATTCCCATCAAATGACTTTCATAGAAACATAGAGAATAGGTGCAGGAAGGGGCCATTTGGCCCTTTGAGCCAGCACCGCCATTCATTGTGATCCCTAAATTCTCTCGTTATGAAGGCCAACATGTCATGAGCTTTCTTCACTGCCTGCTGTACAATAACAATATAACAACTACAGCATGGAAACAGGCCTGTCCGGCCCTACCAGTCCACGCCGACCATTCTCCCTGACCTAGTCTCATCTACCTGCACTCAGACCATAACCCTCCAATCCCCTCCTATCCATATACCTATCCAATTTACTCTTAAATAATAAAATCGAGCCAGCCTCCACCACTTCCACCGGAAGCCCATTCCATACAGCCACAACCCTCTGAGTAAAGAAGTTCCCCCTCATGTTACCCCTAAACCTTTGTCCCTCAATTCTGAAGCTATGTCCCCTTGTTGGAATCTTCCCCACTCTCAAAGGGAAAAGCCTACCCACGTCAACTCTGTCCGTCCCTCTCAAAATTTAAAAAACCTCTATCAAGTCCCCCCTCAACCTTCTACGCTCCAAAGAATAAAGACCCAACCTGTTCAACCTCTCTCTGTAGCCTAAGTGCTGAAACCCAGGCAACATTCTAGTAAATCTCCTCTGTACCCTCTCCATTTTGTCGACATCCTTCCTATAATTTGGCGACCAGAACTGCACACCATACTCCAGATTCGGCCTCACCAATGCCCTGTACAATTTCAACATTACATCCCAACTTCTATACTCGATGCTCTGATTTATAAAGGCAAGCATACCAAACGCCTTCTTCACCACCCTATCCACATGAGATTCCACCTTCAGGGAACAATGCACAGTTATTCCCAGATCCCTCTGTTCCACTGCATTCCTCAATTCCCTACCATTTACCCTGTACGTCCTATTTTGATTTGTCCTACCAAAATGCAGCACCTCACACTTATCAGCATTAAACTCCATCTGCCATCTTTCAGCCCACCCTTCCAAAAGGCCCAAGTCTCTCTGTAGACTTTGAAAATCTACCTCACTATCAACTACTCCACCTATCTTAGTATCATCTGCATATTTACTAATCCAATTTGCCATACCATCATCCAGATCATTAATGTAAATGACAAACAACAGTGGACCCAACACAGATCCTTGGGGCACTCCACTAGACACTGGCCTCCAACCTGACATACAATTGTCAACCGTTACCCTCTGGTATCTCCCATTCAGCCATTGTTGAATCCATCTTGCAACCTCACTATTAATACCCAACGATTTAACCTTCTTAATCAACCTTCCATGTGGAACCTTGTCAAATGCCTTACTGAAGTCCATATAGACAACTTCCACAGCCTTGCCCTTATCAATTTCCCTGGTAACCTCTTCAAAAAATTCAAGAAGATTAGTCAAACATGACCTTCCAGGCACAAATCCATGTTGACTGTTTCTAATCAGGTCTTGATTATCCAAATAATTATATATATTGTCCCTAAGTATCTTTTCCATTAATTTTCCCACCACAGACGTCAAACTAATAGGTCTATAATTGCTAGGTTTACTTTTAGAACCTTTTTTAAACAAAGGCACAACATGCGCAATGCGCCAATCTTCCGGCACCATCCCTGTTTCTAATGACGTTTGAAATATTTCCGTCATAGCCCCTGCTATTTCTGCACTAACTTCCCTCAATGTCCTAGGGAATATCCTATCAGGACCTGGAGACTTATCCACTTTTATATTCTTCAAAAGTGTCCGTACCTCCTCTTCTTTAATCCTCCTAATTTCCATCACTACTCTACTTGTTTCGCTTACCTCACATAATTCAATATCCTTCTCCTCGGTAAATACCGAAGAAAAGAAATTGTTTAATATCTCCCCCATTTCTTCCGGCTCAGCACATAGCTGTCCACTCTGACTCTCTAATGGACCAATTTTATCCCTCACTATCCTTTTGCTATTGACATATCTGTAGAACCCCTTGGGGTTTACTTTTACATTACTTGCTAAAGCAGCCTCATATCTTTTTTTCGCTTTTCTAATTTCCTTTTTAAGATTCCTTTTACATTCTTTATATTCCTCAAGAACCTCATTTACTCCCTGCCGCTTATATTTATTGTATATCTCCCTCTTTTTCCGAACCAAGTGTCCAATTTCCCTGGAAAACCACGGCTCTTTCAAATTATTATTCTTTCCTTTCCACCGAACAGGGACATAAAGACTCTGTACTCTCAAAATTTCACCTTTAAATATCCTCCATTTCTCTATTATATCCTTTTCATAAAACAACAATTTCCATTTCACTCCTTTTAAATCCTTTCTCATCTCCTCAAAATTAGCCTTTCTCCAATCCAAAATCTCAACCCTTGGTCCAGATTTGACCTTCTCCATAATGATATTGAAACTAATGGCATTATGATCACTAGACCCAAAGTGCTCCTCAACACATACCTCCGTCACCTGACCCATCTTATTTCCTAACAGGAGGTCCAACACTGCCCCTTCTCTGGTAGGCACCTCTACGTATTGCTGCAAAAAACTATCCTGCACACATTTTACAAACTCCAAACCATCCAGCCCTTTAACAGAATGTGATTCCCAGTCTATATACGGAAAATTGAAATCACCCACAATCACCACTCTGTGCTTACTACTAATATCTGCTATCTCCTTACATATTTGCTCTTCCAATTCTCGTTCCCTATTTGGCGGTCTATAATACACCCCTATAAGTGTTGCTAAACCTTTCTCATTTCTGAGTTCCACCCAAACAGCCTCCTTAATCGAGCCTTCTAGTCTGTCCTGCCAAAGCACTGCTGTGATATCCTCCCTGACAAGCAATGCAACACCCCCACCTCTTGCCCCTCCGATTCTATCACATCTGAAACAATGAAATCCTGGAATATTTAATTGCCAATCGCAACCCTCCTGCAGCCATGTTTCACTGATCGCCACAACATCATACTTCCAGATGTCAATCCAGGCTCTAAGCTCATCCACCTTTCTTACAATGCTCCTAGCATTAAAATATACACATTTAAGGGACCCATCATTTCTTATTCTCAGTTTATTTCTTTTCCCTTCTTTCTCTCCTACATATTGGGTCTGAGTGTTTCCCTTTTCTGCCTCCTGCCTCACACACTGCCTATTAGCTATCTGTGTTTGAGTCCCTCCCCCCAACCGTACTAGTTTAAAGTCTCCGCAGTTATTTTAGCAAATCTCCCCGCCAGGATATTGGTTCCCCTCGGGTTCAGATGCAACCCGTCCTTTTTGTACCTCCCCGTTTAATTTCAGTGACTGGTGTACAAGGACTCCAAGGTCTCGTTGCACTTTCCCTTTACCTAATCTGACACCATTGAGATAATAATCTGCCTCCTTATTTTTGTCGCTAAAGTGCCGCTAACGGGGTACTGATTGTGATCAGCCATGATCACATTGAATGGCGGTGCTGGCTCGAAGGGCCGAATGGCCTTCTCCTGCACCTATTGTCTATTATCTATTGTCTATTGTAAAGTGGATAACCTCACATTTATTTACATTATACTGCATCTGCCATGCGTCTGCCCACTCACTCAACCTATCCAAGTCACCCTGCAACCTCCTAACATCCTCTTCGCAGTTCACACTACCACCCGGCTTTGTGACATCCGGAAACTTGCTAGTGTTACTTCTAATTCCATCATCCAAATCATTCATATATATTGTAAATAGTTGCGGCCCCAGCACCGAGCCTTGCAGCACTCCACTCGCAACTGCCTGCCATTCTGAAAAGGACCCGTTTATTCCTAGTCTTTGCTTCCTGTCTGCCAACCAATTCTCTATCCATGACAATACCCTACCCCCAATACCATGTGCTCTAATTTTTCCTACCAACCTCCCATGTGGTACCTTATCAAAGGCTTTCTGAAAGTCTAGATACACTACATCCACTGGCTCTCTTTCATCCATTTTACTTGTCACATCCTCAAAAAATTCCAGAAGATTAAGCAAGCAGGATTTCCCCTTCATAAATCCTTGCTGACTTGGACCAATCCCTTTACCGCTATCCAAATGCGCCATTATTACCTCTTTAATAATTGACTCCAGCATCTTCCCCACCACCGATGTCAGGTTAACTGGTCTATAATTCCCCGTTTAATCACTTGCTCCTTTCTTGAAAAGTGGGATAACATTAGCTACCCTCCAATCCACAGGAACTGATCTTGAATCAATTAAACATTGGAAAATGATCACCAATGCATCCACGATTTCTAAAGCCACCTCCTTGGGTACCCTGGGATGCAGACCATCAGGCTCTGGGGATTTATCAGCCTTCAGCCCCATCAGTCTATCCAATATCATTTCTCGCTGAATGCAAATTTCTTTCAGTTCCTCTGTCTCCCTTGATCCTCCGTCCACTAGTACATCTTGTTTGTTCTTTGAGCATCTTCACAGATGCCAACTGTGGCAGACATCAGAGTGTCTCATGGTGACTGTGTTATGATGAGGTAATGATGGGCATTCAGCTGACATAGCCTCATTCTCTAGTCCTCACCCACTACCTCCACCCATCCCTGCATATTCTTACCGTAATGGAAAAATTGCAGCAGCGTATGAAAACATCACATGCATAGGGTTTGGAAAATAGACGATATTGAAGGCACAAGACAATAGACAATAGACAATAGACAATAGGTGCAGGAGTAGGCCATTCAGCCCTTCGAGCCAGCACCGCCATTCAATGCGATCATGGCTGATCACTCTCAATCAGTACCCCGTTCCTGCCTTCTCCCCATACCCCCTCACTCCGCTATCCTTAAGAGCTCTATCCAGCTCTCTCTTGAAAGCATCCAACGAACTGGCCTCCACTGCCTTCTGAGGCAGAGAATTCCACACCTTCACCACTCTCTGACTGAAAAAGTTCTTCCTCATCTCCGTTCTAAATGGCCTACCCCTTATTCTTAAACTGTGGCCCCTTGTTCTGGACTCCCCCAACATTGGGAACATGTTATCTGCCTCTAATGTGTCCAATCCCCTAATTATCTTATATGTTTCAATAAGATCCCCCCTCATCCTTCTAAATTCCAGTGTATACAATCCCAATCGCTCCAGCCTTTCAACATACGACAATCCTGACATTCCGGGAATTAACCTAGTGAACCTACGCTGCACGCCCTCCATAGCAAGAATATCCTTCCTCAAATTTTGAGACCAAAACTGCACACAGTACTCCAGGTGCGGTCTCACCAGGGCCCGGTACAACTGTAGAAGGACCTCTTTGCTCCTATACTCAACTCCTCTTGTTACGAAGGCCAACATTCCATTGGCTTTCTTCACTGCCTGCTGTACCTGCATGCTTCCTTTCATTGACTGATGCACTAGGACACCCAGATCTCGTTGAACTCCCCCTCCTCCTAACTTGACACCATTCAGATAATAATCTGCCTTTCTATTCTTACTTCCAAAGTGAATAACCTCACACTTATCTACATTAAACTGCATCTGCCATGTATCCGCCCACTCACACAACCTGTCCAAGTCACCCTGCAGCCTTATTGCATCTTCCTCACAATTCACACTACCCCCCAACTTAGTATCATCTGCAAATTTGCTAATGGTACTTTTAATCCCTTCGTCTAAGTCAAGGTCGTAGAAACAGAGAAACACAGACAATAGGTGCAGTAGGAGGCCATTCGACCCTTCGAGCCAGCACCGCCATTCATTGTGATCATGGCTGATCATCCACAATCAGTAACCCGTGCCTGCCTTCTCCCCATATCCCTTGATTCCACCAGCCCCTAGAGCTCTATCTAACTCTCTTTTAAATTCATCCAGTGAATTGGCCTCTACTGCCTTCTGTGGCAGAGAATTCCGCAATTTCACAACTCGGTCATGGAAGGATATCGAGTAACATCTCTCAAGTGACCAATTCCTTCCCAGTCAGAAGTTGGACATCATTCTCAAACTAAATGAACGATGAAAGATGAATGAACAGGCGACTGAACCATCCTCTCACCAGCTGGAGAGCGGTCCTGTCATTCTATCTCATTGGAGACCTTCGATCTTTAATCAGACTTTATCTTGCACTAAACGTTATACCCTTTATCCTGTATCTGCACACTAAGGACTATTTTATTGCAATCATGTATTGTCTTTCCACTGACTAGTTAACAGCAACAAAAAGAAAAGCATTTCACTGTATCTTGGTACACATGACAATAATAAACAAAACTAATACACTAAAATAAAGCTAGAAACCCTTACCTGAGGCAAAGAACAAAGGCAAAAATGAATGAATTTTCTTTCACCTGTAATCCTTGGTACCACATTAGAACAAATTAGTAACAGGAATATTTCCGAGTAAAATCTACGATGGATGAAGAAGGAATAGTTTATCAATATTAGAATCAATAACCTTTTGATCTCCAGATGAGAAGTAAAAATTAATTGATTTAAACATCTAACTTGTGCAATGGTGAACAATTTATTTCTTATTCCTTAAAAGCTGACGGCATTTGTAAATGGATGGTGTACGTTCCACTTTAACAGCTGCAGCACTACAAGCTACAATGTCAAGCATGATATTAATAAATTGTAATAAAGTTCTCCTAACCCAGGCAGACAGAGCGGCAGAGTAAAGTTTACCTCAAACAGTGGAATGTTGATTTATTAGCATGACATTTTCAATCCTTCACTCCCTGGCTTTGATCTTTCGCAAGTCGGATTTTGCAAATTAAGGGTCAGGTTTTGGAGCAGGTTAATTTTACGTTGCAGAACTTTGTCCCCCTGAAAGTGGATGGAAATCCATCAAAATGCAACATTTATCGTGGTTGTAATCTGAGAGAGTCTCGGCTGCGATTAAATCTAATATTCAATGGCGAAAGGTTACGCTGCAAAATGGCACACTCAGGCAGCACACTCAGGCAGCACACTCAGGCAGTGCCCTCATGCATTTCTGCAGAGTGGCGAAGCAAATGTTTCATATAAATTAAAATGGTAGAGTATTATCATCTCCAATACAATAACTAAAGCATATGCTGAAAATTTTTTGGAAGCCAGAGGAAAATAAATCTTTGATTCACAGAGTTACTCTACCTTAAAATGTACAGAATAGTGAGATGTGGAGAGGATGTTTTCAGTCGTGGGAGAGTCTAGGACTAGCGGTCATAGCCTCATAATTAAAGGACATTCCTGTGGAATTCTTTGTCACAGAAGGCTGCGGAAGCCAATTGATATTTTTAATGCAGAAATAGATAGATTCTTGATTAGTATGGGTGTATCAATAGGGTGAATAGGGTGAATACGGGTGTACTTATTCTAGATGTAATTTAGAACAAAGTTTTTACAAACAAGATAAATAATTTGTTAGATCTGATTTTGAGGTTAAGTAGGTTTTGCCTGATGAACAACTGAAAGTGCGATCAAAATTTCAACACCGAACCATGCATTCTATGCTTAATGTAGAAACAAAGAACTGCAGATGGTGGTTTCTACCAAAGATAGACACAAAGTGCTGGAGTAACTCAGCGGGTCAGCTTGGGACCCTTCTTCAGACTGGAAGATTGCAAAAACTGGTAAATACTGCCCGGTCCATCACGGGTACTGACCTTCCCACCATCAAAGGGAACTACAAGAGACGCAGCCTCAAAAAGGCAGCAGCATCATCAGAGGTCCACACCACCCAGGCCACATTCTCAGTTCACTCCTGCTATCAGGAAGAAGGTGCAGGAGTCTGAAAACTGCAATGTCCAGGTTCAGGAGCAGCTCCTTCCTACAACCATCAGGCCATATATACTTTAGTTTAGATCAGTGATACAGCGCGGAAACAGACCTTTCGGCCCACTGAGTCTGCACCGACCAGCGATCCCGGCAAACTAACACTGTCCGACACACTAGGGACAATTTACATTTATACCAAGCCAACCAGCCGACAAACCTGTATGTCTTTAGAGTGTGGGAGGAAACCAAAGATCTTGGAGAAAACTAATGCAGGTCACCAGGGAGAATGTACAAAACTCCACACACACAAGCACCTGCAGTCAGGAATGAACCCGGGTCTCTGGGGCTGCAAGACAGTCGCTACGCCACCGTACTGCCCTTTCGTTTGTTGTTTATTATGGGTTTTAAAGAGTACTATGTTTACATAATGTTGTGCTGCTGGTCCCTTCACATTGATGTGGTGATCAAGAAAACACATCAATATCTGCGAAGATTCACCATGTCCACCGTAATTCTCTCAAACCTCTTCAGATGCCCTGCAGAAAGCATTCTGATGGAATGCATTTCAGCCTGTCATGGTAACTGCTCTGTTCTTGACCAGAACTAGGGGTGCCAACTATCTCACTCCCAAATAAGGGACAAGGTGACATCACCGCCCCGCGCACCACGTGACCTCACCCAGCCAGTGGCCACATGCTCCCGCTCCACCAATGGCGGCCGCCAGGGCCGGGAGGCGGGTTGCTACGCAACCTCCATTAGACAGCGCCTACACTGTCCGGGCCTACACTGTCCAGGCCGACTACGCCCCCGGGCCTACTACGCCCCCTGGGCCTCATACGGGACAAAGGCGGTTCTGTATGGGACAAACCAATTTAACCCAAAATACGGGATGTCCCGGCTAATACGGGACATTTGGCAACCAGATTTACAGAGTGGTGAACACAGCTCAGTCCATCAAAGACTCAACACTTCCTTCCATCCAGTCCATCCTCGAAAAGTGTTGCATCAGGACGGCTGCAAGTATCGTCTAGGATGCCTGCCATCCTGACCATTCTCTTTTTTGCTCTTCCACCTCCTGGTCAAAGGTTAGTGAGTAATTTCTGTACAATTTACGTTTTTGTGTCCTTGCCTTGCATTAGGTCTATGTGCCTGCAATGCTGCTGCAAGATGTTCATTGTACCTGTACCTCACCCAATTTGTGCATGGATGAATTAATTCATTAATTGATTGATTGATTGATTGATTGATTAATGCTTTATTGTCACGTGACAAGTCACAATGACATTCTTTGCTTGTATGCACACTGGTGAATGTGACAATAATCTAAACCTGTGCTTTTAAACAGGTGAATGGTTCACCCGAGGATGAATGAAATTATTTTGGGGTGAATGAAACTAGAGGGGTGAATGAAGGGTGAATGACTTAATATATATAAATTATACACAAGGGAGAATAAGACGAAAATTACCAAAAAACATAAGAAAATTTAGTCGAGGGTGAATGAAATTTAGTGATAAAGACTCAAGGGTGAATGACACTGAAGTAGTTTAAGAAGCACTGATCTAAACAAATCTACGTTGTCGTATTCAATCAGAAATTTTATTTCAATATTCAACACGAGATCACTATTCAGAGGAGGATCAAACTGAGATCAGTAATTCAGGAATAATTGGGATTGAATGCCAACATAAAATGTACTTTTAAGAAACCCTGCAAACGCTGGAAACACTCAGCAGGTCCAGCAGCATCTGCGGAAGGAGAAACAGTTAACATGTCAAGCGCCAGACACTTCGCCAGAACCAAATAAATCATCCAGAAGATGGATAGGATAGGATAGTACATGGATTGGATAGGTTTAGAGAAATATGGGCCAAACCGCTGGTAGATGGGACTAGTGTAGATGGGACATGTGGGCAGATTGGGCTGAAGGGCTTGTTTCCGCACTGTATGACTCTATGACTCTACAATGACAACTTAAAGCTAATAGTTTCTGCAGATTTTAATTAAACGCTTGATTTTCAAATTATTTTGAAAACGTGTTTTCCCCCAGAGATGTTGCACATAATGTGTCAGAATATTTGGCAAGAACTGAAAGGATGAACTCACCGGCTTCAGCGGAACAAAGTGCTGCTGCTTTCTCTCCAAAAAAAGATGGCTTAAGAATGATGTGACATGGTTGATAGAGAATATTAAAGGGTTTGTTAGGCAGATGCAGAAAAAAAAATCATCTTTAACCTTGCCAAAGAATCAAAATTCAGACCCATTAATACAGAAAGTCACTATTAAATCCAGTGGTAGATTCAGGATACAATCCAGGATTCGCTTGGGCAGCTTACACCCCAGCAGTATGAGCGTTGATTTCTCCAACTTCAGATAGCTCCTCTGTCCCTCCCTTTCCCCTCCCCCTTCCCAGTTCTCCAACTGTCTTCCTGTCTCCAACTACATCCTTTCTTTGTCCCGTGCCCTCCCCTGGCATCAGTCTGAAGAAGGGTCTCAACCCGAAACGTCACCCATTCCTTCTCTCCTGAGTTGCTGCAGCATTTTGTGATACCTTCTATACAATACCTTCTGATTAGTACGGGTGTCAGGGGTTATGGGGAGAAGGCAGGAGAATGCGGCTAAGAGGGAAAGATAGATCAGCCATGATTGAATGGCGGAGTAGACTTGATGGGCCGAATGGCCTAATTCTGCTCCTGTCACTTATGAACTTAGTGACATGGAACACTAGACATGGAACACTATATTGAGGCAAAGAGCAAAGATGTTTTTCTCTAGGTAATCTATTTAAGCCCGAAGAAGGGGAAAGGAAGCACAGACAGGATTGGATGAATTAAGAAACACGGAATTGCAGATGCTGGTTTACAAAAGAAAGGGCAAAAAGTGCTGGAGTAACTCAGCAGGTCAAATAGCATTTCTGAAGAAGATGGATAGGTGATGCTTCAGGTCGAAGATGTGTCCTGAAAAGGCCTGTGAAGCATAAACAAAGTCAAAATAACCAGGCCATTTCAGCTTTGCAAATCCATCTTTTATTAAAAAGAAGATAGGCACAAAATGCTGGAGTAACTCAGCAGGACGAACAGGCAACATCTCTGGAGAGAAGGAATGGGTGACGATTCGGGCGGATACCCTTCTTCAGACTGAGAGTCAGGGAAGGGGAAAACAAGATATGGTATGGAAGGGTACAAAGAGCATGTAAGGTTGGAAAAGAGGTGATTAAAGCAGACGATGATAAAGGAAGTGTAGAATGGTTCATTGTTGGATGAGGAGAAGATGACGAGGTATACAAACAGTAAAATTAATCAAGACAGTGAAACTAATCGGAGAACTAGGTGGTGGTGGGATAGAGAGAGAGCAAAAGTAAAGGTTACTTGAAGTTAGAGAAATCAATATTCATACCGTTCGGTTGTAAGCTGTCCAAGCGAAATATGAGGTGCTGTTCCTCCAATTTGCGTTTGGCCTCACTCTGAAAGTTGAGGAGGTCCATGACAGAAAGGTCAGTATGGGAATGGGAGGGGGAGTTAAAGTGTTCGGCAACCGGGAGATCATGTAGGCCTCAGGTGGACTGAGCGGAGGGGTTCAGCGAAAAGATCGCCCAGACTGTGTAAAATGATGTCAGTGTCTGAATCACATTATATACAAACATTTTTTTTGTTACACACAATACCACAGATAAATTTGGATGAGAAAATGCAGGATGCAATTGTGTGTCTCTGACTGTTGTTAGCAATTAGAATGTTTACATTTTCTTAGTTGAAATATGCCCCACTTGAGAATCAAGTTATAATTAGAGCCTCTCTTAACCTCGAGCTCTACCGAGATGATAATTAGGTGATAATGAGAAGATTTTTGCTTGAAAATTTAACTATAAAGACTGAAGTCGGATATTAGTGCATGAAAACTTGAGATTCTCAATTCTACTTAATAGAACACAGGAGCTGCAGCAGATGATTTTATTAACAATAATAATTCTTCCTCTTTCACACACGCACACCCACACAGTTTCTTTAAGAAGTTAAAATGTTGGCCATTTGACAATTCAAATAATTTTGATAAGATACAATAGTGATGTTTAAGAGCATTTAGATAGGCACATGGATGTGCAGGGAATAGGATATGGATCATGTACAGACAGACGAGAACAGTTTAATTGGGCATCATGTTAGGCACAAACATTGTGGGCCGAAGGGCCTATTCCTGTGCCACACTGCTCTATGTTCTAACCAAGCAAAAGCAATAATCAGCTTTAAAAAAGGGTTTTCCTCTTGTGCAAGTGAGTAAATGGTACTTATACATCACTCGAAAAGATATGCATTTGACATTTCTACCTGAGCAGTGCCCACAATTCTAAAATAGCTGAATGCTTTCCCATTACAGGTGATTATAAAGGCTCGGATGAATTCAAAAGGTAATCTGACAGAAAAGCATAATGTTACTGCAACTTTACAAAAGTTCACTCAAAATCTATTTTGCTACAATATATTTGATGCAGAAAAAACTGAGTAAGCTAGATTTTCTCATAGCAAGGGTATGAAATGGCATGTGCCAATCGTAAGGTTTGCAATTACATCCTTGAGCTCGGAAAACATTTACTTAAAAATTGATGATAGAGATGGTGCAGAGTAAAACCTAGAATGATCGACATCTCTCTGCAAGGTTGTTTATTTTGGTGCAATAGATGCAATAAAACCCGAAAAAGAGATCAGAAATTTGCACAGAAATAGCAACGTGTTTTAACTTTCTGTCATAAACTTAATGGGCAAAGACATTTTAGGTTTGTAAGAATGCAATGCTAAGGATAAGATACTCTTTCCTGAAGCAAGCAGAAGAATAGCCCAATGCAGTGAGCATCTTGTAGATATTCACATTTAACTGTGAAGCTGCTTGTCACTTGAAGCTGCTGTACCATAATTAGCAGCACTTACTATTTTCCAATAAGTTCCAGCCTGGTGAATTTATTTCAGAAAATATGGCAATCAATTGAAGACTGCCACCTGGAGGCCAGTGTCCACATTGTCATGCAAAACCAAAACTTCAATGAGTTGCAAATTCTCTTGGAGGCACCGAAACGACCAGGAGAAATTCAGAAGAAGGGTTCCGACCCGAAACGTCCCCAAACCATGATGCTGCTTGACTGTCTGAGAGACTCCACCATATTGTGAAAACTTCCAGGAGACATACCCATGTCTCCTGGAAGAAGGGGTGCCAACTGTCCCGTGTTAGCCGGGACATACCCTATAGTGGGCTAAATTGGGTTGTCCCGTATTAGGCCCGGGGGGCACTGTAGACCCGGACACTGTAGCCCCGGACACTGTAGGCCCGGACACTGTAGGCCCGGACACTGTAGGCCCGGACACTGTAGGCCCGGACACTGTAGGCCCGGACACTTTAGGCCCGGACACTGTAGGCCCGGACACTGTAGGCCTGGGGGCCGCTGTAGGCCCGGACAGTGTAGGCCCGGAGGCCGCCTAACGGAGGTTGCGTAGCAACCCGCCTCCCAGCCCGGGTGGCCGCCATTGGTGGAGGGGAAGCACGTGGCCGCTGGCTGGGTGGGGTCATGTGGGGGGTGGGCGGTGACATCACCTTTTTACCTTATTTGAGAGTGAGAAAGTTGGCAACCCTACCTGGAAGTATGCACAAAATGGTGGAGTAACTCAGCATTTGGGCATAGGGGCATGCATTATTGGCAGTGGTAGATATTAAGCAGGAGCCTTAAAGGAATCCATGATAATGACAAACAAACCAAATTCCAGACACTCCATTTCACCCAATTTTACCCATTACCCATCAAAAATCTGTGAATCAAATAAAATTATTTAATACATGACTTGTATGCTTTTGTGTGTCCCTTAAATACCATTGTCTCTTTGACGTTCAAACCTTTTACAACGTTGAAATCTATAGTCGCCGTTTTCTCAGGAAAAAATGATCCTTATATGATCATCTTTACTGAAAAATACATCAGAGTTCTGATATCATCCTGGTAAATTATTGAATATTTTTGCAACATGACGATGTACACCCGAACTGAATATATGATCAACATCACCCATGGACTGTCCATTAAATATTAATTACGGTATGTGCTTCCGGGATACCACGGATAATGCCCTGTTCCACATGGTTGGTTCAATCAAGCCTATGGTCTTTCATCCAAAAAAAGATGCCTCTGTTAATCTCAATATACCACAGAGATACACCTCAAGAAAGCTAAAATCTAGATTTTCATATTTTTTTAACATGTATTGATTTTTGATTTTTTAGTTACCAGTTTAATTCAATTAGAAGTTGACTGGTCACAAAATCAAAATCAAATGGGGGGTGTATATTGATGGAAAAAAGTTGTTGATAAATGTAGCTTAATTTTAAACTTAAATACTTATCAGCATTTTTTGTTATTGTAAACATGGCAACCAACTTGCACACAGCAAGCTCATATGAGCAGTGGAGTGGCACTGTGGTGCAGCGATGGAGTTGCTGCCTTACAGCGCCAGAGACTCAGGTTCCATCCTGACTAAGGGTGCCGTCTGTAGTACGTTCACCCCGTGACCACTCAGGTTTCTCAAAGTGCTTTGAGAAGTGCTTTCTCCGAGTGCTTTGGTTTTCTCCCACATTCCAAAGACGTGCAGGTTTTGTAGGTTAATTGGCTTGTGTAAATTGTCCCTCGTGCTTAGGGTCGAACTAGTGTACGGGTGATCGCCGGTAAGCATGGATTCGGTGGGCCGAAGGGCCCATTTCCATGCCATATCTCTAAAATAAATAGCCAGATATTCTGCTTTTGGTGCAGTACGATGGATATATATTGTTTTTTTTATACAGGGAAAAACTCCATTGTTCTTCAAACCATCTCACTAGGTCTTTTATTTACACCCAGGAGAGTGCCTCTGTCAGTCTCCCACTCATGCACTGCTGCCTGAAGTGGCAGCCTAAATATCTGTGTCAAACATTTTTAGCTTTAAGTTATATCTCTCAACTGACAAACGGTAGAGAGATATCATTCTCGCACTGCCACATGATTTGGACATGTGAACTTGGCTGTGAAAGTAAAAAACAAGTCATGGAATTTCAACCAGTTTGCCCAAGTGTCAAGAACTTGCAAGGAGACATCATTCAAACCTACTTTGTGAAGGGAATTAGATTTCATAAAGAGAAACGTCAAAAAAATAATATTTTTGCTCTTCGAATAGGAAAATTAAATAGCTTGAAAAACCAATTATTAAAAGGTACGGAGGCTGTTTCCAGTCAAGAGGAATCACAGGAGAACATTACCATTACAAACTTAATACTGGGCTGAAGAATACTGCTGTCTTTATATTCCAGAACATCCTTTGAGTATCTGTTGCCCTATTAAGATGCAACTAAACCAATACTCAACATCACCAATGACGTTGCAAATAAAAGGGTGTTTGTTACACTCACTTCACTGGTTTTATCTCGAGTTAACCATTGTGTTCATCCACCTTTTCTACAACAGAGAAAAGTACAGCACAGGAACTGGCCCTTCGGCCCACAATGTCAACGCTGAAAATAATGGTAAGTGAAACTACGTGCACGTGATCTATATTTCTCCATTCCTTGCCCGTCCAGGAGACAGGCGCAAAATGCTGGAGTAACTCAGCGGGACAGCCAGCATCTCTGGAGAGAAGGAGTGGGTGACGTTTCGGGTCGAGACCCTTCTTCAGACTCTGCTGGACTAAACCAGCATCTGCAGTTCCTTCCGACACTACTATTGCCCATCCAAAAGCCTCTTTAGTGCCACTATCGTATCTTCTTCCGCCAGCACTCCTGGGCACCAACCACCCTCTGTGTGAAAAACAACTTGCCCCTCACACATTTGCCCCTTTAAACTTTGCTCCTCTCACCGTAAAACTTTGCCCTCTGGTATTTGAAATTTCCACCGTGGGATAAAGGTTCTGACTGTCTATCTGTGCCAAAAGACATCGTTTTGTTTTTTTAAAGGCATCGAAAACCAGGGAAAGCATTGGATCCTGAAAAATGCATGGTAACGTGATGTACACTTTGAAGGATTTTCAGACCGAAATGGTCTGGAAACCCTGGTTTAATTGATCATACTTCTGAATTAATTTCCCGTCCCTGCACTCAGAGATGCAAACTCCAAGCTCCGTGATTAATTGTGCTGCCAGATAAAATGGATTAGTGATCAGTGGAATCACTTGATAAACTGTCGCAAGGACGTCACATTAGAATTCATCCTTTCTGCACCTGTTCATTAAGACTATGGTGCGCAGCGACTTGGAGGATTGATTACAATCTTACATTACAATCTTTCATAACCTCATGTGTATCCCATTATAATGAGCCGCTGAATGGCAGGTTGTGGGGGAAAATAACAAGGGCGATATTTCAACGTACGCAGAAGATTGCTACTTTGATCTTGTGCATTTCAGATGGAAAGTTACACACACAATAAAAAGTGTGTGTAAAATAGAGGTCTAAAACTGGAAAGGTAAATATGGGTATAATAACGTGCCTCAACTAACAGGGGGGGGGGGAAGGATTTGGTGGAAGGTGAACAGTGACATTCTTCTGGGATCAGTGCTGACATTCTTGCTTTTTATGTGTGGGGAAAAAAACTGCAGATGCTGGTAGATCGAAGGTAGACACAAAATGCTGGAGTAACTCAGCGGGTCAGGCAGCATCTCTGGAGAGAAGGAATGGGTGACGTTTCCGGTCGAGACCCTCCTTCAGACTGTTAGAGAGAAGGAATGGGTGACGTTTCGGGTCAAGACCCTTCTTCAAACTCCTGAAGCAGTCTGAAAAAGGGTCTCGACCCAAAACGTCACCCATTCCTTCTCTCCAGAGATTCTGCCTGACCCGCTGATTTACTCCAGCATTTTGTGTCCACCTTCTTGCTTTTTATGATTCATATATTAAGGACCGAGACTTGGGGGAAGAAGACACATTTTCCATATTTGTGGATGACACACCATTTGTCAAAACAAAACCAGTCAACAAAAAAAGCGAAATGTTTAGGCAGTGCACACATGAATAACTCTATTCAAACATTAGGCTGTCTTTTTCTCTTTTAAACGCCAATCAAGCAGCTGTCAGCCCAAGTATTGTTTCGAATGCTTAAACCAGTGGGAATCACAGACACTAATGTTAAGGGGAATTATACATTTGATACATTCGTGTCAGATTTCTCTAAAATTAACTCAATCAGAAACATTTTTATTACAGAAAATTAAAATCGTCATGGACTGCTTTCCTTTTAAACAAGCTGGGGTTTAGGAGAAAGTGATATGCAACAATAAAGTAGAAACAAGGAACTACAGATGCTGATTTAGCAAGAAAAGACACGAAATGCTGGAATAACTCAGCAGATCAGGCAGCATCCTTGGAGAGCATAGAAAGGTGATGTTTCCAGTCAGGACTCTTCTTAGGGACGTTTCGGGTCAGGACCCTTAGACAATAGACAATAGACAATAGACAATAGACAATAGGTGCAGGAGGAGGCCATTCGGCCCTTCGAGCCAGCACCGCCATTCAATGTGATCATGGCTGATCATTCTCAATCAGTACCCCGTTCCTGCCTTCTCCCCATACCCTCTGACTCCGCTATCCTTAAGAGCTCTATCTAGCTCTCTCTTGAATGCATTGGCCTCCACTGCCTTCTGAGGCAGAGAATTCCACAGATTCACAACTCTCTGACTGAAAACGTTTTTCCTCATCTCAGTTCTAAATGGCCTACCCCTTATTCTTAAACTGTGGCCCCTTGTTCTGGACTCCCCCAACATTGGGAACATGTTTCATGCAACGTAGGTTTACTAGGTTAATTCCCGGAATGGCGGGACTGTCATATGTTGAAGGACTGGAGCGACTAGGCTTGTATACACTGGAATTTAGAAGGATGAGAGGGGATCTTATCGAAACGTATAAGATTTTTAAGGGGTTGGACACGTTAGAGGCAGGAAACATGTTCCCAATGTTGGAGGAGTCCAGAACCAGGGGCCACAGTTTAAGAATAAGTGGGAGGCCATTTAGAACGGAGATGGGGAAAAACTTTTTCAGTCAGAGAGTTGTGAATCTGTGGAATTCTCTGCCTCAGAAGGCAGTGGAGGCCAATTCTCTGAATGCATTCAAGAGAGAGCTAGGTAGAGCTCTTAAGGATAGCG
Source organism: Rhinoraja longicauda (assembly GCF_053455715.1). Classification (NCBI taxonomy): domain Eukaryota; kingdom Metazoa; phylum Chordata; class Chondrichthyes; order Rajiformes; family Arhynchobatidae; genus Rhinoraja; species Rhinoraja longicauda. Next base: position 65,805,778 of record NC_135961.1, on the reverse strand, counting down.
GAGTCAGGGGGTATGGGGAGAAGGCAGGAACGGGGTACTGATTGAGAATGATCGGCCATGATCACATTGAATGGCGGTGCTGGCTCGAAGGGCCGAATGGCCTACTCCTACACCTATTGTCTATTGTCTATTGTGATGGAGAATTTTTTGACGGAAAATGTATTTCATAGATTGAAAGCAGTGTTTGCAAAGCCAACATTTATACCCATCCCCCAACGAAGGTTGTGTTGAGCAATTATCTTTGTCCACTACAGTCAAGGCCTGTGTGGTAAACCAGACTGGTTTGACAGGCGTAGACTCATTGGGTTGAAGGGCTTATTTCCATGCTGTGTCTTTCAATCAATCATTCAATTTGATGACGTACCTCTCTGGACAATTATAGAACCATAAAAATGTTACAGCATAACAGGGGGCCTTTCATCCCATATCACGTCTTTGAAGAGCAACATTGCAAGTCTTATTCCATATCCTGCAAACGTTTTCCTTCAAGTGTGCATTTAAATCCTTTTTTGCAAGCTAAGACTAAACATTCTCCCCCCACTCTTCCTGGCAGTATATTCTAGTTAACAATGACTCATGCCGTTTAAAAAAAAAAATCCTGTATCTATTGTTTCTTTTGTCAGACACTTTCAAGATGTGACAACTGGTTCTCAACATTTCTAGCCAGTGAGAAAAGATTTTCCTTTCCGAAATAAATAAAGTTGTGAATTTGTGGAATTCTCTGCCACAGAAGGCAGTGGAAGCCAATTCACTGGATGAATTTAAAAGAGAGTTAGATAGAGCTCGAGGGGCTAGTGGAATCAAGGGATATGGGGAGAAGGCAGGCACGGGTTGCTGATTGTGGATGATCAGCCATGATCACATTGAATGGCGGTGCTGGCTCGAAGTGCTGAATGGCCTCCTCCTGCACCTATTTTCTATGTTTCTATGTTTCTAAACGATCATGCATGATAACACACTGGGGTCAACTCTTCAAAGTCCACAATCTGGAGTTGTGGACTCTCAATGGGAATGTCACGTACACATCTGAGCACCATCTTCCCACCTTCTATGGCGCTAATGCATGTATGTTTTGTCTTCTTTTCAACCTCGGATTAAGAAACCTGTTGCCATATAATACGATACAGATATCCTCACCACTATCTATCAAAAATGTGAAAATACTTATTTGTAAATGGTTAAGGATGTAGGACCAGACACAATGTACACCCCTAAAGCTGGCAAGAAAGCAGCTTTTAAGTCTTTCTTTAAGCAATTTGTTTGAAAAGGCTCAAAAGTACTTCTTCAATTAAGTCAACTTGCAATGGAAATGTGAACACAAAATGTTATGCTCACAAATAGAGAATCAAAGGCACATTCAATGGGATATTCTATGACTCGTGCATTCCGGACAGTGATTGATTTCAGACACCTTTTTGATGCTTATTGATTATCTTGTGGTGGCAGATTCTATTTGAGATCTTGAAGACCGTTGGATGTCTTCGCTAGGAGCGATCATTAAGACCAACAATTAAAGTTAAGATAGTCTACCACCATGCACAATGGGGAGGGAACAAGCGCCTGCAAACTGTGACCTCCAGATTCAAGAACATCTTCATCCCACCAACTATCAGGCTCTTGAGCACTGCACACCACCAACCACAGCCCTGCCTCAGCAGCTTCCATGTACTATGGGCTGTGTTTTGGTTACACTACTGGCCTGGGTTTTGCATTATTATGGTCTGGTTACCAGCATGACTGATTATTGTACAACTGAATTTATTTGTTTGCTATTGTGTAAATGGGCCTGTAAAAAGCTGCAGCAAGTAAGAATTGAATTTCATCGTTCCGTGGTCGAGACAGTTGACAATCAAACACTCTCGACTTTCTTGACTCTTGCTTGAAATTCCAGCATCTTTGACTGTGGGAGATGTGCACAATTAAGTGTATTTAGCAGGTAGTTTCCATTGTCTGCAAATTCTGGACCATGTGGTAGATTTAAGGCAGTGGTAAACAGAACTTTTACAGGCAAACTACCCTAAATGATCTATGACAAATTCACTGACAATTTTACGGGCCTTAAAAGGTACACACTCCTCCTACAATTGAGAAGTTTTGAAGAAATGACTTTAAATTTCAGTCCCATTGCTTCGTTACAATCAATCAACAGTAAGTAGTAAATCAAAGTGATCTTCTCTTGCGTCACCGTGTTGAATAAAAATGTGAAACTCAACTGAAAACATGATTTTAAACAGAAAACGCTGGAAATATTCGGCAAATGCTATTTGAACCTGTCTATTTCAGGAATGTTGTTGTCTATTTCAGATATTCAGCATCTGCAGTCATTCTTGCAAGAACAGAAAATGTACTCATTTTAGCTGTGCTTTCAAGATGTAACATTCATTTCAATAAGCGTTTTGGCATGCTACATTCGTGAGATTTAACTAATTCATAACAATATTTGACCCACTGGTGGCTCATTGATGAAAGTACCAACCTGCATTTACTACCGCATCAACTTTAAGTTTTGTTATATCGCCTCGGTACAATGATACGGTATCGCTCAGCTTGGAGTCCTTCTGAGCAGAGAACTCTTCATGTTCTTCACCTGCAACATGAAATAAAGCATATGCATTAGCACTTTTCCACCACTTCAAGACAAAACCACAAATAGAGAGGGAGGGGAGGAGAGGGAGAGAGGGGGAGGAGGGAGAGAGGAGGGGGAGAGGAGGGGGAGGGGAGAGGAGGGGGAGGGGGAGGGGAGAGGAGGGGGAGGGGAAAAGGAGGGGGAGTGGGAGAGGAGGGGGAGTGGGAGAGGAGGGGGAGGGGAGAGGAGGGGAGGGGAGAGGAGGTGGAGGGGGAGAGGAGGTGGAGGGGGAGAGGAGGGGAGGGGAGAGGAGGGGGACATGGAGAGGAGGGGAGAGGAGGGGGAGGAGGGAGGGGGAAAGGAGGGGAGGGGGAGAGGAGGGGAGGGGAGGGGGAGAGGAGGGGGAGGGGAGAGGAGGGGGAGGGGAGAGGAGGGGGAGAGGAGGGAGGAGGAGGATGGGGAAAGGGTACTGCACCAATGCAGGAGAGGTTTGGGCCCAACAGGTCCTCGTGGTCTAGTTAAGACTATATTTTGAACTTTAGCATTGCTTTGTGGGCCATCTAGTGGTATAATTTGACAAAAACAGTCCATTTTAAATGTGGATTTAACTTCAGGCATTATTAATTTATGTTTGAACCTGGGACAGAACATAAAATTATCAGGTTAACAAGAAAAGAAAAACATCTCAAGCTAGTAACAAATATTTTTATTTCCCAAGAAAATTAACATGTTTACAACAATGGACATCATACAAAAGATGGGTATTTGCCATTGATCACTGAGTAATATTCTGGAAGGCTCTTTGCCTTTTATAAAATCTGTTTGAATTTAGTTCCATTTACTTGAAATTTAGTGAGCCTCTTTGGGTTATTTACTCTGCCAGATTACTACTTGATAATGAAGACAAGAGTCAAGGGTCAAGAGTGTTTTATTGTCATATGTCCCAGATAGAACAATGAAATTCTTACTTGCAGCAGCAGAATATGTAAACATAGTACACTGTAAACAATATAATAAATGAGAAAGAAAACGTTCAATGTGCGTATATACCCACAAATGCATAAAAAACAAACAATAATAGTGCAATAATAACAATAATAGTCTATGTAGTTCAGAGCATGTTTGAGGTTGTAGTGTTTAATAGTCGGAGGGTATTTAATGGCTGTAGGGAAGAAGCTGTTCCTGGACGCTAACGTTTTCAGGCTCCTGTACCTTCTTCCCGATGGCAGGGGTGAAATGAGTGTGTGGCCAGGGTGGTGTGGGTCTCCGATGATGCTGGCTGCCTTTTTGAGGCAGCGACTCCAGTAAATCCCCTTGATGGTGGAGAGGTCAGGATCCGTGATGGACTGTGCAGTGTTCACAACTTTTTGCAGTCTTCATCACTCCTGGGCGTTCTAGATGCCAAACCAGGCCGTGATGCAACCGGTCAATATGCTCTCCGCTGTACACCTACAGAAGTTCAAGAGAACCCTCTCTGTCATACCGTAATCTTCTCAGAAAGTGGAAGAGTTGATGTGCTTTCTTTATAATTGCATCAGTGTGCTGGGTCCAGGAAAGATCTTTGGAAATATGCACGCCCAGGAATTTGAAGCTTTTAACTCTCTCCACCATCGTCCCGTCGACATAGATAGGTTTATGGATCCTCATCCTTCCTTCTCCAAAGTCCACAATCAGTTCCTTGGTCCTACTGACATTGAGAGCCAGGTTGTTGTGCTGGCACCATTTGGTCAGTCGTTCAAACTCACTTCTAGACTCTGACTCATCACCATCTGTAATTCGTCCAACAACGGTGATGTCGTCGGCAAACTTGTGGATGGAGTTCGCACTGTGTCCGGCTACACAGTCATGAGTATAGAGTGAGTAGAACAGGGGGCTGAGCACGCAGCCTTGAATTCTTCCTCTCGTGAACTTTTAAGGTCATAAGGAATATGCTCCCTTACTGATTATTATTGCGGAAGAAGTGATTTTGCCAATTCGAACAGGCTGTGGTCTGTTGATGAGGAAGTCAAGGATCCAGTTGCTGAGAGATGCAAAGAGACCCAGTTTCGTGAGCTTGGTAACCAGCTTGGAGGGGATATTGGTATTGAACACCGACCTATACTCTTTGAACAATTGCCTGATGTATGTGTTTTTATTGTCCAAGTGGTCCAGTGCAGAGTGGAGAGCCAGTGAGATTGCATCCTACGTTGACCTGGTGTGGCGGTAGGCAAACTGTAATGGGTCGAAGTTCTTTTTGAGGCAGGAGTTGAGAGGCACCATAACCAACATCTCAAAGCACTTCATCGCCATGGACGTTAATGGTCAGGTAGCATCCCCGGAGAACAAAGCAGGGCCGGCAACAGATGACCAAGGAAGGGTGGATCCCATAATGGCCCATTGTTGGCTGGGGAAGAGGTGATAATGAAGGGAGACAAGGATGCGAACAGTGGTACCAGCAGGACGACTAGGGGGGGAGGGGGTGGGGCGAGAGGGAATGCAGGACATCGATATAGTGATATAGCTGATAGATGAGATGAGATACAAACAGACACTAACTCAAAGGTTACCACTGTGAGAGATGGATGACATCTCGTCCACAGCTTCAAACATAAGAGATAAATCTGACAGCTCAAGAATCCATTGCAACAGGATGGTTCCAATAAAATTATTATGGATAGATTTGAGGTATATTGCACATCAGGAACCTGAGAAAGACTGCAAAGTATCCCTGATATTAGTTTCTGGTTGCAGAGGTGCCGTTCATGTTTACGTAGTTTCTGACAGAGCAAGAATCCAGCACTAACTTTAAGGATTGGTGTTAACAGAGAGAGATGCTTATTTTCTTAATCATTTCCTTTTACTTTCTCCTATTTGACGCACAAACAGCACAGAAACGGGCCCTATCGGCCCATCTCGTTCATTCCAACCCTAACTCTACTAATCCCATTTACATGCAACAGCCCGTATCCCTCTGCATTTTTCCTACCCAAGTGCCTGTCCAATTGCCTTTTAAATGCTGTAATAGTATCTGTGTCTACCCAGGTATTTTATTCCAGGTATTAGTCACCCTCTGTGTAACGAAACATACCCCTCAGATCTACTTTAAAATTTTCCCCTCGTGACCTTTTACGGTCATAAGGAATAAGAGTAGTACGCCATTCGGCCCATCAAGTCTACTCCACCATTCAATCATGGCTGATCTAACCTCATTATCCTGCCTTCTCCCCATAACCTCTGACACACGTACTAATCAAGAATCTATCCATCTCTGCCTTAAATATATCCACTGACTTTGCCTCCACAACCTTCTGTGGCAAAGAATTCCACAGATTCACCATCCTCTGACTAAAGAAATTCCTCCTTATCTCCTTCCTAAAAGAATGTCCTTTAATTCTGAGGCTATGACCTCTAGTCTTAGACTCTCCCACTAGTGGAAACATCCTCTCCACATCCACTCTACCCAAGCCTTTCACTATTCTGTAAGTTTCAATGAGGTCCCCTCTCATTCTTCTAAACTCCAGCGAGTACAGGCCCAGTGCCGTCAAACGCTAATCATATATTAACCTCCTGAAGCGAGTCACTCGAAGGCTGAAGCTGGTTGATATAAACATCTTGATTGGTCAAGAGAAACAGACATTCTCTTGGAGACCCTCGTGGCAGAACATTGAGTTTATATTCAAACACACAACAATAAACAATAACTGCAACTTCAATGGCTGTAATCTATATACTAAAACTCTCGTTTGTTATCTTGTTTGTGACTGAACTTCAGCCAAAACGGTACACGATAGCGCGACAATTTTAGGCCTACCTTACTCACCATTGTCACTTTAGTGATTTTGCAAGTAGTTTTATTGAAATTGGTGTTATATTTTTTAAGTTATTCACATTTTAAAGTTTAAAAGGAGGGAAGGGGGAAGGGAGGAGGGAGGGAAGGGGGGAGTGGGGGAGAAGGGAGAGGGGAGGGTTGAGGAGACAGGGGAGGGGGGGAGGACAGGGTGGGGCACCAATGCAGGAGAGGTTTGGGCCCAACGGGTCCACTGGGTCTAGTTATCTACTAAGCTTTAACATTTTGAGTGTAGACAAGTAACTTTGCAGAATTACATATTTACAATGGAAGCACATTGTAGCTGCCAAGAAACCTCAATATCATGGGTTTAAGATGCAGGGGGGGGAAAAGATTTAATAGGAATCTGAGGGGCAACTTTTTCACAGGAAGGTTGGTGGATGTATGGAACGAGCTGCTAGAGGAGGTGGTTGAGGCTGGGACTATCGCAATGTTTAAGAAACATTTAGACAGGTACATGGATCGGACAGGTTTAGAGGAAAATGGGCCAAATGCAGGTAGGTGGGACTAGTGTCGCTGGGACATGTTGGCCGGTGTGGGCAAGTTGTGTGGAAGGGCCTGTTTCCAGGCTGTAAGACTCTATGGACTCTCTCTATTGCTCCTACATCTTTCCTGTAGTGTGGCAACCAGATTGTTACAAGTACAGTCCAACATTCAGATGTTTTGTGACATTTCAGAGGTACGCAAACGACATTGCAAGACTTAATGTAAAAGTAATTTAAAATGAGCAGCTGAGATGAAGAAATGTGGAAGAGGAGGCACCTTGGGAAGTCGAGCAAGTGAACAGGAACAAGCTCCTCAGTGTTGAACTTACCAGCTTCTTCCTTCACTGGGGAATACTCATTGTTTTCTTTACCCTCCAGTTTTTCTTTCAGATGTATTTCTGTTGCAAAAGATTCATGAAAATGCAATCAAAATATGACAATTATAGTCAAATTGTTGAATTATGAACTTTAACATGATGAAATACACAAATAATTCCAGCAGCTAGTTCAAAAATGTTGTGGTGCCAAATTGTCTTAAAATTATGTATGGAAAGTCTCATAGAACTGCTTTCAAAACATCTGTGATGGCCTGTGTTTATATTCAAGGGGTAGGCCATTTAGTAAGAATAAGGGGTAGGCCATTTAGGACTGAGATGAGGACAAACTTCTTCACCCAGAGAGTTGTGAATCTGTGGAATTCTCTGCCACAGAAGGCAGTGGAGGCCAATTCAC